>NC_080380.1:116276037-116581892 GCF_014773155.1 Arachis stenosperma | reverse complement strand
ATCTGAAGTTCCTACCAATGAATTACATAAGTACCTCTACCTTTATCTTTATGCTTTATTCGTATACCATTATACCCATTTGAGTATGCCTGACTGAGATTTACAAGGTGACCATAGCTTGCTTCATACCAACAATCTCCGTGGGATCGACCCTTACTCGCGTAAGGTTTATTACTTGGACGACCCAGTGCACTTGCTGGTTAGTTGTGCGAAGTTGTAGTGATCACAATTTCGCGCACCAAGTTTTTGGCGCCGTTGCCGGGGATTGTTCGAGTATGGACAACTGACGGTTCATCTTGTTGCTTAGATTAGGTATTTTTCTTCAGAATTCTTAAGAATGAATTCTAGTGTTTCAAGGTGATGTTCTTATCATCACCAAAGCTGATTGATTCTCATCAATTTAGCTCTTGAATGCAATGTCCTGCTGAAGCTTGGCCGGCCATGTCTAATTCCTTTAGACTAAAGCTTTAGACTAACATTGCATGATTCCTGGAATTCTCATTAAGAATTTTGATACCTTTATTTTCCTTTTCACTTAATTTTCGAAAAAGCACAAAAAAAATTTATAAAATCATAAAATCCAAAAATATTTCTTGTTTAAGTCTAGTGTCTCATTTTAAGTTTGGTGTCAATTGCATGTTTCTATTCTTCTTGCATTTTTCGAATTTATGCATGTGTCTTAATTAATCTTCAAGTTGTTCTTGATGATTTTCTTGTTTTGATCTTTGAATTCTATTGACTTGAGTGTTTTGTTGTTTCTCATATGCATTCTCATTTTGTTAGTGTCAGTAGTATACAAACTGCTAAGTTTGGTGTCTTGCATGCATTGTCATTTGATTTTATTTGCATTTTGATTATTCCTCATTATTAAAAATCCAAAAATATTTTTAATTTGTGTCTTTTCAAGTCAATAATACAGAGAATTGAAGATTCAGAACATACTGCAGAGGAATCACACAGAAAAAGCTGGGCATTCAAAAATGCCCAGTGAAGAAGACAGACTGGCGTTTAAACGCCAGCCAGGGTGCCTGGCTGGGCGTTTAACGCCCAAAAGGGTAGTAGTTTGGGCGTTAAACGCCAGAATGTGCACCATTCTGGGCGTTTAACACCAGGATGGCACAAAGGGGAAGATTTTGTTTTCAAAATCAAATTTTTTTCAAGTTTTCAAAGTTTTTCAAAATCAAATCTTTTTCAAATCATATCTTTTCAATAAAATGTTTTCAAAATCAATTTCTTTCCTTTTTCAAAGATACTTACTAACAATTAATGATTTGATTGAACATTTTAAGTGTGTTGCCTTTTCTGTTGAGAAAGGTTTAATGTTTGAATCATATCTTTTCTTGTTAGGCAAGTCATTAATTTTAAAAAAAATCAAATCTTTTTAAAATTGTTTTCAAATCATATCTTTTTAAAACCATAACTTTTCAATCAAATCTTTTTAATCACATCTTTTTCAAAATAGTTTTCAATCAAATCTTTTTTTTCTCTAATTTCAAAATCTTTTTCAAAAATTACTTGATTTCTTTTCCACTCTTATTTTCGAAAATCAATTAAGTGTTTTTCAAAATGTTTTCAAAATCTTCCACTTAATTTTCGAAAATTACTTCCCTTCTTCTCACATCCTTCTGTTTATGGACTAACACTATCCCCTAATGCAAAATTCGAACTTCATCTTCTTTGATAAGTTCGAATTTTCTACTTATGTCTTCTATTTCTCTTCTTCCTCTGACACCTCAAGGAATCTCTATACTGTGACATAGAGGATTCCATATTTTCTTGTTCTCTTCTCTTTCATATGAGCAGGAACAAAGACAAAGGCATTCTTGTTGAAGCTGACCCTGAACCTGAAGGGACCTTGAAGCGAAAGCTAAGAGAAGCTAAGGCACAACTCTCTTTAGAGGACCTGACCGAATTCTTCAAAGAAGAAGAACACATGGCAGCCGAAAACAACAATGCCAACAATGCAAGGAAGGTGCTGGGTGACTTTACTGCACCTACTCCCGATTTCTATGGGAGAAGCATCTCTATCCCTGCCATTAGAGCAAACAATTTTGAGCTTAAGCCTCAATTGGTTTCTCTAATGCAACAGAATTGCAAGTTCCATGGACTTCCATTGGAAGATCCTCATCAGTTTTTAGCTGAGTTCTTGCAAATCTGTGACACTGTCAAGACTAATGGGGTAGACCCTGAGGTCTATAGACTTATGCTATTCCCGTTTACTGTAAGAGACAGAGCTAGAACATGGTTGGATTCTCAACCTAAAGAAAGCCTGGACTCTTGGGAAAGGCTAGTCAATGCCTTCCTGGCAAAGTTCTTTCCACCTCAAAAATTGAGTAAGCTTAGAGTGGAAGTCCAAACCTTCAGACAGAAGGATGGAGAATCCCTCTATGAAGCTTGGGAAAGATACAAACAATTAATCAGAAAGTGTCCTTCTGACATGCTTTCTGAATGGAGCATCATAGGTATTTTCTATGATGGTCTCTCTGAACTATCCAAGATGTCTCTGGATAGCTCTGCTGGAGGATCTCTTCATTTGAAGAAGACGCCTACAGAAGCTCAAGAGCTGATTGAAATGGTTGTAAATAACCAATTCATGTACACTTCTGAAAGGAATCCTGTGAACAATGGGACTAATCAGAAGAAAGGAGTTCTTGAGATTGATGCTCTGAATGCCATATTGGCTCAGAACAAGATATTGAATCAACAAGTCAATTTGATTTCTCAAAGTCTGTCTGGAATGCAAAATGCACCAAGCAGTACTAAGGATGCTTCATCTGAAGAAGAAGCATATGATCCTGAGAACCCTTCAATGGAAGAGGTGAATTTCCTAGGAGAATCCTATGGAAACACCTATAATTGTTCATGGAGAAATCACCCAAATTTCTCATGGAAGAATCAAGAAAGACCTCAACAAGGTTTTAACAACAATAATGGTGGAAGAAATAGGTTTAGCAATGGCAAGCCTTTTCCATCATCTTCTCAGCAACAGACAGAGAATTCTAAGCAGAACCCCTCTGACTTAGCAACCATGGTCTCTGATCTAATCAAAACCACTCAAAGTTTCATGACTGAAACAAGGTCCTCCATTAGGAATTTGGAAGGACAAGTGGGTCAGCTGAGCAAGAAAATTACTGAACTCCCTCCTAGCACTCTCCCAAGTAATACAGAAGAAAATCCAAGAGGAGAGTGCAAAGCCATAAACATGGCCGAATTTGGAGAGGAAGAAGAGGAAGTGAACGCCACTGAGGGAGACCTCAATGGGCGTGCACCAACCTCCTCTGAGTTCCCCAATGAGGAACCATGGGAATCTGAGGCTCAAAATGAGACCATAAAGATTCCATTGGACTTACTTCTGCCTTTCATGAGCTCTGATGAGTATTCCTCCTCTGAAGAGGATGAGTATGTCACTGAAGAGCAAGTTGCTAAATACCTTGGAGCAATCATGAAGCTAAATGACAAGTTATTCGGAAATGAGACTTGGGAAGATGAACCTCCCTGGCTCACCAAAGAACTGGATGACTTGTCTAGGCAGAAATTACCTCAAAAGAGACAAGATCCTGGGAAGTTTTCAATACCTTGTACCATAGGCACCATGACCTTCAAGAAGGCTCTGTGTGACTTAGGGTCAAGTGTAAACCTCATGCCTCTCTCTGTATTGGAGAAGCTAGGGATCTTTGAGGTGCAAGCTGCAAGAATCTCATTAGAGATGGCAGACAACTCAAGAAAACAAGCCTATGGACTTGAAGAGGATGTTCTGGTCAAAGTTGAAAACCATTACATCCCTACTGATTTCATAGTCCTAGAGACTGGAAAGTGCATGGATGAATCCATCATCCTTGGCAGACCCTTCCTAGCCACAGCAAAGGCTGTGATTGATGTTGATGGAGGTGAACTGATCATTCAAGTGAATGAAGAATCCTTTGTGTTTAAGGCTCAAGGATATCCCTCTGTCACCATGGAGAAAAAGCATGAAGAGCTTCTCTCAAATCAGAGACAAGCAGAGCCCCCACAGTCAAACTCTAAGTTTGGTGTTGGGAGGCCACAACCAAACTCTAAGTTTGGTGTTGAACCCCCACATTCAAACTCTAAGTTTGGTGTTGGGAGGTTCCAACATTGCTCTGAGTATCTGTGAGGCTCCATGAAAGCCCTCTGTCAAGCTACTGACATTAAAGAAGCGCTTGTTGGGAGGCAACCCAATGATTATATTTTATATATTTTCTTTTGTTATTTTATGTTTTTTGTAGGTTGATGATCATAAGAAGTCACAAAATCCATTGAAAAAGCAAAAACAGAATGAAAAACAGGAAGAAAAACAGCACACCCTGGAGGAAGAACTCACTGGCGTTTAAACGCCAGTGAGGCTAGCAGTTGGGCGTTTAACGCCCAGTCTGGCACCATTCTGGGCGTTTAACGCCAGAAAGGGGCACCAGACTGGCGTTAAACGCCAGGAAGGGGCAAGAACCTGGCGTTAAACGCCAGAAATGGGCACCAGCCCGGCGTTTAACGCCAGAATTGGCTCAAAACGTGTTTTTGAATGCCATTTGGTGCAGGGATGACTTTTCCTTGACACCTAAGGATCTGTGGACCCCACAGGATCCCTACCAACCCACCACCCATCTTTCTCTTTACCACTCACATCCATCCTTCCAAAAACCCCCACCTATCAAATCCCACTATCATCATCACTCCTTCATTTTCACACACCCTAAACACTACTTCTTCCCCTAATGGCCGAAACACAAAGCCATTCCCTTCTTCTTCATTTCTTCTTCTTCTACTCTCTTCTTTCTTCTTTTGCTCGAGGACGAGCAAACCTTTTAAGTTTGGTGTGGTAAAAGCATTACTTTTTGTTTTTCCATAACCATTTATGGCATCCAAAGCCGGTTCAACTGAGAAGGCATGACCTCAAGCCCATCACTAAGAAAAGGGTGGAGCACCAAGAACATTCCATCATCCTCCATGAAATTAGAAAAGATCAAAGAATCATGAGAGAGGAGCAACAAAGACAAGGAAGAGACAGTGAGGAGCTCAAGCACTCCATAGGATCTTCAAGAGAAAGAAAGAGCCGCCATCACTAAGGTGGACCCGTTCTTTAATCTCCTTTTCTTTATTTTTCTGTTTTTCGAAAATTATGCTTTATGTTTATCCATGTTTGCGTCTTATGATCATTAGTGTCTTAGTGTCTATGCCTTAAAGTTATGAATGTCCTATGAATCCATCACCTTTCTTAAAATGAAAACTGTTTTTATCACAAAAGAACAAGAAGTACAGGATTTCAAATTCATCTTTAAAACTAGCTTAATTAGTTTGATGTGGTGACAATACTTGTTGTTTTCTGAATGTATGCTTAAACAGTGCATATGTCTTTTGAATTTGTGGTTCATGAATGTTAAAATTGTTGGCTCTTGAAAGAATGATGAAAAAGGAGACATGTTACTGAGGATCTGAAAAATCATAAAAATGATTCTTGAAGCAAGAAAAAGCAGTTAATACAAAAAAAAAGAGAGAAAAAGAAGGAGAAAAACGAAAAAAAAAGGGGGAGAAAGAGAAAAAGAAAGAAAAAGAAAGAAATAAAGTTGTGATCCAAGGCAATAAGAGTGTGCTTAAGAACCCTGGACACCTCTAATTGGGGACTTTAGCAAAGCTGAGTCACAATCTGAAAAGGTTCACCCAATTATGTGTCTGTGGCATGTATGTATCCGGTGGTAATACTGGAAGACAGAGTGCTTTGGGCCACGGCCAAGACTCAATAAGTAGCTGTGTTCAAGAATCATCATACTTAACTAGGAGAATCAATAACACTATCTGGATTCGGAGTTCCTAAAGAAGCCAATTATTCTGAATTTCAAAGGATAAAGTGAGATGCCAAAACTGTTCGGAGGCAAAAAGCTACTAGTCCCGCTCATCTAATTTGGAGCTTAGTTTCATTGATAATTTGGAGTCTATAGTATATTCTCTTCTTTTTATCTTATTTGATTTTCAGTTGCTTGGGGACAAGCAACAATTTAAGTTTGGTGTTGTGATGAGCGGATAATTTATACGCTTTTTGGCATTGTTCTTAGTATGTTTTTGATATGATCTAGTTAGTTTTTAGTATATTTTTATTAGTTTTTAGTTAAAATTCACTTTTCTGGACTTTACTATGAGTTTGTGTGTTTTTCTATGATTTCAGGTATTTTCTGGCTGAAATTGAGGGACCTGAGCAAAAATCTGATTCAGAGACTAAAAAGGACTGCAGATGCTGTTGGATTCTGACCTCCCTGCACTCGAAGTGGATTTTCTGGAGCTACAGAAGCCCAATTGGCGCGCTCTCAACGGCGTTGGAAAGTAGACATCCTGGGCTTTCCAGCAATATATGATAGTCCATACTTTGCCCAAGATTTGATGGCCCAAACCGGCGTTCAAAGTCACCTACAGAAATCCCAGCGTTAAACGCCGGAACTGGCACCTAAATGGGAGTTAAACGCCCAAACTGGCATAAAAGCTGGCGTTTAACTCCAAGAAGAGTCTCTACACGAAAATGCTTCAATGCTCAGCCCAAGCACACACCAAGTGGGCCCGGAAGTGGATTTTTATGTCATTTACTCATCTCTGTACACCCTAGGCTACTAGTTCTCTATATATAGGACCTTTTACCATTGTATTTTTCATCTTTGGACATCTAGTTCTTAGATCATTGGGAGGCTGGCCTCACGGCCATGCCTAGACCTTGTTCTTATGTATTTTCAACGGTGGAGTTTCTACACACCATAGATTAAGGTGTGGAGCTCTGCTGTACCTCGAGTATTAATGCAATTACTATTGTTCTTCTATTCAACTCCGCTTGTTCTTTGTCCAAGATATCACTTGTTCTTCAACTTGATGAAGGTGATGATTGACACTCATCATCATTCTCACTCATGAACAAAGTGACTGACAACCACTCTTGTTCTACAAGCATACGAGGCTCTAGTGTTTATCTCTTGGATTCTTTAATCGGAATCTTCGTGGTATAGGCGAGAACTGATGGCGGCATTCAAGAGAATCCGGAAGGTCTAACCTTGTCTGTGGTATTCTGAGTAGGATTCAATGATTGAATGACTGTGACGTGCTTCAAACTCCTAGCAGGCGGGGCGTTAGTGACAGACGCAAAAGTATCAATGGATATTATTCCGGCCTGACCGAGAACCGACAGCTGAATTCCGCTATGCCGTGACAGGACATATGCCAATCGCTTTCACTGAGAGGATGGGAGGTAGCCACTGACAATGGTGAAACCCTACACGAGCTTGCCATGGAAAGGAGTAAGAAGGATTGGATGAAGACAGTAGGAAAGCAGAGAGACGGAAGGGAAGGCATCTTCATACGCTTATCTGAAGTTCCTACCAATGAATTACATAAGTACCTCTACCTTTATCTTTATGCTTTATTCGTATACCATTATACCCATTTGAGTCTGCCTGACTGAGATTTACAAGGTGACCATAGCTTGCTTCATACCAACAATCTCCGTGGGATCGACCCTTACTCGCGTAAGGTTTATTACTTGGACGACCCAGTGCACTTGCTGGTTAGTTGTGCGAAGTTGTAGTGATCACAATTTCGCGCACCAAGTTTTTGGCGCCGTTGCCGGGGATTGTTCGAGTATGGACAACTGACGGTTCATCTTGTTGCTTAGATTATGTATTTTTCTTCAGAATTCTTAAGAATGAATTCTAGTGTTTCAAGGTGATGTTCTTATCATCACCAAAGCTGATTGATTCTCATCAATTTAGCTCTTGAATGCAATGTCCTGCTGAAGCTTGGCCGGCCATGTCTAATTCCTTTAGACTAAAGCTTTAGACTAACATTGCATGATTCCTGGAATTCTCATTAAGAATTTTGATACCTTTATTTTCCTTTTCACTTAATTTTCGAAAAAGCACAAAAAAAATTTATAAAATCATAAAATCCAAAAATATTTCTTGTTTAAGTCTAGTGTCTCATTTTAAGTTTGGTGTCAATTGCATGTTTCTATTCTTCTTGCATTTTTCGAATTTATGCATGTGTCTTAATTAATCTTCAAGTTGTTCTTGATGATTTTCTTGTTTTGATCTTTGAATTCTATTGACTTGAGTGTTTTGTTGTTTCTCATATGCATTCTCATTTTGTTAGTGTCAGTAGTATACAAACTGCTAAGTTGGTGTCTTGCATGCATTGTCATTTGATTTTATTTGCATTTTGATTATTCCTCATTATTAAAAATCCAAAAATATTTTTAATTTGTGTCTTTTCAAGTCAATAATACAGAGAATTGAAGATTCAGAACATACTGCAGAGGAATCACACAGAAAAAGCTGGGCATTCAAAAATGCCCAGTGAAGAAGACAGACTGGCGTTTAAACGCCAGCCAGGGTGCCTGGCTGGGCGTTTAACGCCCAAAAGGGTAGTAGTTTGGGCGTTAAACGCCAGAATGTGCACCATTCTGGGCGTTTAACGCCAGGATGGCACAAAGGGGAAGATTTTGTTTTCAAAATCAAATTTTTTTCAAGTTTTCAAAGTTTTTCAAAATCAAATCTTTTTCAAATCATATCTTTTCAATCAAATGTTTTCAAAATCAATTTCTTTCCTTTTTCAAAGATACTTGCTAACAATTAAGATTGAACATTTCAAGTATGTTCAACAGACAAAGCGACCAACCTCTTCAGGTCAAGACAACCCGACCTCTCCTCAAAGAGCTCGGCCAAGTCACAGGAAAGCCCAAATGAAGGGCCCAAATAGAGGAACGCGCCCCAAATCCAAGGGCAGCCCAAGCCCATAGAGATAAAGGCGGTTCCCTTAAAGATGACCTCACTTAAAGATAAGATAAAGATAAGATAAGATAACTAACTTATCTTATCCGCAGGAGGCCACATCTCACCATTATAAATACACTGGAGCACCCAGGTGTAACTCATACTCTGATTCTACTCAATACCTGTTTAATACCCTTGCTAACTTAAGCATCAGAGTCCCTTGCAGGTACCCCCCACCCTTCGGTGACAAAGGATCAACAGCATTCTCAGTTCCACAAGTCGAACACACCAGCTCCGGTTGCTATATACCTGCCGGACACGTCGGCTCCGACCAGCACAGAAGATCTCGACCGAGATCGACCTATAGTTTCAGGTAACCCTCGGAATATTGGCGCCGTTGCCGGGGAACATGGAAGTCATCTCAACATGGCGGATGACCATGACAACGACCACGACTCAGGATTGGAAGATAGAACGCCATATAAAAATGTGGATACTATACTCAAAGATACGCCGGAACCCAACGGAGACAAAAATCCATCAAATCCGGGAGCAATAGAAGCGCTTCAAAATCGATTGGAGCAACTTGAGAAAGAAGCCCAACATCAACGTGAAAAAGAAGAAGATCTACGTCGGGAGATAAGGCGGCGCCGAGAATTAGAAGACAAGTTTATAAAACTTGAAGCTGATCTCAAAACCAAAGCTACTCGGCCATCCACAGAAGACAGCCCTCAGAAAGATCAAGATCCATTCACCAGAGAAATTATGAAGACCAAAATCCCAAAGGATTTCAAACTTCCGGATATGACGCTGTATGACGGCACCTCAGACCCCAACCACCATCTCAGCAACTTCAGAAGTAGAATGTACCTCACTGATGCCTCAGATGCAGTTCGCTACAAAGCCTTTCCAACAACTCTCACCAAGACAGCCATTAAATGGTTCGACAACCTGCCTCCAAAATCCATCTCAAGTTTCGACGACTTGGCCAAAAAGTTCCTGGCCCGATTCTCCATACAAAAGGACAAAGCCAAACACGCACCCAGTCTACTCGGGATCAAGCAAGGAGATCGAGAAAGTCTTCGCAACTACATGGAGAGATTCAACAAAACATGCATGGACATACAAAATCTACCGACCGAAGTTGCCATCATGGGCCTCATAAATGGCCTACGAGAAGGACCATTCAGCCAATCTATATCAAAAAGATACCCGACATCCCTAGACGAAGTACAAGAACGAGCGCAGAAGTACATCAACATGCAGGAAAATTCTCGACTTGGCGAAGCCTCAAGGTTCGGTTCTGCCTACCGAGATAAAGAATCCAAGAAAAAATAAGATCGCTCTGGAGAGAAAATCAAAAAATATAACAACTACACCCCTCTTAGGGTATCCTTGGTAGACGTTTACAGAGAAGTCTGTCATACGGAAAAAATCCCCCCAGCTCGGCCACTCAAAGGCAAAAGAGGAGGGGGAAATCGGAATGAGTACTGTGAATATCACCGACTTCGAGGGCATTCCACCAACGAATGTTTCGACTTGAAAAACGTCATAGAAAAATTAGTACGAGAAGGAAAGCTAGATCGGTTCTTGGCCAACCGGGACGAAGAACCAAGGAAAAGAAGGAGGGATGAGGATGTCGGACGATCTGAACGATCGCCTCGCATACCGGAAAGACATGTCCACGTGATACACGGCGGATTTGCTGGGGGAGGACTCTCCAAATCATCCCGCAAGCGACACCTCAAAGAGGTATACCATGTCGAGGGACAGAAGGAGACGCCAGACATCTCGGCAATCATGTTTACCAAAGAAGATGCATCCGGAATCATCTTGGGACATGACGACCCCATGGTCATTACGATCATATTAGCAAACACCAACCTCCACTGTACACTAATCGACCAGGGAAGCTCTGCCGACATCTTATTCAAAACTGCCTTCGACAAACTCGGCCTAGAAGAGAAAGAGCTAAGAGCATACCCAAACAGCTTGTTCGGACTAGGAGACCCCAGTTCAACCACTGGGATACGTGTCGCTGCATACAACCTTCAGGAAGGGGAACCAATCTAAAACACTCAAGATAGACTACATCGTGGTCGACGTAAGCTCAGCCTACAATGCCCTGATAGGTCGGACAACGTTAAATCAGCTCGGCACAATAGTTTTAACTCCGCATCTATGTATGAAATTTCCAACTGCAGAAGGGATAGCTACAATAAAAGCAGATCAAAAGATGGCGCATCGTTGTTACAATGAAAGTCTAAACCTCCGAGGCGAAGCAAGAGAGTTCCACACAATCGAACTCGGTGGAGCTCAGAGACGAGAAGAGCTCCGACCACAACCCGAAGGAGAAGTAGAAAGAGTCCAGATTGGAGACACCTCGGATAAAACAACTAATATTGGCACGATCCTGAAAGGAGATGCAAAAGAATCATTGATACAATTTCTGCGAGATAATGTTGATCTCTTCGCATGGAAAGCTGCCGACATGCTGGGCATAGATCCCGAACTAATGAGCCACAAGTTGGCAGTCTACCCAGGCTCCCGACCGATACAACAAAAACGAAGAAAACTTGGGCCAGAACGATTTTAGGCTATAGAAGAACAAGTGCAAGCACTACTAGAGGCAGGGTTCATAAGGGAAGTCAAATATCCACTATGGCTAGCAAACGTCGTTTTGGTGAAAAAATCAAATGGGAAGTGGCGAATGTGCACCGACTACACCGACCTCAACAAAGCCTGCCCAAAAGATCCTTACCCACTCCCAAGCATTGACGCTCTAGTAGATGCTTCATCAGGATACAAGTATCTCTCATTCATGGATGCATACTCGGGGTACAACCAGATACCAATGTATCCGCCAGACCAAGAAAAGACCTCGTTTCTTACACCTAAGGCAAATTATTGCTACATCGTGATGCCTTTCGGCCTGAAAAACGCGGGAGCCACTTATCAAAGGCTAATGAATAAAGTCTTCTCAGACCACATTGGAAAAATCATGGAGGTCTACGTGGATGACATGTTGATAAAGTGATGAGCGGATAATTTGTACGCTTTTTGGCATTGTTTTTAGTATGTTTTTAGTATATTTGGTTTAGTTTTTAGTATATTTTTATTAGTTTTTAGTTAAAATTCACTTTTCTGGACTTTACTATGAGTTTGTGTGTTTTTCTGTGATTTCAGGTATTTTCTGGCTGAAATTGAGGGACCTGAGCAAAAATCTGATTTAGAGACTGAAAAGGACTGCAGATGCTGTTGGATTCTGACCTCCCTGCACTCGAAGTGGATTTTCTGGAGCTACAGAAGCCCAATTGGCGCGCTCTCAACGGCGTTGGAAAGTAGACATCCTGTGCTTTCCAGCAATATATGATAGTCCATACTTTGCCCAAGATTTGATGGCCCAAACCGGCGTTCAAAGTCACCTTCAGATTTCCCAGCGTTAAACGCCGGAACTGGCACCAAAATGGGAGTTAAACGCCCAAACTGGCATAAAAGCTGGCGTTTAACTCCAAGAAGAGTCTCTACACGAAAATGCTTCATTGCTCAGCCCAAGCACACACCAAGTGGGCCCGGAAGTGGATTTTTATGTCATTTACTCATCTTTATAAACCTTAGGCTACTAGTCTTCTATAAGTAGGACCTTTTACTATTGTATTTTCATCTTTTGATCACTTTAGATCTCTAGATCATCTTTGGACATCTAGTTCTTAGATCATTGGAGGCTGGCCTCACGGCCATGCCTAGACCTTGTTCTTATGTATTTTCAACGGTGGAGTTTCTACACACCATAGATTAAGGTGTGGAGCTCTGCTGTACCTCGAGTATTAATGCAATTACTATTGTTCTTCTATTCAATTCCGCTTGTTCTTTGTCCAAGATATCACTTGTTCTTCAACTTGATGAATGTGATGATCCGTGACACTCATCATCATTCTCACCTATGAACGTGTGACTGACAACCACCTCCGTTCTACCTTAGATTGGGTGAATATCTCTTGGATTCCTGATACACGATGCATGGTTGATCGCCTGACAACCGAGTGCTCGTCTGACAAACGAGCCAGCCATTCCGTGAGATCAGAGTCTTCGTGGTATAGGCAAGAACTGATGGCGGCATTCAAGAGAATCCGGAAGGTCTAACCTTGTCTGTGGTATTCTGAGTAGGATTCAATGATTGAATGACTGTGACGTGCTTCAAACTCCTGAAGGCGGGGCGTTAGTGACAGACGCAAAAGAATCACTGGATTCTATTCCGGCCTGATTGAGAACCGACAGATGGATAGCCGTGCCGTGACAGGGTGCGTTGAACATTTCCACTGAGAGGATGGGAGGTAGCCACTGACAACGGTGAAACCCTTGCATAAGCTTGCCATGGAAAGGAGTAAGAAGGATTGGAAGAAGACAGTAGGAAAGCAGAGAGACGGAAGGGAAGGCATCTTCATACGCTTATCTGAAGTTCCTACCAATGAATTACATAAGTATCTCTATCTTTATCTTTATGTTTTATTCGTTCATCACCATACCCATTTGAGTTTGCCTGACTAAGATTTACAAGGTGGCCATAGCTTGCTTCATACCAACAATCTCCGTGGGATCGACCCTTACTCGCGTAAGGTTTATTACTTGGACGACCCAGTGCACTTGCTGGTTAGTTGTGCGAAGTTGTATTGATCACAATTTCGTGCACCAAGTTTTTGGCGCCGTTGCCGGGGATTGTTCGAGTATGGACAACTGACGGTTCATCTTGTTGCTTAGATTAGGTATTTTTCAGAATTCTTAAGAGTGAATTCTAGTGTTTCAAGGTGATGTTCTTACCATCACCAAAGCTGATTGATTCTCATCAATTTAGCTCTTGAATGCAATGTCCTGCTGAAGCTTGGCTAACCATGTCTAATTCCTTTAGACTAAAGCTTTAGACTAACATTGCATGATTCCTGGAATTCTCATTAAGAATTTTGAAACCTTTATTTTCTATTTCCATATAATTTTCGAAAAATCCAAAAAAATTTCAAAATCATAAAAAAACCAAAAATATTTTATGTTTCTTGTTTGAGTCTAGTGTCTAATTTTAAGTTTGGTGTCTTGCATGCATTGTTTATTTGATCTTGGTTCTATTTTCAAGTCAATAGTACAGGGAACAGAAGATTCAAAACATGCAGCAGAGGAATTACACAGAAAAAGCTGGGCGTTCAAAACGCCCAGTGAAGAAGGACAGACTGGCGTTTAAACGCCAGCCAAGGTGCCTGGTTGGGCGTTTAACGCCCAAAAAGGTAGTGCATTGGGCGTTAAACGCCAGAATGTGCACCATTCTGGGCGTTTAACGCCAGGATGGCACAAGGGGGGGATTTTGTTTTCAAATCAATTTTTTTCAAGTTTTCAAAGTTTTTCAAAATCAAATCTTTTTCAAATCATATCTTTTCAATCAAATGTTTTCAAAATCAATTTCTTTCCTTTTTCAAAGATACTTGCTAACAATTAATGATTTGATTGAACATTTTAAGTATGTTGCCTTTTCTGTTGAGAAATGTTTAATGTTTGAATCATATCTTTTCTTGTTAGGCAAGTCATTAATTTTTTTTTTAATCAAATCTTTTTAAAATTGTTTTCAAATCATATCTTCTCAATCACATATTTTTAAAATCAATCATATCTTCTTAACCTCATCTTTTTCAAAATAGTTTTCAATCAAATCTCTTTGACTTCTAATTTCAAAATCTTTTTCAAAAATCACTTGATTTCTTTGCCACTCTTATTTTCGAAAATTAATTAGTGTTTTTCAAAATGTTTTCAAATTCTTTAACTTAATTTTCGAAAAAAAGCTCTTCCTCCCTTCTCACATCCTTCTATTTATGGACTAACACTATTCCTCAATGCACAATTCGAACTCCATCTTTCTTGATAAGTTTGAATTTTCTACCTCTGTCTTCTATTTTTCTTTTCCTCTGACACCTCAAGGAATCTCTATACTGTGACATAGAGGATTCCACATTTTCTTGTTCTCTTCTCTTTCATATGAGCAGGAACAAAGACAAAAGCATTCTTGTTGAAGCTGACCCTGAACCTGAAAGGACCTTGAAGCGAAAGCTAAGAGAAGCTAAGGCACAACTCTCTGTAGAGGACCTAACAGAAATCTTCAAAGGAGAAGCACACATGGCAGCCGAAAACAACAACAATGTAGACAATGCAAGGAAGGTGCTGGGTGATTTTACTGCACCTACTCCCGACTTCTATGGGAGAAGCATCTCTATCCCTGCCATTGGAGCAAACAACTTTGAGCTTAAGCCTCAATTAGTTTCTCTAATGCAACAGAATTGCAAGTTCCATGGACTTCCATTGGAAGATCCTCATCAGTTCTTAGCTGAATTCTTGCAAATCTGTGACACTGTCAAGACTAATGGGGTTGACCCTGAGGTCTACAGACTTATGCTATTCCCTTTTGCTGTTAGAGACAGAGCTAGGACATGGTTGGACTCACAACCTAAAGAAAGCCTGGACTCATGGAAAAAGCTAGTCAATGCCTTCTTGGCAAAGTTCTTTCCACCTCAAAAATTGAGTAAGCTTAGAGTGGAAGTCCAAACCTTCAGACAGAAGGATGGAGAATCCCTCTATGAAGCTTGGGAAAGATACAAACAATTGATCAGAAAATGTCCTTCTGACATGCTTTCTGAATGGAGCATCATAGGTATTTTCTATGATGGTCTCTCTGAACTATCCAAGATGTCTTTGGATAGCTCTGCTGGAGGATCTCTTCATCTGAAGAAGACGCCTACAGAAGCTCAAGAGCTAATTGAAATGGTTGCAAATAACCAATTCATGTACACTTCTGAAAGGAATCCTGTGAACAATGGGACTAATCAGAAGAAAGGAGTTCTTGAGATTGATACTCTGAATGCCATATTGGCTCAGAATAAAATATTGACTCAACAAGTCAATTTGATTTCTCAAAGTCTGTCTGGAATGCAAAATGCACCAAGCAGTACTAAAGATGCTTCATCTGAAGAAGAAGCTTATGATCCTGAGAACCCTTCAATGGAAGAGGTGAATTACCTAGGAGAACCCTATGGAAACACCTATAATTCTTCATGGAGAAATCACCCAAATTTCTCATGGAAGGATCAACAGAGACCTCAACAAGGTTTCAACAACAATAATGGTGGAAGAAACAGGTTTAGCAATGGCAAGCCTTTTCCATCATCTTCTCAGCAACAGACAGAGAATTCTAAGCAGAGCCACTCTGACTTAGCAACCATGGTCTCTGATCTAATCAAAACCACTCAAAGTTTCATGACTGAAACAAGGTCCTCCATTAGGAATTTGGAGGCACAAGTGGGACAGCTGAGCAAGAAAGTTACTGAACTCCCTCCTAGTACTCTTCCAAGCAATACAGAAGAAAATCCAAAGGGAGAGTGCAAGGCCATCAATATGGCCGAATTTGGAGAGGAGGAAGAAGAAGTGGACGCCACTGAGGAAGACCTCAATGGGCGTGCACTAGCCTCCACTGAGTTCCCCAATGAGGAACCATGGGAATCTGAGGCTCAAAATGAGATCATAGAGATTCCATTGGACTTACTTCTGCCTTTCATGAGCTCTGATGAGTATTCTTCCTCTGAAGAGGATGAGTATGTCACTGAAGAGCAAGTTGCTAAATACCTTGGAGCAATCATGAAGCTAAATGACAAGTTATTTGGAAATGAGACTTGGGAGGATGAACCCCCTTTGCTCACCAAAGAACTGGATGACTTGTCTAGGCAGAAACTGCCTCAAAAGAGACAGGATCCTGGAAAGTTTTCAATACCTTGTACCATAGGCACCATGACCTTCAAGAAGGCCTTGTGTGACTTAGGGTCAAGTGTAAACCTCATGCCTCTCTCTGTAATAGAGAAGTTAGGGATCTTTGAGGTGCAAGCTGCAAAAATCTCATTAGAGATGGCAGACAACTCAAGAAAACAAGCCTATGGACTTGTAGAGGATGTTCTGGTAAAGGTTGAAGACCATTACATCCCTACTGATTTTATAGTCCTAGAGACTGGGAAGTGCATGGATGAATCCATCATCCTTGGCAGACCCTTCCTAGCCACAGCAAAGGCTGTGATTGATGTTGATAGAGGAGAGTTGATCATTCAAGTGAATGAAGAATTCTTGGTGTTTAAAGCTCAAGGATATCCCTCTGTCATCATGGAGAGGAAGCATGAAGAGCTTCTCTCAAAACAGAGCCAAACAGAGCCCCCACAGTCAAACTCTAAGTTTGGTGTTGGGAGCCCACAACCAAACTCTAAGTTTGGTGTTGAACCCCCACATTCAAACTCTAAGTTTGATGTTGGGAGGTTCCAACATAGCTCTGAGCATTTCTGAGGCTCCATGAGAGTCCTCGGTCAAGCTAATAACACTAAAGAAGCGCTTGTTGGGAGGCAACCCAATATTATATTTTGACTATTTTCTTTTGTTATTTTATGTTTTTTGTAGGTTGATGATCATAAGAAGTCACAAAATCAATGAAAAAAGCAAAAACAAAATGAAAAACAGGAAGAAAAACAGCACACCCTGGAGGAAGAACCTACTGGCGTTTAAACGCCAGTAAGGTTAGCAGATGGGCGTTTAACGCCCAGTCTGGCACCATTCTGGGCGTTTAACGCCAGAAAGGGGCACCAGACTGGCGTTAAACGCCAGGAAAGGGCAAGAACCTGGCGTTAAATGCCAGAAATGGGCACCAGCCCGGTGTTTAACGCCAGAATTGGCTCAAAACGTGATTTTGTATGCCATTTGGTGCAGGGATGACTTTTCCTTGACACCTCAGGATCTGTGGACCCCACAGGATCCCCACCAACCCCATCACTTTCTCTCTTCTTTCCCATTCACCAATCACCTCAATACCTCTTCCCCAAAAACCCTTCACCTATCAAATCCCATCTTCTCTTCACCACTCACATCCATCCTTCATAAAACCCCACCTACCTCACCATTCAAATTCAAACCACTTCCCCTCCCAAACCCACCCATAATGGCCGAACCCTACCCCTCCCCTCACCCCTATAAAAACCCTTCTTCACTTCTTCATTTTCACACACCCTAAACACTACTTCTTCCCCTTTTGGCCGAACCACAAAGCCATCTCCCTCTCCTCTATTTCTTCTTCTTCTACTCTCTTCTTTCTTCTTTTGCTCGAGGACGAGCAAACCTTTTAAGTTTGGTGTGGTAAAAGCGTTGCTTTTTCATTTTTCCATAACCATTTATGGCATCCAAGGCCGGAGAAACCTCTAGAAAGAGGAAAGGGAAGGCAAAAGCTTCCACCTCCGAGTCATGGGAGATGGAGAGATTCATCTCAAAGGTGCATCAAGACCACTTCTATGAAGTTGTGGCCTTGAAGAAGGTGATCCCCGAGGTCCCTTTTTCACTCAAAAAGGGTGAATATCTGGAGATCCGACATGAGATCCGAAGAAGAGGTTGGGAAGTTCTTACCAACCCCATTCAACAAGTCGGAATCTTGATGGTTCAAGAGTTCTATGCCAATGCATGGATCACCAAGAACCATGATCAAAGTGTGAACCCGGATCCAAAGAATTATCTTACTATGGTTCGGGGGAAATACTTGGATTTTAGTCCGGAAAGTGTAAGGTTGGCATTCAATTTGCCCATGATGCAAGGAGATGAACATCCTTACACTAGAAGGGTCAACTTTGATCAAAGGTTGTACCAAGTCCTCACAGTCATATGTGAAGAGGGCGCCCAATGGAAGAGAGATTCAAAGAGGGAAGCCGGTTCAACTAAGAAGGCATGACCTCAAGCCCGTGGCTAGAGGATGGTTGGAGTTTATCCAACGCTCAATCATTTCCACTAGCAACCGGTCCGA
The DNA here is from genome assembly GCF_014773155.1 of Arachis stenosperma. Classification (NCBI taxonomy): domain Eukaryota; kingdom Viridiplantae; phylum Streptophyta; class Magnoliopsida; order Fabales; family Fabaceae; genus Arachis; species Arachis stenosperma. Next base: position 116,563,289 of record NC_080380.1, on the reverse strand, counting down.
AGTTACTCTAGATCGGGCCATCATGATTCATAGCATCATGATTGGAGAAGAAGTGGAAGTTCATGAGATTATAACCCAAGAACTCTATAAGGTGGCGGACAAGTCCTCCACCTTGGCAAGGTTAGCCTTTCCTCACCTCATTTGTCACCTCTGTTATTCAGTTGGAGTTGACATAGAAGGAGACACCCCCATTGATGAGGATAAGCCCATCACTAAGAAAAGGATGGAGCAAACAAGAGACCCCTCTCATCATGAGATCCCTGAGATGCCTCAAGGGATGCACTTTCCTCCACAGGACTATTGGGAGCAACTGAACACCTCCCTAGGAGAATTGAGTTCCAACATGGGACAACTAAGGGTGGAGCACCAAGAACATTCCATCCTCCTCCATGAAATTAGAGAAGATCAAAGAATCATGAGAGAGGAGCAACAAAGACAAGGAAGAGACATTGAGGAGCTCAAGCACTCCATAAGATCTTCAAGAGGAAGAACAAGCCGCCATCACTAAGGTGGACCCGTTCTTTAATCTCCTTGTTCTTTATTTTCTTGTTTTTCGAATTTTCATGCTTATGTTTATCCATGTTTGTGTCTTATGATCATTAGTGTCTTAAGTGTCTATGCCTTAAAGTTATGAATGTCCTATGAATCCATCACCTTTCTTGAATAAAAAAATGTTCTTAATTGAAAAAGAAAAAGAATTGCATGAATTTTGAATTTTAAAACAGTTTAATTATTTTGATGTGGTGGCAACACTTTTGTTTTTTGAATGCATGCTTAAACAGTGCATATGTCTTTTGAATTTGTGATTCATGAATGTTGGCTCTTGAAAGAATGATGAAAAAGGAGACATGTTACTGAGGATCTGAAAAATCATAAAAATGATTCTTGAAGCAAGAAAAAGCAGTGAATACAAAAAAAAAGAGAGAAAGAGAAAGACGAAAAAAGAAAAAAAAAGAGAGAAAGAAAAAGAAAAGAAAAAGAAAGAAATAAAGTTGTGATCCAAGGCAAAAAGAGTGTGCTTAAGAACCCTGGACACCTCTAATTGGGGACTTTAGCAAAGCTGAGTCACAATCTGAAAAGGTTCACCCAATTATGTGTCTGTGGCATGTATGTATCCGGTGGTAATACTGGAAGACAGAGTGCTTTGGGCCACAGCCAAGACTCAATAAGTAGCTGTGTTCAAGAATCATTATACTTAGCTAGGAGAATCAATAACACTATCTGGATTCTGAGTTCCTAAAGAAGCCAATCATTCTGAGTTTCAAAGGATAGAGTGAGATGCCAAAACTGTTCAGAGGCAAAAAGCTAAAAGCCCCGCTCATCTAATTAATACTGATCTTCATAGATGTTTTTGGAATTCATTGCATATTCTCTTCTTTTTATCTTATTTGATTTTCAGTTGCTTGAGGACAAGCAACAATTTAAGTTTGGTGTTGTGATGAGCGGATAATTTGTACGCTTTTTGGCATTGTTTTTAGTATGTTTTTAGTATATTTGGTTTAGTTTTTAGTATATTTTTATTAGTTTTTAGTTAAAATTCACTTTTCTGGACTTTACTATGAGTTTGTGTGTTTTTCTGTGATTTCAGGTATTTTCTGGCTGAAATTGAGGGACCTGAGCAAAAATCTGATTCAGAGACTAAAAAGGACTGCAGATGCTGTTGGATTCTGACCTCCCTGCACTCGAAGTGGATTTTCTAGAGCTACAGAAGCCCAATTGGCGCGCTCTTAATGGCGTTGGAAAGTAGACATCCTGGGCTTTCCAGCAATATATGATAGTTCATACTTTGCCCAAGATTTGATGGCCTAAACTGGCGTTCAAAGTCACCTTCAGATTTCCCAGCGTTAAACGCCGGAACTGGCACCAAAATGGGAGTTAAACGCCCAAACTGGCATAAAAGCTGGCGTTTAACTCCAAGAAGAGTCTCTACACGAAAATGCTTCATTGCTCAGCCCAAGCACACACCAAGTGGGCCCGGAAGTGGATTTTTATGTCATTTACTCATCTTTGTAAACCTTAGGCTACTAGTCTTCTATAAGTAGGACCTTTTACTATTGTATTTTCATCTTTTGATCACTTTAGATCTCTAGATCATCTTTGGACATCTAGTTCTTAGATCATTGGAGGCTGGCCTCACGGCCATGCCTAGACCTTGTTCTTATGTATTTTCAACGGTGGAGTTTCTACACACCATAGATTAAGGTGTGGAGCTCTGCTGTACCTCGAGTATTAATGCAATTACTATTGTTCTTCTATTCAATTCCGCTTGTTCTTTGTCCAAGATATCACTTGTTCTTCAACTTGATGAATATGATGATCCGTGACACTCATCATCATTCTCACCTATGAACGTGTGACTGACAACCACCTCCGTTCTACCTTAGATTGGGTGAATATCTCTTGGATTCCTGATACACGATGCATGGTTGATCGCCTGACAACCGAGTGCTCGTCTGACAAACGAGCCAGCCATTCCGTGAGATCAGAGTCTTCGTGGTATAGGCAAGAACTGATGGTGGCATTCAAGAGAATCCGGAAGGTCTAACCTTGTCTGTGGTATTCTGAGTAGGATTCAATGATTGAATGACTGTGACGTGCTTCAAACTCCTGAAGGCGGGGCGTTAGTGACAGACGCAAAAGAATCACTGGATTCTATTCCGGCCTGATTGAGAACCGACAGATGGATAGCCGTGCCGTGACAGGGTGCGTTGAACATTTCCACTGAGAGGATGGGAGGTAGCCACTGACAACGGTGAAACCCTTGCATAAGCTTGTCATGGAAAGGAGTAAGAAGGATTGGAAGAAGACAGTAGGAAAGCAGAGAGACGGAAGAGAAGGCATCTTCATACGCTTATCTGAAGTTCCTACCAATGAATTACATAAGTATCTCTATCTTTATCTTTATGTTTTATTCGTTCATCACCATACCCATTTGAGTTTGCCTGACTAAGATTTACAAGGTGGCCATAGCTTGCTTCATACCAATAATCTCCGTGGGATCGACCCTTACTCGCGTAAGGTTTATTACTTGGACGACCCAGTGCACTTGCTGGTTAGTTGTGCGAAGTTGTATTGATCACAATTTCGTGCACCATAAAGACACAAAGCGAAGAGACATTGCTAACCGATTTGATTCAAGTATTCGATACCATAAGGAAGCACGGCATGCGACTCAACCCGGCTAAATGCACCTTCGTAGTGGAAGCAGGTAAATTTTTTAGGATTCATGCTCACACAAAGGGGAATCGAGGCAAATCCAGATAAATGCCAGGCCATACTCAACATGAAGAGCCCAAACTGCGTCAAAGAGGTACAACAGTTCAATGGGAGGTTGGCAGCCTTGTCCAGATTCCTAGCAGGATCAGCAATAAGATCCCTCCCTTTCTACGCTACCTTGAAGAAGGGAAAGAACTTCGAATGGACAGCGGAATGTGAACAAACTTTCAAAGACTTCAAAGAATTCTTGGGGCAACCACCTATCCTATCTCGACCACAAGAGGGAGAACCACTCATGCTATACCTCGCAGTAGGAAGTCGGGCAATAGCCTCAGCGCTGATTCGAGAAGACGAAAGAGGACAACAACCCGTCTACTTCATTAGTAAAGCACTACAGGGGTCAGAGCTGAACTACCAGAAAATAGAAAAATTTGCATACGCTCTGATACTCACATCTCGGCGACTTCGCCCATACTTCCAGGCACATACCATCAAAGTTCGGACCAACCAGCCCATAAAAGGGATATTACAGAAAACAGATCTGGCAGGAAGAATCCTACAATGGGCAATCGAGTTGTCCGAGTTCGACCTCTAATATGAGGCACGGACAGCCATCAAATCACAATACCTGGCCGACTTCATCGCAGAATTCACAGATATCCCAGAAATTCCCATAGAATGGAACATATACGTCGACGGATCCTCAAATAAAACAGGAAGTGGTGCGGGTGTAATAATCGAAAGCAACCAAGGAACTCAACTTGAGCTCTCCCTCAAATTCGGATTCCCGGCCTCGAACAATCAGGCGGAATATGAAGCGTTATTAGCCGGTTTGAAGCTGGCTAGGGAGGTTGGAGCTCGGAAACTCAACATCTACAGCGACTCACAAGTTGTTACCTCACAAATAACAAGAAGCTACCAAGCTAAAGATCTGACCATGAAAAAATATTTGGATAAAACCAAAGAACAGCTCGGACAACTCGGAGAATACAGGATCTACCACATTCCCCGTGAGCAAAATGCCTGAGCTGATGTACTTTCAAAATTAGCCAGCACCAAACCAGGGGGCAACAACAGAAGTCTCATCCAGGAGATACTACAGAACCCGTCAATATCAGAAGAAGAAGTCCTAGCCATAATAGGTCGGGATCAAGGATGGATGACCCCATAATTAACTACCTCAAAACAGAAGCACTCCCTACAGATAAAAAAGAGGCAAAGTGGTTGAAAAGGGAGGCACAATACTACACTATCATAAACAACACATTATACAAAAGAGGGATCTCAACACCTTTGTTAAAATGCGTACCAACTTCTAATACAAAGGAAGTATTGGAGGAAGTGCACAGCGGCATTTGTGGTAATCATCTCGGAGCCTAAGCCCTCACCAAAAAGGTACTCAGGGCAGGATTCTATTGGCCAACTCTACAAAAGGAGGCTACAGAGTTTGTCAAGACATGCCTACCATGCCAGAAGCATGCGAACTTTCACATCGTCCCACCAGAAAAACTCATCAGCGTAACCTCACCCTGGCCATTTGCGAAATGGGGACTTGACCTTCTCGGACCTTTCCCACAAGGATCGGGACAAATAAAATTCCTCATAGTAGGAGTTGACTATTTCACAAAATGGATCGAGGCAGAACCCTTAGCCAATGCCACCGCTCAGAGAAGTCTAAAATTCCTATATAGGAACATTATTACAAGGTTCGGGGTACCATACTACATTACCACAGACAATGGTACCCAATTTACAGACGCAGGATTCAGAAAACTGGTGGCCGACTTAAAGATAAAACACCAGTTCACCTCCGTCGAACATCCCCAAGCCAATGGACAAGCCGAAGCGGCCAACAAAGTTATATTGGCCGGACTAAAGTGGAGGCTACAAAGAAGCAAAGGGAGCTTGGGCCGAGGAACTCCCACAAGTCCTATGGGCGTATCGAACAACTCCCCATTCTACCACAAACGAATCACCATTCCGATTAGCATACGGAGTGGAGGCAATGATTCCAATAGAAGTCGAGGAGGGATCTCCCCGAGTAGTCCACTACAATGAACAAGCCAATTCTCAACTCCAAAGAGAAGAGCTCGACCTACTTTCAGAAATCCAAGAAAGAGCTCGTATCAGAGAAGAAGCACTAAAGCGGCGAATGGCTTCCAGGTATAATCAAAAGGTGGTGCCAAGAGACTTCACGAAAGACGATTTCGTCCTAATCCGAAATGATATTGGAACAACTCGACCCGAAGAAGGAAAGTTGGCAGCTAACTGGAAAGGACCCTACCGAGTCACAGAAGTACTCAGAAAGGGCTACTATAGACTGTCTGAACTCGAGGGACGAGAACTCCCCAGATCATGGCACGCCTGTAACCTAAGAAGGTACTATAGCTACAAAAGGTATAAAGATCTCAAGACGCACTCTTTTTTCCTGAAAAAGGTTTTTTAATGAGGTGTCAAGATTGAGACTTAAGGATATAGAAACTCCTGCCTACATGTATATATATATTTGCACTTCCTTTAAATAAAATACATTTCAGATATTCTACAAATTCCCAAGACGCATTAATCTGAAGCTTTCATCGTCCAATTATAAAGCAACAGATCGACAGAAAGTGAAGAAAAAATTCACTGTACGATCTCGATAGGAATGATCGATCGACAAAGGTAAAAACGCGATTCATCTAAAGACCGATCATCCCGAGATAAAGTCACCATCTACAAATTGGCAAAGATGAACACAGAATAATGCAAGAAGTTATCGAAAGTGATCCCAAAAAAGGAGCCTGACGAGGTCCTATGGATTGCTATATAATAACTTAAAAAGACTGGTCGATACCAAAAAATCTGACCAAGTCATCCCAAGTTATCAGCAAATCCCTGGAAAGAGGTCTGGCCAACCCTATTAAAGAGGAATTGCTATAACTTAGAAGAGATCGACCTAACGAAGTTGGTCTCCTACAAAACAAGTTGTAAAAGTAATCCCTGAAAGAGACCTAACAAAGGTCCAAGAAAGAGGATTACAAAAACAACTTAGAAGAGATCGACCTAATGAAGTCGGTCTCCTACAAAACAAGTTGTAAAAGTAATCCCTGAAAGAGACCTAACAAAGGTCCAAGAAAGAGGATTACAAAAACAACTTAGAAGAGATCGACCTAACAAAGTCGGTCTCCTACAAAACAAGTTGTAAAAGTAATCCCTGAAAGAGACCTAACAAAGGTCCAAGAAAGAGGATTACAAAAACAACTTAGAAGAGATCGACCTAACGAAGTCGGTCCCCTACAAAACAAGTTGTAAAAGTAATCCCTGAAAGAGACCTAACAAAGGTCCAAGAAAGAGGATTACAAAAATAACTTAGAAGAGATCGACCTAACGAAGTTGGTCTCCTACAAAACAAGTTGTAAAAGTAATCCGTGAAAGAGACCTAACAAAGGTCCAAGAAAGAGGATTACAAAAACAACTTAGAAGAGATCGACCTAACGAAGTCGGTCTCCTACAAAACAAGTTGTAAAAGTAATCCCTGAAAGAGACCTAACAAAGGTCCAAGAAAGAGGATTACAAAAAAAAAACAACTTAGAAAGATCGACCTAAAGATAAGTTATAAAAGTAATCCCGTAAGAAGAGACCGGACAAAGGTCCAAGAACGAGGATTACAAAAATAACTTAGAAGGGGACCAACATAAAGAAATCAGTTACGAGGCGCTAAAAATACAAACAAGAGCAAGGAAACCGAGAAACAAGCTGGACCCCCCCCCCCACATACACGGCCTCAAAAGGATCCAAGCTACAAGCGACAAGTACGAAAGCAACCTAAAAGGGCCAAACAGTAAAATTCCAACAGATATCATGCATAATACAATAAAGCTTCAAGGGGTCACCAAAAGCCAACCTCAGAAAGCTACCTTTGTTTTTGTAAAGTTGCCAAGCAGGCAACTGAAAAGTGTCAGTAATCAAACAAAATAATAAACAGTTCAAAAAACCCACAAAACGGGCCATATACACAAATATCCAAGAAAAAAGATCAACTAAGATCAGGGACCTTCCCAGCAGCATCAGTATGGGGAGAAGAAGGGCGACTCTGCAGGGGCACAGCATCTACAGTTCCATCATCCCAGTTAAGGACCTGGCAGTCCGGATCAGATGGAACAGGAGGAACAGAGGAGGTCGACACCTTAAGAAAAGGCACTGGAGGAGGATCAGTCTCATCATCATCCTGGTCATCAGGGACAATCTTACCATCTCTCACAACATTGTCCAAACTGATGAGAGTCAAGTCGGCATCAGGAGCTACAACCCGGAACTGCTCCATCAGATTCTCGGAGGCAGCAGTTACGCTACCCACAAGATGACCATGAAGCTCACCATAATTAACCCGAGCTGTTTCCAAATCCTCCCGAAGACGCATCAATTCCCTATAAGCCGAGACATAGCTATCCTTATGTTTCAATGCCATGTCTTCGGCCAGCTTCAAAGAAGCAACAAGGGCAATAGAGCTGGACTTCTCACCCTCCAGTTCCTTCTCCACCTTGGCCAACTTCACCTCCAACTCCTCCCTCACACCCTTGATTCGATCAAATTCTGACTTGGCCTCCTCCATAAAAGATTTGGTAGCATGAACCGAAATCCCCTGAATTGTTCAAAAAATAGCCGCACCCATATGGGCCATCTTCACACTATTTTGGGTGATAAAATACAAATGCTTTAGAAGAGACATGTCGTCCATGGAAAGCCCACCATAGGGGGCAATTTGCTGGTCAAAAAACTCAATGGCATCAAAGTCCGGGGCATCCAAGTTAAAAGGCTCGGATGTTTTTTGCTTCTTGCAAGGAGGGGCACCAGGAGCTGCTGTAGAAGATTGTGGAGGATCGACCAGACGAACCCGAGGAATAGGAATTACTTTCCTCGGCCCGGGAGAACTCGGAATAGGAGGTTTAACTGGAGCTTAGGAAGATCCCTCGCCGACCACTTTGGCCGAAATATTTAAAGCAGCAGTTGCCTTCTTCGCCTTCTTGAAGGCCTTCATGGAGTCATTATTCTTAGACATCTCTGCAAACACAAAAACAACCACGACAAAGAGTTACAAAAGAGGAACAAAAAAGGAAATAAATATAGAGGCAAGTCGGGCCAATAGACAAACAAATACCCAAAGCAGGCCGAACCAAAGACGGATCGTTCAGAAATCTCTTCGTATCCAGATGGGGAGGCTTCCCCCACAAATCTTCAAGAACAACTACAAAAGCCCGCTCAACCTCACTAAGCATTTCCCATGTGTAACGTGGCACTCTTACATTCTTTTGCCACTCTAGAGGAAAAGCAGGCTCGTCATTTTCATCAAGAAAAAAGGGGCGGGCCCCCTCAACAGCTCAAACTTTAAAAAAGTAGTTCTTGAAGTCCTTAAAGGACTCATCATACATTGCAAACACTTTATGGCCCTGGGCGGACCGGAAAGAAACCCAAGAAGCTTTCTTTTTTGAAGAACCGCCAGGCTTGGCAGAAACAAACAAGTAAAGAAAAAGAGTCTGGGAAGGTGTCACATCTAGTTCACGACAAAGAAGTTGGAAAATTTTAATAAAATCCCAGGAATTGGGGTGAAGCTAGGATGGAGCAATATTACACGACCACAACAGATCAGTCTCAAAAGCAGTAAAAGGAAAAGAAACGTTCAACTGGCTGAAAAAGTATTCATAAGCATAAAAGAAGGGGCGTTCTCCCTCAAAAAAAGTCGGAAAGCACACTCTCTCGTCAGAATCAGGGGCAACAAGCTCGTAATCCTCCTCACGGGCATGGTTACCACAAATCCTATGGCGCTTCCTCAGCTCTGTGCAAAATTCAGCATCCACAACAGAAACACACAACAAAACAAGGGAGTCTAGCCAATCAGACATCCCCTCGGGAACTCTGGAAGACATCTCTACAATGTTATTGCGAGAAGACATGAGGCCAACTAATCCTACAAAGTAAGAAAAGAAGATAAGGGTTACTACAAACATCTTGGACAAAGGGAGAAAACAACTCGGTCAGTAGATGAAACAGCGAAAAGGAAAACCCCAAGACTCAAACCAAAAGTCCTGGGGCATCCTTTGGAGGCAGTAGCAAAGCAAGGCTCCCAGAAAAACTCTACAGCTTACATCCTAGCATTTCTCAAAAAAGGATTTAAAACAACAAATGCTTTTCACCAAAGAAAAACACAGCAAATCATTACAAGCCTGCCAAGCAAAAAACATTCCCAAACATCAAACACGCCAAGCAGAGACCATTAAAGATGTAACCTTTTTTCAAAGATCAGGCAAAAAGCAAACCTCCAAAAGCAAGGAACAGATGCAGATTCTCTGTCAGAAGCAACAAAACCCTAGAAAAGCCTCGACAAAAATGCCAAAAAGAGCATGAAAGAAAGCAAAACACATTTACAGCGAAGGAAACAAGAGCAAAGATCACAAAAAGGTTCAAAGCTTTCAAACATGCAAAATCAGAACTTCACCAAAAAACTAAAGATGAAGCTACGAAAGAAGCAAGAAAGCTAGTACCAACCTGGAAAGGGCAGCGAGCTTCAAAGAAACTGAAGATGGAAATCTGGGAACACCTTCTCACAAAGAAACGCGAACAAAGAGCAATGTCGCAGGGAGAAACGTGAAACTCCAGGCGAAAACAGAAGCTCCAGAAACACCAAACCACGCCGCAAGAACAGAAAAAAGGAGAAGCGCGAAACAAAAAAATAGAAGAGCGGAGAGAACGGAGAATAGAAATTATGAAAAGGGCAAAAGAAGAGAAACCATTTCTGGGCTTTCAAAAATCAAAATAAAGAGCCAAAAGGAAACGGGGCAATTAATGCTAAAATTAAGGAAAGCATTAAACCCTCGCACGTTTCCAAAACGCCGATATAAAAGCGCGCGCCTTTAGAGGAAACGTTTTACATTCAAAAGATTCTACAAAAAGAAGAAATCGACAAAATGCTTGAGTTCGGCTTCATCATGAAAGGACCGAAGTCAAAAACTCGACCTCAACAGAAAGACCGAGCTCAAGCAGGGGCACTGTTCATACCCTGGGTCGAGCTGTCCGACCCGGGATGTTCGATAGACAAAGCGACCGACCTCTTCAGGTCAGGACAACCTGACCTCTCCTCAAAGAGCTCGGCCAAGTCACAGGAAAGCCCAAATGAAGGGCCCAAATAGAGGAACGCGCCCCAAATCCAAGGGCAGCCCAAGCCCATAGAGATAAAGGCGGTTCCCTTAAAGATGACCTCACTTAAAGATAAGATAAAGATAAGATAAGATAACTAACTTATCTTATCCGCAGGAGGCCACATCTCACCATTATAAATACACTGGAGCACCCAGGTATAACTCATACTCTGATTCTACTCAATACCTGTTTAATACCCTTGCTAACTTAAGCATCAGAGTCCCTTGCAGGTACCCCCCACCCTTCGGTGACAAAGGATCAACAGCATTCTCAGTTCTACAAGTCGGACACACCAGCTCCGGCTGCTATATACCTGCCGGACACGTCGGCTCTGACCAGCACAGAAGATCTCGACCGAGATCGACCTATAGTTTCAGGTAACCCTCGGAACACCTGCCATTGAAGAAATCACTCACAAGCAAAGAGAGCAGTAGTACCAGAGTTAATTCAGAAAGACAAAGCAACTCCAACTCTCAACTCTATCCTTAAAGTATTAGCACCCTATTATAATAATCTCACAAATATTTATCTATCAAACTTCAAATCAAACAACTCCTTCTGATCTGCCTGACTAAGACCTGTAAGACAACCATAGCTTGCTTCAAGCCACAATCCTCGTGGAATCGACCCTAACTTGCTCAGGTAATACTTGGACGACCCAGTGCACTTACTGGTACTGCTGCTGTACGAAATAGTGTGGGTTTTGCGTACACACGCACCAAGTTAATGAGCCTATGTTTGGAACAGGTTGGTCATTCATACTGTTAGAAAACTTTTAAGATTCATTTATAAGAATTGTGAGTTTGGATTTTCTGGATAATTAACTTATTTCTTTTAAAGAGGTTTTGGATTTTCGGGTGGTTAAACCGTTATTTTTTAAAAGATTCATAAGACAACGATAATCACTGAGCTTGAAAAAGAGTTTTGTTATTAAATTTCTTGTTATGAAAATTCTGAAACTCCATGGTGAGATTGTGTGGTTCTCATCCCCGTATAGCTTTATCTTTTCAAGAGACGGATGAAGAGGCTCATGAAGGGTTTTATTGCGTTTCGCTTATTCGATGTTGTTGTTTTAGTTTTTATTTATTTATCCCTCGCCATCAATATTATATTTTGTAAGAGGGATAGGAATTGTATGTGTTGTATGTATATTATATTCATAAGCTACTTATGTAAGAATTTTTGTATATATGCATATGCTTGTTTGTTTTCAAGATATAGTATTTTTCCGGCTTTTCAAAGAAAACAGCGATACAGTTTTGTTTCAAAGGCTTTTATTTTATTATTAAGTATATGAAGTTGCCGTAATACATCTTGCTATTAGAGTGGCGTAGCTGAAAGCGTGACAATCTAATAGTAATGATGTTACATTATGGTATCAGAGCAGTCTTTTCTGTAGACCCTGAGGAATAAACTGACTATGTTTCATTTGCATACTCTGAGCGTCTATCGAGAGTTAGAGCTTTATACACATGATTGTCTATTGATTAATGTTGTTAGTCGATCATTGCATACTTCCTGGTATTAAGTTTGGCCGGCTTAATACTAGTGACTTATGTATATGGAAACGCTAAAGGGTTATCATAGACGAAATACAAATTGTAGGTAACGTGAATCGTGGGTTTTAGAAACATTACGAGTTAATTTCAAGGTTACTCAGTTACTTATCTTGTTCTTTCACGATTTACTTTTAAAATTCCTGTTTGAGATTTCTTTTTTTGAAAAGTAAACTAATTTTTTTCCTAGCTTGTTCTTTTGTTTATATGCATTCTCGGTTGATTTTAACTGCATGTGTCTATTTAAATTCCTTGGACATTTGCCCTGTGTTATTTAAAGTTCCTCTTCTTGACTTGTCTACTTTTGATGTCACCTTGAACTCCTTTGACGCATCAAAGTAATTGTTGGAATCTTTGAGAATTTGTTGTTGTTTGAATTGTCCTTCCTTACGAGTTTTGTATTCTTTTGGATCATTTAAAAACTTGCTTGATGTGACCAGCTTTATAAATCCTGTCTGAATTCTCTTGATTTGAGTTTCTTTCTCAAAATATGAATTGATTTTCTTCTTAGTATATCTCAATATTCTTGAACATTCTCATGAGGTTGTGACTCCAACATATCCTCTCGGAGCATTGTTTTAAACCTTTTAAAGAAGTTTCAGATTATTCTCGTGCAAGGTTGTCCTTAACTTTGCATTCCTTTGCTTGAACTCATTTTGGCGTGATACATTATTCCTTGTGGCCTCTTTCTGAATGTTCTTGTTTCGGATTCTTCTCAAAGAAAATTTTGATTCAATTTTTCTCTTACTTGATTGTATCCAATTTTAATAAAATCATTTCCAATTCAGCACACGCTTTGAAAGCCCCCTTATGTTGTTCAAAACCTGCCTGTTTGTAATGCATCTCCTGTTCCTCTTTAGGCAAAACTTTATCTCAGGTTTTCTTCTCAAAATGAAACTTAATTGCCTCCCAACCAAATTGTAGTTTTTATGCATGTTTTTGTTTGGTTATGCACCTAAATACCTTAAGATATTCGAGAAAAATGTTTTGCTCTCAGCCAAACTAGTTTTCATTTTCAAATGATGCATAATATATTTCAACTTAACTTGTTCTAAAACAATGCAAGATTTATGTTTTTACAATTATTTTATAAATGTTTGTTGCATACTTTTCTTTCGGAACGTTAAATGATTTTCTTAAAGTTTTCATTCTTCATGAACAATGTATTTGAAGGCGTTTCTAATCATACTTTTAAAAATTTGTGAACATTATCATTGGCTTTAGTTATTCTTCTCCTACGATCTCATACTTCTTGACTCGACTTAATTTTGTTTCAAACTGCTGCATTGTTTTTTGCTTATTGTTCTTGTTGAATTTCTTTGATTCGAGATCCTTTCTTAAACTTGTGATTTGATTTTTGTCCCCACATTCTTCATTGCTTGTATATTCTTGTTTTCTGGGGATCTCAGCAGTTCTTCAAATCCTTGTTAGTGCTGTCATTGTCACTTCTCCTTTTTTTTTCTGAGGTCTTATATCCTTTTGAGTAAACTTAAGATTTGTTTTAATGTCACGTGTGACCTTTAGGTCTAGCAAGCAATATGTTAGTTCGTTAGGACACGTTTCGTGGATGCGGAATGTGAAGCTTGCGAGTGCGCGATGTCACAGGATGTTGTGAAGCATTCTTTCATGCGAAAGGATTTTATTTGATGTTAAGCTTGTGACCGGTGATATATTTGCAAAAGTGTGATGTGGTTGAGAACCCTCGGATGAGCTGTTCGATGAAGTGCGATTGAGAATGGTTGAGATAAGTTATGTCGAAGTTAGGAAGTTGAATTTCTGAAGTTGGTGCGAGATCAGTGTGCGAACGTTAATCACGTTTTAATACCAGTCTGTTTTATGATCTTTTACACCAAGCATGTTTTGTAACTTCTGTTTTGGATGACACTTATATCGTTATATCCTTATGCCATATGAAAATCTTGGTATTTGAAAGTGTATGTATATATGCTGTGATCTTTTTGCTTTTTCCTTAAATGTGTTAAAAAGTGAAGTGAGATGAAGTCTCTTTCATTTTGTATCAATTTTTTAGGACAAAAATTTTTATAAGGTGGGTAGGATGTCAAACTCATAATTTTTAAAAATTCTTATTATGAGTCAATTTTAATTTATTTATTCATTAAAGACTTCAATTTTAGAAATTATTTTATTAAAGCTAATTAAATCAAGTTTTGATAATTAAATGAGAACTTTTTTATCTAATTTTACAATCGTTGGATAATTTTCATATTTAAATTATAAAGTTTAGTAATTGTAAAATACAGGAATTTTATATGATTCGATTTAAATAATTGAGATTATAGAATTTAATACTTTAATTTTTTTATAAATAAATAAAATTAATCATATTATCTCTAATTATTGAATTGGAGTACTTATTTAAAAATAATTTGTAAGTTGATGAATAAACACTATTTTTATATATAATTATTATTTGATTAAAATGATTTTCAATTACTCTATTACCCTAATTTTATTAAAATTACTAAACTACCCAAAATTTCAAATTTCATACACAAAACCCTAATTCCCAAATTAAAAGCCATAACCCCTTCTAACCTAACCCTAACAGCCAATGTTTCCTTTTTCTTACCAAACCCAGTAGCATAAAAAATTTTCATGGAAAGAAAGAGAGGAGAGAATGTGAGACGGAGAAGAAGGAGAGGAAAGAAAGGAAGGAGCCGGCCGATGCTGGGTCCGCTGCCACCGTCACGCACCACTGTCGCTGAGAAGCAGTTGCTGTCAAGCCCAAGTCCAAAAGAGAGGGAGAGGCCGTGTCACGAAGGTTAGAACTGAGACGAGAGAGAGAGAGAGAGCCACGAAGGAGGATGGAATCGCGTGTTGCCGCCGTGCCCAGTCGCCGTCTGTGAAGCCATCACCGTCACTGAAGCTCTGGGTCGTCGTCTACTTCTACCACAATAAATTTGGACTGAGGCAACCCTTTAAAAACGTTGCCTATAATAAGGGAAAGTGTTGCCTTTCTGACAAAAAGCAATGCTTTTTGGGGGGTTGGCTATACGGCCATTACCTTTGGTCTAAGGCAATGCTTCTGTGTATTAAAGGGAACCCTTTTTATGGCAACCTTAAAAAAACGTTGCCTTTTCTGCAAATAAAGCAACTCCGCGAAAGGGTTGCCTTCGAGTACCCAAACATAACGCTTTAGATGAGACGTTATGGCAACACTTTTTACGAGTTGTATTTTCTGATACATAAAGCAACACTTGTCCAGAGTTTTTTAAGTTGCCTTTTCATATACCTAAAGCAACACTTGTGCAAGTTTTTTCTAGTTGTTTTTTCATATATCTAAAGCAACACTTGTCTAGATTTTTTTAAGTTTCCTTTTTTATAGACCTAATGCAACACTTATGTAAGTTTATTTGCAGTTGTCTTTTTTTAATACCTAAAGCAATACCTTATTGAGTTTTTCTTAGGTTCTCCTTTTTAATATCTAAAATAATATATTTTTTACCTTTGTTATATTATATGACATTTGAAGGATATATAACACCCACATTTGATTAAGCTAATAATATATATTGAATATATATAAAAGGGTCTTCTAAGTGCCAATTAACATACTTGCTAAGTTACCAAGTCAAATAAATAATAAATATAAGTAAGCAAAATACATATTTTTCTGATGATGAACTTAAACAAAAAAGAAACTAAGTTTTTCGCTTGAAACCAAAAATAATTTGTGCTTCACCATTGTGCTAAGAATTGCCTTTATGTCTTCAGAAAACTTCATCCAAC
The DNA here is from genome assembly GCF_014773155.1 of Arachis stenosperma. Lineage (NCBI taxonomy): Eukaryota > Viridiplantae > Streptophyta > Magnoliopsida > Fabales > Fabaceae > Arachis > Arachis stenosperma. The sequence continues at coordinate 116,547,591 of NC_080380.1, read as the reverse complement.
AATAAGAAAGCTGCAATCAAATTTAAATGAACAAAAAAATCATAGTCGAAACATCAACTATACAATAACATGTATACTCAAGTGTTACAACAATTTAGCACACATATCTAATCATGATTTGGTATATGAGTTGATGGAGGAGAATGCCGAGGAACTAAATTTGGATCTTGTGCACTATTTGCAGACGATTGCTTAGATCGCAAGAGAGAAAGCGCTTCATCAACATTCATACCAGGAAAAGTTTGTTGCAACATAAGTTTCACAATATCTTCCAATCCTTGCCATCGTTGCCTATGGTCATCTAATTTAGTTTTTAAAGATGTTACCTTCTCTTCACTTTGTTTTTTGATTTCATCTATTTCTTTATTTTTCTTAAGAGAAGTTTTTGTAACAGTTCTTCCATAACATCGAACTCTTCCTCGATTCTCTTTACCAAAAACTTTTTGAAATGCATTGGTAGGAGTTTCTCCAGCTTCTTGGAGATCATCAAGTTTATCCTATACACACAAATATATGATATGTCTATTTTTAATGATAAAAATTCAATGAAAGAATCCAACAACCTATTGATAACTACTAGGGGCAGCAATCCAAAATAGCCATAAAACAGCCATAAAATAGCAGTCCATGATATCCATAAAACAGGCATAAAATAGTCATAGAACAGCAATTAAATCAGCCATAAGACAACCATGAAATAGCCATAAAACAGCAACCATGATAGTCATACGAGTTATCGCTATCGCTATCAACATCCATGCCGACTACGCTTTCCCCATGATGAATCCATCTCATATAACCATTAACGAATCCAAAGACAATCAAATGGATATAAATTATTTGTCTTTTGTGCCACAAGAAATTACAACACTTTGCACAAGGGCATAAGATTTTCTCTCCTTACGGGTATCCGATGGAGTAAGCAAAGTCTAAGAAGTCATTGACACCATTACTAAACTCAGCTTTATCTCTTGGTAAACTCATCCAATCTTTTTCTAGGTCTTGAAAAAACCTAATTATTCATATATTATTACTACTATTTAACCAAGCATGTAAATAATAATGTTTATGCACATTGAGTATATAAATTCATAAAAAAGGCACATAAAAATATTATTATTAAAATTAAGAAACAATGAAAAAGACACATAAAAGACATTCAACATGAAAAAAAGAATTGCACAAAGGTCATAATATACATATGAAAACATACAAGTATAAGTAAGATAAAAAACTTTTGGAGTCATGGCTCAACAAATTACAATTTTCAAGTCCTAGAATGTCCACTAATATTCCTCAAACTCCTCTGAAGCAATCTTTCTCTATAACAGAGCAAAGTATCAAATTTACATTATTCTCTATGAATTATTTAACTCAATCAAAGTGACAAACAGAAAAATTAAACAAAAAATAAAAATCGAAAGACTTTTTTCTGTATGGATGACTGGTGCACGAAATTGTGATCATCAATGGCGCCATCAACATGATACGCTCAATTGCAATCTCAACTCTTTATCACAACTTCGCACAACTAACCAGCAAGTGCACTGGGTCGTCCAAGTAATAAACCTTACGCGAGTAAGGGTCGATCCCACGGAGATTGTTGGTATGAAGCAAGCTATGGTCATCTTGTAAATCTCAGTCAGGCAGATTCAAATGGTTAAGGGTGGTTTATGAATAAAGCATAAAACAAGGATAGAGATACTTATGTAATTCATTGGTGAGAACTTCAGATAAGCGTATTGATGAGCGGATAATTTGTATGCTTTTTGGCATTGTTTTTAGTATGTTTTTAGTATGATTTAGTTAGTTTTTAGTATATTTTTATTAGTTTTTAATTAAAATTCACTTTTCTGGACTTTACTATGAGTTTGTGTGTTTTTCTGTGATTTCAGGTATTTTCTGGCTGAAATTGAGGGTCCTGAGCAAAAATCTGATCCAGAGACTGAAAAGGACTGCATATGCTGTTGGACTCTGACCTCCCTGCACTCGAAGTGGATTTTCTGGAGCTACAGAAGCCCAATTGGCGCGCTCTCAACGGCATTGGAAAGTAGACATCCTGGGCTTTCCAGCAATATATAATAGTCCATACTTTGCCCAAGATTTGATGGCCCAAACCGGCGCTCAAAGTCACCTACAGAAATTCCAGCGTTAAACGCCGGAACTGGCATAAAATTTGGAGTTAAACGCCCAAACTGGCATGGAAGCTGGCGTTTAACTCCAGAAAAGGTCTCTACACGAAATTCCTTCATTGCTCAGCCCAAGCACACACCAAGTGGGCCCGGAAATGGATTTTTCTGTCATTTACTCATTTCTGTAAACCTTAGGACACTAGTTTACTACTTATAGGATCTTTTGACATTGTATCCGTACCTTATGACCTCATAACATTTTGTACACGTTTCTTTCCACAGTATGAGCCTCTAAACCCCATGGTTGGGGGTGAGGAGCTCTGCTGTGTCTTGATGGATTAATGCAATTACTACTGTTTCTTATTCAATCATGCTTGCTTCGATTCTAAGATAACACTTGTTCGTAATCCGGATGAATGTGATGATCCGTGACAATCATCATCATTCTCAACCATGAACACGTGCTTGACAACCACCTCTGTTCTATCTTAGATTGAGTAGTTATCTCTTGGGTTCTTTAATCGGAATCTTCGTGGTATAGGCAGGACCTGATGGCAGCATTCAAGAGAATCCGGAAGGTCTAAACCTTGTCTGTGGTATTCTGAGTAGGATTCAATGATTGAATGAATGTGACGTGCTTCAAACCTATAACCTACTGGGCGTTAGTGACAGACGCAAAAGAGGGATTCTATTCCGGTAGGGGAGGGAACCAAACCGGTGATTGGCAGTACTGTGACAGAGTGCGTGCATTAGCTTTCACTGCGAGGATGGGAGGTAGCCATTGACAACGGTGAGACCCTACACGAGCTTTCCATGGAAGGAGACTTGCGTGTTTGATGAAGAAGACAGTAGGAAAGCAGAGATTCGGAAGATGGAGCATCTCCAAACCTCAACCTATTCTCCATTACTGCAAAACAAGTAACCATTTCATGATCTTTTGCTTTTCACAATCAATCCTGATAATTTCTGATCTCCTGACTAAGATTTACAAGATAACCATAGCTTGCTTCAAGCCGACAATCTCCGTGGGATCGACCCTTGCTCACGCAAGGTATTACTTGGACGACCCAGTGCACTTGCTGGTTAGTTGTGCGGGATTGCAAAAGTGTTATTGCAATTTCGTGCACCAAGTTTTTGGCGCCGTTGCCGGGGATTGTTCGAGTTTGGACAACTGACGGCTTATCTTGTTGCTTAGATTAGGACTGTTTTCTTTTTGTTGGTTTAGAGTCTTTTAGTTGAGTCTAGTTTTATATTCTAAGTTTGGTGTCAATTGCATGCTTTTGTTTTTCTTTTAAAATTTTCGTTTTTTTTATAATCTTAGTCCCTTTTTGATTCATAAAAATTCTAAGTTTGGTGTCCTCTTTGTGTTTTTCTCTTAAAATTTTCGAAAATTTAGTGTTTGATTCTCCAAAAATTTTAAGTTTGGTGTCTTTTTGTGTTTTTCTCTTTCCTCTTTTTAAAAATCAAATCTTTTTTTTAAAAATTTTTCAATCATATCTTTTTAATTGCTGTTTTCAAAATCTTTTTTTTTTCTAATTGATTCAGTTCTCAATTTGCTTTGATCTCATTTTCCCTTTTGATTTTCGAATTTTTTTAAATTTCTTTTTATTTTATTTTTTTTCGGTTATTTCAAAAAAAAATAAAGATAAACAAAATTTATCTCTTTGCAATCATTCTCATTTCCCTTTTGTCCATTATGGACTTAAGTGGAATTAATCAGTCCAAGAGGACTCTGGGGTCTTATGCTAACCCCATTACAGCTGCATATGGGAGTAGCATCTGTATACCTCCCATCAAAGCAAGCAGCTTTGAGCTAAATCCTCAACTCATTATCATAGTGCAGCAAAATTGCCAGTATTCCGGTCTTCCACAGGAAGAACCTACTGAGTTTCTGGCACAGTTCTTACAAATTGCTGACACAGTACATGATAAAGAGGTAGATCAGGATGTCTACAGACTATTACTGTTTCCATTTGCTGTAAAAGATCAAGCTAAAAGGTGGTTAAATAACCAACCTACAGCAAGCATAAAGACATGGAAACAGTTATCAGACAAATTCCTGAATCATTTTTACCCTCCAAAAAGGATGACACAGCTAAGGCTGGACATCCAAGGCTTTAAACAAGAGGATAATGAATCCCTTTATAATGCCTGGGAGAGGTATAGAGGTATGCTAAGAAAATGTCCCTCTGAAATGTTTTCAGAGTGGGTACAGTTAGACATTTTCTACTATGGGCTTACAGAAAAAGCTCAGATGTCTTTAGACCACTCAGCTGGTGGATCTATACACATGAGAAAGACAATTGAAGAAGCTCAAGAGCTTATAGACACTGTTGCTAGAAACCAATATCTGTACTCTAGCAATGAGTTCTCTCCAGAAGAGGAAGTCATGACAGTAGTCACTGACTCTAATCCTCAAGAACAGATGATGGAGCTTAATCAACAACTACTCCTGATGACTGAACAGTTAGCAGAATTTAAAGAGATGCTCCATGAAACTAAAGTTGCTAATAAAAGCATAGAACTACAGTTGAATCAAGCAAAACAGCAAATATCTAAACAGATAACTGAGGAGTGCCAAGCAGTTCAATTGAGGAGTGGAAAGACCTTGAATAGCACTGCTCAAAAGAGCAAAAAGTCAAACAAGGAACAATTGACAGAGGACAACCAAACCACTGTTCAAAATCCCTCTGAGGACAGTAAGAGCCCAGAGAGGAATATTGGCGTTCAAACGCCAGAAAGGGAAGGAAAGCTGGCGTTAAACGCCCATTCCTTGCCCAGTTCTGGCGTTCAAACGCCAGAAAAGGGGGAAAAGTTGGCGTTAAACGCCCATTTTCCACCCAATTCTGGCGTCCAAACGCCAAGGGAGGATCAGACACCTGAGAGTGCTGACAGTAATCCCCCTAATAAGGCTTCCTCAACCAATTCTGTACGGAATAAACCTGCAGCATCTAAGGTTGAAGAATATCAAGCCAAGATGCCTTATCCTCAAAAACTCCGCAAAGCGGAACAGGATAAGCAATTTGCCCGCTTTGCAGACTATTTAAGGACTCTTGAAATAAAGATTCCTTTTGCAGAGGCACTTGAGCAAATACCTTCTTATGCTAAGTTCATGAAAGAGATCTTAAGTCATAAGAAGGACTGGAGAGAAACTGAAAAAGTGTTTCTCACTGAAGAATGCAGTGCAGTCATTCTAAAAAGCTTACCAGAAAAGCTTCAAGATCCTGGAAGCTTTCTGATACCATGCACATTGGAAGGCACTTACACCAAGATAGCCTTATGTGATCTTGGAGCAAGTATCAATTTAATACCTGCATCCACTATCAGAAAGCTTGGGTTGATTGGAGAAGTCAAACCAACCAGGATATGCCTCCAACTTGCTGATGGCTCCATTAAACACCCATCAGGCATAATAGAGGACATGATTGTCAAGGTTGGGCCATTTGCCTTTCCAACTGACTTTGTGGTGCTGGAAATGGAGGAGCACAAAAGTGCAACTCTCATTCTAGGAAGACCTTTCCTAGCAACTGGACGAACTCTCATTGATGTACAAAAGGGGGAAGTAACCTTGAGAGTCAATGAGGATGAGTTCAAGTTGAATGCTGTAAAAGCTATGCAGCATCCAGACACACCAGAGGACTGCATGGACACTGATATTATTGACTCTCTGGTAGAAGAGATCAATATGGCTGAAAGCCTAGAATCAGAGCTTGAGGACATCTTCAAAGATGCTCAAACTGATCAGGAAGAGCCAGAGGAGGCAAAGGAATTTTCGAAAATTCCTCAGGAGGAGGATAAGCCTCCCAAGCCTGAACTCAAACCACTACCATCATCCCTGAAATATGCATTTCTGGGAGAGGGTGACACTTTTCCAGTGATTATAAGCTCTGCTTTAAATTCACAGGAAGAGGAAGCACTGATTAAAGTGCTAAGGACACACAAGACAGCTCTTGGGTGGTCCATAAGTGATCTTAAGGGCATTAGCCCAGCTAGATGCATGCACAAGATCCTGTTGGAGGATAATGCCAAACCAGTGGTTCAACCACAGAGGAGGCTAAATCCTGCCATGAAAGAGGTGGTGCAGAAAGAGGTCACTAAATTACTGGAGGCTGGGATTATTTATCCTATTTCTGATAGCCCCTGGGTGAGCCCTGTCCAAGTTGTTCCCAAAAAGGGAGGCATGACAGTGGTTCATAATGAAAAAAATGAACTGGTTCCTACAAGGACAGTCACAGGGTGGCGCATGTGTATTGACTACAGAAGACTCAATACAGCCACCAGAAAGGATCATTTTCCTTTACCATTCATAGACCAAATGCTAGAAAGACTAGCTGGTCATGATTACTACTGCTTTTTGGATGGCTACTCAGGCTACAACCAAATTGCAGTAGATCCTCAAGACCAAGAGAAAACAGCATTCACATGCCCTTCTGGCGTGTTTGCCTACAGGAGGATACCTTTTGGTCTGTGCAATGCACCTGCAACCTTTCAGAGGTGCATGCTCTCTATCTTCTCAGATATGGTAGAGAAATTCCTGGAAGTCTTCATGGACGACTTCTCAGTATATGGAGACTCATTCAGCTCCTGTCTTAACCACCTATCACTTGTCCTGAAAAGATGCCAAGAGACTAACCTAGTTTTAAACTGGGAGAAATGTCACTTTATGGTGACTGAAGGAATTGTCCTTGGGCACAAAATTTCAAGCAGGGGAATAGAGGTGGATAAGGCAAAGGTAGAGGTAATTGAAAAATTACCACCACCTACCAATGTTAAGGCAATCAGAAGCTTTCTGGGGCATGCAGGATTCTACAGAAGGTTTATCAAGGATTTTTCGAAAATTGCTAAACCTCTGAGTAACCTGTTAGCTGCTGACACACCATTTGTGTTTGACACACAGTGTCTGCAGGCATTTGAGACCCTGAAAGCTAAGCTGGTCACAGCACCAGTCATCTCTGCACCAGATTGGACATTACCATTTGAACTAATGTGTGATGCCAGTGATCATGCCATTGGTGCAGTGTTGGGACAGAGGCATAACAAACTTCTGCATGTCATTTATTACGCTAGCCGTGTTCTAAATGATGCACAGAAGAATTACACAACCACAGAAAAAGAATTACTTGCAGTGGTCTATGCCATTGACAAGTTTAGATCCTACTTGGTGGGATCAAAGGTGATTGTGTACACTGACCATGCTGCTCTTAAATACTTACTCACAAAGCAGGATTCAAAACCCAGGCTTATCAGATGGGTATTGCTTCTGCAAGAGTTTGATATAGAAATAAGAGACAGAAAAGGGACAGAGAACCAAGTAGCTGATCATCTGTCCAGAATAGAACCGGTAGCTGGGGCGTCCCTCCCTTCTACTGAGATCTCTGAGACTTTCCCAGATGAGCAACTCTTTGCCATTCAGGAAGCTCCATGGTTTACAGATATTGCAAACTATAAAGCTGTGAGGTTCATACCCAAAGAGTACAGTTATGTGCAGAGAAAGAAACTAATTTCAGATGCCAAGTACTACCTTTGGGATGAACCATATCTCTTTAAGAGATGTGCTGACGGAGTGATCCGCAGGTGTGTACCCAGAGAGGAAGCACGAAGGATCCTATGGCACTGCCATGGATCACATTATGGAGGACATTTTGGAAGTGAGCGAACAGCCACTAAAGTTCTCCAGTGCGGCTTCTACTGGCCTACTCTCTATAAAGATTCCCGAGAGTTTGTGCGTAACTGTGACAGTTGCCAAAGAGCTGGTAACCTGCCTCACGGATACGCCATGCCTCAACAAGGAATATTAGAGATAGAATTATTTGATGTATGGGGAATTGATTTCATGGGACCATTCCCACCATCATACTCAAACACTTATATTCTGGTGGCAGTGGACTATGTATCTAAGTGGGTAGAAGCAATTGCTACACCCACTAATGATACCAAAACCGTGCTGAAATTCCTCCAGAAAAACATTTTCAGCAGATTTGGCGTCCCCAGAGTGCTAATCAGTGATGGGGGCACTCATTTTTGCAATAAACAGCTATACTCTGCTATGGTTAGATATGGAATCAGCCATAAAGTGGCAACTCCGTATCATCCACAGACTAATGGGCAAGCTGAAGTCTCTAACAGAGAGCTAAAAAGAATCCTGGAACGGACTGTAATGGCCCGAAGAAAGGATTGGGCAAAGAGCTTGGATGATGCTCTGTGGGCATACAGAACAGCATTCAAGACTCCTATAGGAACCTCTCCATACCAATTGGTGTATGGGAAGGCCTGTCATTTGCCTGTGGAACTGGAACATAAAGCCTACTGGGCAACCAGATTCCTAAACATGGATGCACAGTTAGCTGGTGAGAAAATACTGCTCCAGCTAAATGAGCTAGAGGAGTTCAGACTCAATGCCTTTGAAAATACAAAAATTTATAAGGAAAAGGCAAAGAAGTGGCATGACAAGAGATTGTCAACCAGAGTCTTTGAGCCAGGACAGAAAGTTCTGCTCTTCAACTCCAGGCTCAAATTATTTCCAGGAAAACTCAAATCCCGGTGGAGGGGTCCGTATGTGATTACAGGAGTATCACCATATGGATATGTTGAGTTTCAGGATATTGATTCTGACAAGAAGTTCATTGTTAATGGACAGAGAATCAAGCACTATCTTGAAGGAAATTTTGAGCAAGAATGCTCAAAACTGAGACTTGAGTGATTCTCAGTGAAAGTCCAGCTAAAGACAGTAAAGAAGCGCTTGCTGGGAGGCAACCCAGTCATTAGAAGGTTGTATGAATTGTTTTTACAAAGGCAAGTATCAAAAATGAAGGAATTCACAGAGTTACAGAAGGATTCAGCTCAAAAAGCAGAGAAAATGAGCTTACTGGCGAAAAAACACCAATAAGGGGCATTTTGGGCGTTAAACGCCAGAATGGGCACCATTCTGGGCGTTTAACGCCAGTAATGGTACCATTTTGGGCGTTAAACGCCAGAATGGGCACCATTCTGGGCGTTTAACGCCAGGTGTGCAGCATCCTGGGCGTTTTAGAAAAACGCCCAGTGAGGAAGAATTTCTGGCGTTTAACGCCAGCCAGGGTACCTGGCTGGGCGTTAAACGCCCAATTGGGGCAACAAATGGGCGTTAAACGCCAGAATGGGTGCCATTCTGGGCGTTTAACGCCAGCTTGGTGGGGGGACCACAATTCTGTTTTCAAATCAGATTTTTTCAAACTTTCCTTTTCTCACCCATACTTTTCTACAAAATCACACTTCAATCATTCATCATTCACTTTCAAATCTTCAAAAATCAAAACCTTTTTTTTTAAATTTATTTCAAATCAATTACAAACATTGTTCAAAAATCTCATTTTTTTTTCAATTTCTTCTCATATCTTCTCAAATCTCCTTTCAAATTCCTCTTTTTTTTTCGAAAACTCCCCTCCCCACCTTATAAATACACGTTTGTTCCCCTCTTCCAACCACACCATTCGAATTTTCTCTTCCTCCCCTTCTCTTCTCTCTTCTCTTTTGCTTGAGGACAAGCAAACCTCTAAGTTTGGTGTGCTTTTCCGTGATCACTAAGCCAAGATTCATCAATATCATGGCTCCTAAGGGAAAACAAACCAATTTAAGAGGCAAGAAAGAGAATAATCCAAAGAATCTTTGGAATGAAGAGAAGTTCTTAACCAAAGAACATGAAGACCATTATCATAAAATAATGGGTCTGAGGTCAGTGATCCCGGAAGTTAAATTTGATCTGAAAGAAGATGAATATCCGGGGATCCAAGAGCAAATTCGAAACAGAGGATGGGAAGTTCTAGCCAATCCTGAGACAAAGGTTGGAAGGAACATGGTTCAGGAATTCTACTCAAATCTGTGGCTAACAGATAAGCAGAGAATGACTGGAACTGCTTACCATACCTATAGAACCATGGTCAGAGGGAAAGTTATATACTTCCATCTGGACAAAATAAGAGAAATCTTCAAGTTGCCTCAACTGCAAGATGATCCTGATTCCTTTAATAGGAGGATGGTGAGAGTAGATAAGGGGTTGGATCAAGTTCTAGAGGACATATGCCTCCTTGGAACTAAGTGGATAACCAATTCTAAGGGTGTCCCAAACCAACTCAAGAGGGGAGACCTCAAACCAATTGCAAGAGGTTGGCTAGACTTTATTGGGCGTTCCATATTGCCCACTAGCAACCGTTCTGAGGTCACCATCAAGAGGGCAGTGATGATTCATTGCATTATGCTTGGAAAAGAAGTGGAGGTTCATCACCTGATTGCCTGTGAGATCTACACAATTGCAAATAGGAATTCCACTGTAACCAAATTGGCTTACCCAAGCTTGATCTCCTTGCTCTGTAAAGAGGCTGGGGTGAAGATAGAAGAAGATGAACTCATACCCATAGAACATCCAATCACCAAGAAGACAATGGAAGGAACAAGAGAAGCAAGGGCGTGAAATTCAAGAGATGAAACGCCAAAAGTTCTCCTCTCAAGCTGAGGGAGCATCCACTTCTCAAAATCAAGGTTGTTGAGTCCTAACTCTGTGAAAACCTCTATCATTAGGAGCCTAATTTTTTTCGTTTTTCTTGTTGTGTTTTCTATTTTTAATTTTATCTTATATCTATATTTGAGTCTTGTTCTTAGTTCATAATTAATAAAATTCAAGTTTATGCCTTAAAGCTATGAATGTCCTATGAATCCATCACCTCTCTTAAAAGAAAAATGCTTTAATCACAAAAGAACAAGAAATACAGGGTTTCGAAATCTATCTCTGAAACTAGTTGAATTAGTTTGATGTGGTGACAATACTTTTTGTTTTCTGAATGAATGCTTGAACAGTGCATATGTCTTTTGAATTTGTTGCTTTGAGAATGTTAAAATTGTTGGCTCTTGAAAGAATGAGGAGAAAGAGAACTGTTATTGAGGATCTGAAAAATCATCAAATTGATTCTTGAAGCAAGAAAAAGCAGTGAAAAAAAAATTTTAGAAAAAAAAAAGAGAAAGAAAGAAGAAGAAAAAGAAAGAAATAAAGTTGTGAACCAAAGCAAAAAAGAGTGTGCTTAAGAACCCTGGACACCTCTAATTGGGGACTTTAGCAAAGCTGAGTCACAATCTAAAAAGGTTCACCCAATTATGTGTCTGTGGCATGTATGTATCCGGTGGTAATACTGGAAGACAGAGTGCTTTGGGCCACAGCCAAGACTCATACACTGGCTATGTTCAAGAATCAACATACTTAACTAGGAGAATCAATAACACTATCTGAGTTCTGAGTTCTTATAGATGCTAATCATTCTGAACTTCAAAGGATAGAGTGAGATGCCAAAACTGTTCGGAGGCAAAAAGCTACCAGTCCCGCTCATCTAATTGGAGTTATGTTTCTTTGATATTTTGGAATCTATAGTATGTTCTCTTCTTTTTATCCTATTTTGATTTTCAGTTGCTTGGGGACAAGCAACAATTTAAGTTTGGTGTTGTGATGAGCGGATAATTTGTATGCTTTTTGGCATTGTTTTTAGTATGTTTTTAGTATGATTTAGTTAGTTTTTAGTATATTTTTATTAGTTTTTAATTAAAATTCACTTTTCTGGACTTTACTATGAGTTTGTGTGTTTTTCTGTGATTTCAGGTATTTTCTGGCTGAAATTGAGGGTCCTGAGCAAAAATCTGATCCAGAGACTGAAAAGGACTGCAGATGCTGTTGGACTCTGACCTCCCTGCACTCGAAGTGGATTTTCTGGAGCTACAGAAGCCCAATTGGCGCGCTCTCAACGGCATTGGAAAGTAGACATCCTGGGCTTTCCAGCAATATATAATAGTCCATACTTTGCCCAAGATTTGATGGCCCAAACCGGCGCTCAAAGTCACCTATAGAAATTCCAGCGTTAAACGCCGGAACTGGCATAAAATTTGGAGTTAACGCCCAAACTGGCATGGAAGCTGGCGTTTAACTCCAGAAAAGGTCTCTACACGAAATTCCTTCATTGCTCAGCCCAAGCACACACCAAGTGGGCCCGGAAATGGATTTTTCTGTCATTTACTCATTTCTGTAAACCTTAGGACACTAGTTTACTACTTATAGGATCTTTTGACATTGTATCCGTACCTTATGACCTCATAACATTTTGTACACGTTTCTTTCCACAGTATGAGCCTCTAAACCCCATGGTTGGGGGTGAGGAGCTCTGCTGTGTCTTGATGGATTAATGCAATTACTACTGTTTCTTATTCAATCATGCTTGCTTCGATTCTAAGATAACACTTGTTCTTAATCCGGATGAATGTGATGATCCGTGACAATCATCATCATTCTCAACCATGAACACGTGCTTGACAACCACCTCTGTTCTATCTTAGATTGAGTAGTTATCTCTTGGGTTCTTTAATCGGAATCTTCGTGGTATAGGCAGGACCTGATGGCAGCATTCAAGAGAATCCGGAAGGTCTAAACCTTGTCTGTGGTATTCTGAGTAGGATTCAATGATTGAATGAATGTGACGTGCTTCAAACCTGTAACCTACTGGGCGTTAGTGACAGACGCAAAAGAGGGATTCTATTCCGGTAGGGGAGGGAACCAAACCGGTGATTGGCAGTACTGTGACAGAGTGCGTGCATTAGCTTTCACCGCGAGGATGGGAGGTAGCCATTGACAACGGTGAGACCCTACACGAGCTTGCCATGGAAGGAGACTTGCGTGTTTGATGAAGAAGACAGTAGGAAAGCAGAGATTCGGAAGATGGAGCATCTCCAAACCTCAACCTATTCTCCATTACTGCAAAACAAGTAACCATTTCATGATCTTTTGCTTTTCACAATCAATCCTGATAATTTCTGATCTCCTGACTAAGATTTACAAGATAACCATAGCTTGCTTCAAGCTGACAATCTCCGTGGGATCGACCCTTGCTCACGCAAGGTATTACTTGGACGACCCAGTGCACTTGCTGGTTAGTTGTGCGGGATTGCAAAAGTGTTATTGCAATTTCGTGCACCACGTATGGAGATGCTTTGTCCCTTCCGTCTCTCTGCTTTCCTACTGTCTTCATCCAATCCTTCTTACTCCTTTCCATGGCAAGCTGTATGTTGGGCATCACCGTTGTCAGTGGCTACAGTCCCGTCCTCTCAGTGAAAATGTTCAACGCACCCTGTCACGGCACGGCTAATCATCTGTCGGTTCTCAATCAGGTTGGAATAGAATCCATTGATTCTTTTGCGTCTGTCACTAACGCCCAGCCTTCAGGAGTTTGAAGCTCGTCACAGTCATTCAATCATTGAATCCTACTCAGAATACCACAGACAAGGTTTAGACCTTCTGGATTCTCTTGAATGCCGCCATCAATTCTAGCTTATACCACGAAGATTCTGATTAAGGAATCCAAAAGATAAACATTCAAGCCTTGTTTGCTTGTAGAACGGGAGTGGTTGCCAGGCACGTGTTCATAAGTGAGAATGATGATGAGCGTCACATAATCATCACATTCATCATGTTCTTGGGTACGAATGAATATCTTAGAATAAGAACAAGCTGAATTGAATAGAAGAACAATAGTAATTGCATTAATACTCGAGGTACAGCAGAGCTCCACACCTTAATCTATGGTGTGTAGAAACTCCACCGTTGAAAATACATAAGAACAAAAGTGATCATTGGCTTCGGCCCCAGAGAGGGAACCAGAAAAACCAAGATGAGAATACAATAGTAAAAGGTCCTATATGTAGAGAACTAGTAGCCTAGGGTTTACAGAGATGAGTAAATGACATAAAAATCCACTTCTGGGCCCACTTGGTGTGTGCTTGGGCTGAGCATTGAAGCTTCTATGTGTAGAGACTTTTCTTGGAGTTAAACGCCAGCTTTTGTGCCAGTTTGGGCGTTTAACCCCCATTCTTGTGCCAGTTCCGGCGTTTAACGCCGGGCATTCTTGAGCTGATTTGGAACGCCGGTTTGGGCCATCAAATCTCGAGTAAAGTATGGAATATTATACATTGCTGGAAAGCCCAGGATGTCTACTTTCTAACGCCGTTGAGAGCTCGCCAATTGGGCTTCTGTAGCTCCAGAAAATTCACTTCGAGTGCAGAGAGGTCAGAATCCAACAGCATCTGCAGTCCTTTTCAGTCTCTGAATCAGATTTTTGCTCAGGTCCCTCAATTTCAACCAGAAAATACCTGAAATCACAGAAAAACACACAAACTCATAGTAAAGTCTAGAAAAGTGAATTTTAACTAAAAACTAATAAAAATATACTAAAAACTAACTAAAACATACTAAAAACATACTAAAAACAATGCCAAAAAGCGTATAAATTATCCGCTCATCACAACACCAAACTTAAATTGTTGCTTGTCCCCAAGCAACTGAAAATCAAATAAGATAAAAAGAAGAGAATATGCAATGAATTCCAAAAACATCTATGAAGATCAGTATTAATTAGATGAGCGGGACTTTTAGCTTTTTGCCTCTGAATAGTTTTGGCATCTCACTCTATCCTTTGAAATTCAGAATGATTGGCTTCTATAGGAACTCAGAATCCAGATAGTGTTATTGATTCTCCTAGTTAAGTATGATGATTCTTGAACACAGCTACTTTATGAGTCTTGGCCGTGGCCCAAAGCACTCTGTCTTCCAGTATTACCACCGGATACATACATGCCACAGACACATAATTGGGTGAACCTTTTCAGATTGTGACTCAGCTTTGCTAGAGTCCCTAATTAGAGGTGTCCAGGGTTCTTAAGCACACTCTTTTTGCCTTGGATCACAACTATATTTTTTTTTCTTTTTCTCTTTCTTTTCCTTTTTTTCGTTTTTCTCTCTCTTTTTTTTTTTTTTTGAATATTCACTGCTTTTTCTTGCTTCAAGAATCATTTTTATGATTTTTCAGATCCTCAGTAACATGTCTCCTTTTTCATCATTCTTTCAAGAGCCAACCATTCATGAACAACAAATTCAAAAGACATATGCACTGTTTAAGCATACATTCAGAAAACAAAAGTATTGCCACCACATCAAAATAATTAATCTGTTATAAAATTCAAAATTCATGCAATTCTTCTCTTTTTCAATTAAGAACATTTTTCATTCAAGAAAGGTGATGGATTCATAGGACATTCATAGCTTTAAGGCATAGACACTAAGACACTAATGATCACAAGACACAAACATAGATAAACATAAGCATAAAATTTTAAAAAATAGGAAAATAAAGAACAAGGAAATTAAAGAACGGGTCCACCTTAGTGATGGTGGCTTGTTCTTCCTCTTGAAGATCTTATGGAGTGCTTGAGCTCCTCAATGTCTCTTCCTTGCCTTTGTTGCTCCTCTCTCATGATTCTTTGATCTTCTCTAATTTCATGGAGGAGGATGGAATGTTATTGGTGCTCCACCCTTAGTTGTCCCATGTTGGAACTCAATTCTCCTAGGGAGGTGTTGATTTGCTCCCAATAGTTTTGTGGAGGAAAGTGCATCCCTTGAGGTATCTCAAGGATTTCATGATGAGTGGGATCTCTTGTTTGCTCCATCCTTTTCTTAGTGATGGGCTTGTCCTCATCAATGAGGATGTCTCCCTCTATGTCAATTCCAACTGAATAACAGAGGTGACAAATGAGATGAGGAAAGGCTAACCTTGCCAAGGTAGAGGACTTGTCCGCCACCTTATAAAGTTCTTGGGCTATAACCTCATAAACTTCTACTTCCTCTCCAATCATGATGCTATGAATCATGATGGCCCGGTCTTTAGTAACTTCAGACCGGTTGCTAGTGGGAATGATTGAGCGTTGGATAAACTCCAACCATCCCCTAGCCACGGGCTTGAGGTCATGCCTTCTCAGTTGAACCGGCTTCCCTCTTGAATCTCTCTTCCATTGAGCGCCCTCTTCACAAATGTCTACGAGGACTTGGTCCAACCTTTGATCAAAGTTGACCCTTCTAGTGTAAGGGTGTTCATCTCCTTGCATCATGGGCAAGTTGAATGACAACCTTACATTTTCCGGACTAAAATATAAGCATTTCCCCCGAACCATTGTAAGCCAATTCTTTGGGTTCGGGTTCACACTTTGATCATGGCTCTTGGTGATCTATGCATTGGCATAGAACTCTTGAACCATTAAGATTCCGATTTGTTGAATGGGGTTGGTAAGAACTTCCCAACCTTTTCTTCGGATCTCATGTCGGATCTCCGGATATTCACTCTTTTTGAGTTTGAAAGAGACCTCGGGGATCACCTTCTTCAAGGCCACAACTTCATAGAAGTGGTCTTGATGCACCCTTGTGATGAATCTCTCCATCTCCCATGACTTGGAAGTGGAAGCTTTTGCCTTCCCTTTCCTCTTTCTAGAGGTTTCTCCGGCCTTGGATGCCATAAATGGTTATGGAAAAACAAAAAACAATGCTTTTACCATACCAAACTTAAAAGGTTTGCTTGTCCTTGAGCAAAAGAAGAAAGAAGAGAGTAGAAGAAGAAGAAATAGAGGAGATGGAGATGGCTTTGTGGTTCGGCCAAAGGGGAAGAAGTAGTGTTTAGGTTGTGTGAAAATGAAGGGGTGAAGATGGGTTTATATAGGGGTTGAGAGAGGGGTAGGTTTCGGCTATGGGAGGGTGTGTTTGGGAGGGAAAGTGGTGAAGAGAAAGATGGTATTTGATAGGTGAGGGGTTTTTGGGGAAGAGTGGTTGAGGTGATTGGTGAATGGGTGAAGAAGAAGAGAGAGGGTGGTGGGGTAGGTGGGGATCCTGTGGGGTCCACAGATCCTGAGGTGTCAAGGAAAATTCATCCCTGCACCATGTGGCGAGCAAAAAATGCTCTCTATGCCAATTCTGGCGTTAAACGCCGGGCTGGTGCCCCTTTCTGGCGTTTAACGCCAACTTCTTGCCCTTTCCTGGTGTTTAACGCCAGTCTGGTGCCCCTTTCTGGCGTTAAATGCCCAGAATGGTGCCAGACTGGGCGTTAAACGCCCATTTGCTGCCTTACTGGCGTTTAAACGCCAGCAGGTTCTTCCTCCAGGGTGTGCTGTTTTTCTTTCTATTTTTCATTCTATTTTTGCTTTTTCAATTGATTTTGTGACTTCTCATGAGCATCAACCTACAGAAAACATAAAACAACAAAGGAAAATAGATATTATAACATTGGGTTGCCTCCCAACAAGCACTTCTTTAATGTCAGTAGCTTGACAGTGGGCTCTCATGGAGCCTCACAGATACTCAGAGCAATGTTGGAACCTCCCAACAACAAACTTAGAGTTTGAATGTGGGTGTTCAACACCAAACTTAGAATTTGGTTGTGGCCTCCCAACACCAAACTTAGAGTTTGACTGTGGGGGCGCTGTTTGACTCTGTTTTGAGAGAAGCTCTTCATGCTTCCTCTCCATGGTGACAGAGGGATATCCTTGAGCCTTAAACACAAAGGATTCTTCATTCACTTGAATGATCAATTCTCCTCTGTCCACATCAATCACAGCCTTTGCTGTGGCTAGAAAGGGTCTGCCAAGGATGATGGATTCATCCATGCACTTTCCAGTCTCTAGGACTATGAAATCAGCAGGGATGTAATGGTCTTCAACCTTTACCAAAACATCCTCTACAAGTCCATAAGCTTGTTTTCTTGAATTGTTTTCCATCTCTAGTGAGATTCTTGCAGCTTGCACCTCAAAGATCCCTAGCTTCTCCATTACAGAGAGAGGCATGAGGTTTATACTTGACCCTAAGTCACACAGAGCCTTCTTGAAGGTCATGGTGCCTATGGTACAAGGTATTGAAAACTTTCCAGGGTCCTGTCTCTTTTGAGGTAATTTCTGCCTAGACAAGTCATCTAGTTCTTTGGTGTGCAAAGGAGGTTCATTCTCCCAAGTCTCATTACCAAATAACCTGTCATTTAGCTTCATGATTGCTCCAAGGTATTTAGCAACTTGCTCTTCAGTGACATATTCATCCCCTTCAGAGGAAGAATACTCATCAGAGCTCATGAATGGCAGAAGTAAATCTAATGGAATCTCTATGGTCTCAGTGTGAGCCTCAGATTCCCATGGTTCCTCATTGGGGAACTCATTAGAGGCCAGTGAGCGTCCATTGAGGTCTTCCTCAGTGGCATTCATTGCCTCTTCCTCCTCTCCAAATTCGGCCATGTTGATGGCCTTGCACTCTCTTTTTGGATTTTCTTCTGTATTGCTTGGAAGAGTACTAGGAGGGAGTTCAGTAACTTTCTTACTCAGCTGACCCACTTGTGCCTCCAAGTTCCTAATGGAGGACCTTGTTTCAGCCATGAAACTTTGAGTGGTTTTGATTAGATCAGAGACCATGGTTGCTAAGTCAGAGTGGTTCTGCTTAGAATTCTCTGTCTGTTGCTGAGAAGATGATGGAAAAGGCTTGCCATTGCTAAACCTATTTCTTCCACCATTATTGTTGTTGAAACCTTGTTGAGGTCTCTGTTGATCCTTCCATGAGAGATTTGGATGATTTCTCCATGAAGAATTATAGGTGTTTCCATAGGGTTCTCCCATGTAATTCACCTCTTCCATTGAAGGGTTCTCAGGATCATAAGCTTCTTCTTCAGATGAAGCATCCTTAGTACTGCCTGGTGCAGCTTGCATTCCAGACAGACTTTGAGAAATCATATTGACTTGCTGAGTCAATATTTTGTTCTGAGCCAATATGGCATTCAGAGTATCAATCTCAAGAATTCCTTTCTTCTGATTCGTCCCATTGTTCACAGGATTCCTTTCAGAAGTGTACATGAATTGGTTATTTGCAACCATTTCAATGAGTTCTTGAGCTTCTGTAGGCGTCTTCTTCAGATGAAGAGATTCTCCAGCAAAGCTATCCAATGACATCTTGGACAGTTTAGACAGACCATCATAGAAAATACCTATGATGCTCCATTCAGAAAGCATGTCAGAGGGACACTTTCTGATCAATTGTTTGTATCTTTCCCAAGCTTCATAGAGGGATTCTCCTTCCTTCTGTCTGAAGGTTTAGACTTCCACTCTAAGCTTACTCAATTTTTGAGGTGGAAAGAACTTTGCCAAGAAGGCATTGACTAGCTTTTCCCAAGAGTTTAGGCTTTCTTTAGGTTGTGAGTCCAACCATATTCTAGCTCTGTCTCTTACAGCAAAAGGGAATAGCATAAGTCTGTAGACCTCAGGGTCAACCCCATTAGTCTTGACAGTGTCACAGATTTGCAAGAGTTCAGCTAAAAACTGATGAGGATCTTCCAATGGAAGTCCATGGAACTTGCAATTCTGTTGCATTAGAGAAACTAATTGAGGCTTAAGCTCAAAGTTGTTTGCTCCAATGGCAGGGATAGAGATGCTTCTCCCATAGAAGTCGGGAGTAGGTGCAGTAAAGTCACCCAGCACCTTCCTTGCATTGTTGGCATTGTTGTTGTTTTCGGCTGCCATGGGTTCTTCTTCTTTGAAGATTTCTGTTAGGTCCTCTACAGAGAGTTGTGCCTTAGCTTCTCTTAGCTTTCGCTTCAAGGTCCTTTCAGGTTCAGGGTCAGCCTCAACAAGAATGCTTTTGTCTTTGCTCCTGCTCATATGAAAGAGTAGAGAACAAGAAAATATGGAATCCTCTATGTCACAGTATAGAGATTCCTTAAGGTGTCAGAGGAAAAGAAAAATAGAAGGAAGAAATAGAAGAATTCGAACTTATCAAGAGAGATGGAGTTCGAATTGTTCATTGAGGAATAGTGTTAGTCCATAAATAAAAGGATGTGAGAAGAGGGGAAGAAATTTTCGAAAATTAAGTAAAAGATTTTAAAAACATTTTGAAAAATACTAATTGATTTTCGAAAACTAAGAGTGGAAAAGAAATCAAGTGATTTTTGAAAAAGATTTTGAAATTAGAAATCAAAAAGATATGATTGAAAACTATTTTGAAAAAGATATGATTAAGAAGATATGATTGAAAAGTTATGGTTTTAAAAAGATGTGATTGAGAAGATATGATTTGAAAAACAATTTAAAAAGATTTGATTTTAAAAATTAATGACTTGGCTAACAAGAAAATATATGATTCAAACATCAAACCTTTCTCAACAGAAAAGGCAACATACTTGAAATGTTGAATCAAATCATTAATTGATAGCAAGTATTTTTGAAAATAGAAAGAAATTGATTTTGAAAAAGATTTGATTTTGAAAAATTTTGAAAACTTGAAAAAAAATTTGAATTAAAAACAGAATCTTCCCTCTTGTGCCATCCTGGCGTTAAACGCCCAGAATGGTATCCATTCTGGCGTTTAACGCCCAAAACACTACCCTTTTGGGCATTAAATGCTCAGCGTTTAAACGCCAGTTTTCCTTCCTCACTGGGCGTTTTGAACGCCCAGCTTTTTCTGTATAATCCCTCTGCTGCATGTTCTGAATCTTCAATTCTCTGTATTATTGACTTGAAAAGACACAAATTAAAAATATTTTTGGATTTTTAATAATGAGGAATAATCAAAATGCAACTAAAATCAAATAATAATGCATGCAAGACACCAAACTTAGCAGTTTGTATACTACTGACACTAACAAAATGAGAATGCATATGACAAACAACAAAAATACTCAAGACAAGAGAATTTAAAGATCAGAGCAAAGAAATCATCAAGAACATCTTGAAGATCACTTAAGACACATGAATGAATGCAAGAAGAACATAAACATGCAATTGACACCAAACTTAACATGAGACACTAGACTCAACAAGAAACATACAATATTTTTGGTTTTTATGATTTTGTAATTTTTTTTTGGATTTTTCGAAAATAAAGATATCAAAATTCTTAATGAGAATTCCAGGAATCATGCAATGTTAGTCTAAAGGAATTAGACATGGCTAGCCAAGCTTCAGCAGGACATTACATTCAAGAGCTAAATTGATGAGAATTAATCAGCTTTGGTGATGATAAGAACATCACCTTGAAACACTAGAATTCATTCTTAAGAACTCTGAAGAAAGATACCTAATCTAAGCAACAAGATGAACCGTCAGTTGTCCAAACTCGAAACAATCCCCGGCAACGGCGCCAAAAACTTGGTGCACGAAATTGTGATCATCAATGGCGCCATCAACATGATACGCTCAATTGCAATCTCAACTCTTTATCACAACTTCGCACAACTAACCAGCAAGTGCACTGGGTCATCCAAGTAATAAACCTTACGCGAGTAAGGGTCGATCCCACGAAGATTGTTGGTATGAAGCAAGCTATGGTCATCTTGTAAATCTCAGTCAGGCAGATTCAAATGGTTATGGGTGGTTTATGAATAAAACATAAAGCAAGGATAGAGATACTTATGTAATTCATTGGTGAGAACTTCAGATAAGCGTATGGAGATACTTTGTCCCTTCCGTCTCTCTGCTTTCCTACTGTCTTCATCCAATCCTTCTTACTCCTTTCCATGGCAAGCTGTATGTTGGGCATCACCGTTGCCAGTGGCTACAGTCCCGTCCTCTCAGTGAAAATGTTCAACGCACCCTGTCACGACACGGCTAATCATCTGTCAGTTCTCAATCAGGTTGGAATAGAATCCATTGATTCTTTTGCGTCTGTCACTAACGCCCAGCCTTCAGGAGTTTGAAGCTCGT
This sequence comes from Arachis stenosperma, assembly GCF_014773155.1. Lineage (NCBI taxonomy): Eukaryota > Viridiplantae > Streptophyta > Magnoliopsida > Fabales > Fabaceae > Arachis > Arachis stenosperma. Next base: position 116,525,908 of record NC_080380.1, on the reverse strand, counting down.
CACAGTCATTCAATCATTAAATCCTACTCAGAATACCACAGACAAGGTTTAGACCTTCCGGATTCTCTTGAATGCCGCCATCAATTCTAGCTTATACCACAAAGATTCTGATTAAGGAATCCAAGAGATAAACATTCAAGCCTTGTTTGCTTGTAGAACGGGAGTGGTTGTCAGGCACGCGTTCATAAGTGAGAATGATGATGAGCATCACATAATCATCACATTCATCATGTTCTTGGGTACGAATGAATATCTTAGAATAAGAACAAGCTGAATTGAATAGAAGAACAATAGTAATTGCATTAATACTCGAGGTACAGCAGAGCTCCACACCTTAATCTATGGTGTGTAGAAACTCCACCATTGAAAATACATAAGAACAAAAGTGATCATTGGCTTCGGCCCCAGAGAGGGAACCAGAAAAACCAAGATGAGAATACAATAGTAAAAGGTCCTATATGTAGAGAACTAGTAGCCTAGGGTTTACAGAGATGAGTAAATGACATAAAAATCCACTTCCGGGCCCACTTGGTGTGTGCTTGGGCTGAGCATTGAAGCTTCTATGTGTAGAGACTTTTCTTGGAGTTAAACGCCAGCTTTTGTGCCAGTTTGGGCGTTTAACTCCCATTCTTGTGCCAGTTCCGGCGTTTAACGCCGGGCATTCTTGAGCTGATTTGGAATGCCAGTTTGAGCCATTAAATCTCGGGCAAAGTATGGACTATTATACATTGCTGGAAAGCCCAGGATGTCTACTTTCCAACGCCGTTGAGAGCGCGCCAATTGGGCTTCTGTAGCTCCATAAAATCCACTTCGAGTGCAGGAAGGTCAGAATCCAACACCATCTGCAGTCCTTTTCAGTCTCTGAATCAGATTTTTGCTCAGGTCCCTCAATTTCAGCCAGAAAATACATAAAATCACAGAAAAATACATAAACTCATAGTAAAGTCCAGAAAAGTGAATTTTAACTAAAAACTAGTAAAAATATACTAAAAACTAAGTAAAACATACTAAAAACATACTAAAAACAATGCCAAAAAGCGTATAAATTATCCGCTCATCAATGATCCAAAGAGAAGAAAATTTTTTCTGTTATTAATAATCAAACTAAGCATAATATAAAATTTGATCTCTTTTTGGGCTTAGGATATATAATAGGTGAATTTGATTGCTACATGGAAGATAAACATTTCATCAAGTTTATAACGTTAAGAGTTCTCACGCGGATCAGCATTTCATTTTTTCTTTAAAAACCTACCACACCACATTGGTAGCTTAGTTAGGTTTGAGTAACAATTAACCCCACAATTAGTAGTATGTATCACCAATCAGTGCTAGTATGTATCACCAATCAGCACCACACAATTAACCAATTTTTCATACCAAAATTTTAAACTCTATATAATATAAATTTTGCTCATGCACTAGTATTTGTTGGAGGATTCTAAGGCAGGTTATACGGTAAATCCAAACTAATCATAAAAAAAGAAAAGGTCCATTCATCATAAATTAGTTTTGCAATATTTACTACTAATTTATTAATTCTCTCATATACTTTCACCATCACATATTACAAGGTCATATCAATTTCAATATATCTTTTCTAAATTTTCACAATATTTATTTACATAACCAAATTTAATGCTACTAACCTAGCAGCAAGCTATTAACCTAATAAAGCAAAAAATTCATAAATTATTAGTTTCAAATCTCTTTAAGCTCAAACTGGGAAGCTAAAAATTCAGATATTCAATCCCCAAACCCCAAGGTAAAGGCAAACAAATAATCATATCATGGAAAAAATTCATATGGAAGACCTCAAAACAATCTCTTAAGATCAAGACTTAAAACACACTAAATACACTAGACTACTATATTTAACATGATAAAGGAATTAACGTTGCAAAACTAATGTATACATCCAATTTATTAACAATATAAAAGGCAAAAAAATGTGGAAAAATTCAAAGTGCAGAAAAATATGTCCCACATATAATCATAATCAAAATGCAGAAAAATTCAGAAAATCCTAAGAAGCAACAATCAGAACCATGAAAACTTCAGAAAAATTGAAACAAAACCCCTAAAATCAGAATTATTAAGAAGCCCCAAAAATTAAGATTCAATGCATTCAGAAATTTTATTTTCATACTAAAATTCAGAACATTCCCAATCTTGATTCACAATCAATGCATTCAGAAATTTTATTCCAGAGTAAAATTTAGAAGCTTTGTTACCAATAAGCAGAGGAGGAGGAGGGGGTTACAGCTGCGTGTAATGTTGTGAGAGCTTGAGAAGAGGAGAAGGCGAGATAGGGGAAGAAGAGGAAGCAGGAGACCGAGAGGGGTTTCTCGAAGAAGACCGTGTACGTGGATCCAAGACATGAAGAGGAGGAGCCGTAGAGCAGCGTGTGTGGAGAAGATGACCGTGCCGACGCCCGTGGAGGAGAGCAATGCGCATAAGCCCATGGAGGAGAACAACGTGCCGACTACCGTGAAAGGGAGCACCGCGCCATTGTTGTTTGGGGTGGATAGCACTGTGATTGAGAGCTGCGGACATTGTAGAGGAAAGCCGCGATCGGTGGAGGGTGTGTGGCCTTCTGTGGTTCATTTCAAATATTAGGGTTATGGTATAGTGATGAAGTGATGAAGCAAGTGATGAACTGATGAAGCAATTATGTCTTTTCTTTCTTTTTTCTCTAAGTTATTTGATTGGAAAATAATTGGTGAGAATATGATTAAAAGTTTTCCTCTAAAATTTGTAACTGTGAATAATTTTAGGCAACTTTTTATAAATGTTATTTATTCAATATTTTTATAACCTTTATAAAATGTTGTATTTTTAATTAAAAATGTTGTCTTAAATGTTTTATATTGTAATATTTTTTTAGTGTTGTTTTACATATCAAAGAGAACAATTTTTGTGGGTGGCCAAAAATTTTGTTATCTTAGCCTTATTCAAAGCAACTCGTCAAAAATGTTGTCTTTGCTTATCTAAGGCAACTTTTGTTAGATGTTGCTTCGAATAAGGGTTACCTTAGGCAAAAAATGTTGTAGTGTTCGCATAGAGCTTCCATGGGTGTTGCTGTTGAGCTCGCGGGTGAGAGAAAGGGAGTCCATGGGTGAGAGAGGAAGGTGTTCCGCCGCCGTTCGTCACTGCTCAGCCACTGCCGTGCCTTGTCGTCATTGTTAGAGCTGCCACCGCCGTCTATTGAGGGCATTCGTGTCGCCGAAAAAGCTCTTGCCGTCGATGTTCTGGTGAGCTTTACCCCCATTTTTTATTTCTCTTTGTTTGCTTAAGTTGTTCTGTTGCTGTTGTGAGGGTCATCGTTAAAGTGTTTATATTGAATAAAGGTGTTACTTTGAGTTACTTAGTTGCCGCCTTCACTGAAGGTAGCTGCTGCAGCTGCCGTTGGTTCTGTTTGAAGGAATAAAGCTGCTGTGTTGCAGATTGCAATTCAACCAGTCGTCACACCACAACCTCCCCTTTAGTTCAGTTTTCCTTAATTTTGATTATTTGAGGTAGGGGCACTTTTCTTGAATTTATTTTATTTTCAAGAGTTGTTACAAGTCGATAATCATAAGAAAAGTATATTTTTGTGATTTCATACGTCTTATGGACTGAATTGAGTTGCTCTGGATGTTTGTAATTGTTTGTCTGGTGAAATTATTGACTGTTTAGAAAAGTTTTATATTTTAAGTTATTGGTTTTGTTAAATTGGCGTTTACCAAATTAGTTTTGTTGAGATTTGGAAATATTTTATTATGAAAATGAATTAATTTTAGAAAAGATTTAATATTGGAATTGGTTTGGTTTGGAAGAAATTTAACATTGAAATTTAGCTTGATATTTAACCTGATTTGATATCATAATTTGGTTTAAAACAAATTTGAAAAGGATTTGCTATTTGGAAAAAATTGAGAAAGGTTTGAGGAATGTTTGATGGGACTCGAGAAGGGTGGCAGAGACCGAGTTTTAGAGGAGATGTTGCCGAAATTTTTTTCTAAGATTGGAAGTTTCATTTGAAGTGGTTATTTAGAAAGATTTGAATTTTTAAAGATCTTATGATTGAATTTTGAGTTATTAAGAAAATGACTTCGTTTGAGTTTGATTTATTTAGAAAAGAATGAATTATTGATGAACAGAATGGGAAGTGTGATAACGAGGAATGACAAATTAAAATGCCATTTGGCTTGTACAATTGAGACCTTATTGATCCTCTGTACGTAAGATGTGACCGGACACTTTAACTCCTCTGATTCCGCCAAGGGCATGTATATATATATGAATTTGAGCTTCGGATTTTCCCATGGAACATTATTGAGCTTGGAGTTTGACTCCACGGAATATTATTGAGCTTGGAGTTTGTCTCCATGGAATTTACATTTGAGCTTGGAGTTTGACTCCATGGATATTATTATTAAGCTTGGGGATGCGCGTACAGAGGGACTGTCCAATGGTTAGCTACCAGAACATGTTGGTTTGGCTGTATAACCGACAGATGAGCTCACTAGTCATAGGGCAGATATGCATCATATGCATTTGCATGATTTGTTTGAGTTTGAATTTTTGGTTTGCCTAATTACTTAACTGATATTAATTACTATCTGAGCTATTTGCTATAACTGTTATCTATACCTGTGTTTTTCCTGTGTTTGGTTCAGCATAGAGTTTATGAACCTATGTTTGGAACAAGTTGGTCATTCATACTGTTAGGAAATTTTTAAGATTCTTTTATAAGAAAAGTGAGTTTGGATTTTCTGGATAATTAACTGATTTCTTTTAAAGAGGTTTTGGATTTTCAGGTGGTTAAACTGTCAGTTTTTAAAAGATTCATAAGATAACGATAATGACTGAGTTTGAAAAACAGTTTTCTTATTAAATATCCTCTTATGACAATTCTGAAACCCCGTGGTGAGATCGTGTAGTTAGGTTCTCACCCCCTACAGCTTTATCTTTTTACGAGACGGATGAAGAGGCTCACGAAGAGTTTTATTGCGTTTCGCTTATTCGATGTTGTTGTTTTTGTTTTTATTTATTTATCCCTCGCCATCAATATTATATTTTGTAAGAGGGATAGAAATTATATGTGTTGTATGTATACTATATTCATAAGCTACTTATGTAAGAACTTTTGTATATGTTTATGCTTGTATGTTTTCAAGATATAGTATTTTTCCGACTTTTCAAAGAAAACAGCGATACGGTTTCGAGTCAAAGGCTCCTATTTTATTATTAAGTATATGAAGTTGGTGCATGAAATTGCAATCACACTTTTGCAATCCCGCACAACTAACCAGCAAGTGCACTGGGTCGTCCAAGTAATACCTTACGTGAGTAAGGGTCGATCCCACGGAGATTGTCAGCTTGAAGCAAGCTATGGTTATCTTGTAACTCTTAGTCAGGATATCAATAATTATCAGGGTTGATTGTAAAAAGCAAAAAAACATGAAATAAGTACTTATTTTGCAGTAATGGGGAATAGGTTGAGGTTTTGGAGATGCTCTATCTTTTGAACCTCTGCTTTCCTACTGGCTTCTTCTTCAAGCATGCTAGGCTCCTTCCATGGCAAGCTGTATATGGGGTTTCACCGTTGTCAATGGCTACCTCCCATCCTCTCAGTGAAAATGTTCAACGCGCTCTGTCACAGCACGGCTAATCATCTATCGGTTCTCAATCGGGTTGGAATAGAATCCAGTGATTCTTTTGCGTCTGTCACTAACGCCCAGCCCTCAGGAGTTTGAAGCTCGTCACAGTCATTCAATCCTTGAATCCTACTCAGAATACCACAGACAAGGTTTAGACCTTCCAGATTCTCTTGAATGCCGCCATCAATTCTAGCTTATACCACGAAGATTCTGATTAAGGAATCCAAGAGATATCTACTCAATCTAAGGTCGAACGGAGGTGGTTGTCAGGCACACGTTCATAGTTGAGAACGATGATGAGTGTCACGGATCATCACATTCATCAGGTTTAGGAACAAGTGATATCTTAGAATGGAAGCAAGCATGATTGAATGAAAAACAGTAGTAATTGCATTAATCCATCAAGACACAGCAGAGCTCCTCACCCCCAACCATGGGGTTTAGAGACTCATGCCGTAGAAGATACAATGAGAAACGTGTAAAGTGTCATGAGGTCAAGATACAATGTCAGAAGGTCCTATTAATAGTGAACTAGTAACTTAGGGTATACAGAAATGAGTAAATGACGTATAAATCCACTTCCGGGGTCCACTTGGTGTGTGCTTGGGCTGAGAATTGAAGCTTTCATGTGTAGAGACTTTTTCTGGAGTTAAACGCCAGCTTTTATGCCAGTTTGGGCGTTTAACTCCAATTTTTGTGCCAGTTCCGGCGTTAAACGCTGGGAATTCTGAAGCTGATTTGCAACGCCGGTTTGGGCCATCAAATCTCAGGCAAAGTATGGACTATTATACATTGCTGGAAAGCCCAGAATGTCTACTTTCCAACACAATTGAGAGCGCGCCAACGAGGCTTCTGTAGCTCCAGAAAATCCACTTCGAGTGCAGGGAGGTCAGAATCCAACAGCATCTGCAGTCCTTTTCAGCCTCTAAATCAGATTTTTGCTCAGGTCCCTCAATTTCAACCAGAAAATACCTGAAATCACAGAAAAACACACAAACTCATAGTAAAGCCCAGAAAAGTGAATTTTAACTAAAAACTAATGAAAATGTAATAAAAACTAACTAAAATATACTAAAAAGATACTAAAAACAATGCCAAAAAGCGTATAAATTATCCGCTCATCACAACACCAAACTTAAATTGTTGCTTGTCCCCAAGCAACTGAAAATCAAAATAGAATAAAAAGAAGAGAATATACTATAGACTCCAAAATATCAAAGAAACTTAGCTCCAATTAGATGAGCGGGACTAGTAGCTTTTTGCTTCTGAACAGTTTTGGCATCTCACTTTATCCTTTGAAGTTTAGAATGATTGGCATCTATAGGAACTCAGAACTCAGATAGTGTTATTGATTCTCCTAGTTAAGTATGATGATTCTTGAACATAGCTACTTTATGAGTCTTGGCTGTGGCCCAAAGCACTCTGTCTTCCAGTATTACCACTGGATACATACATGCCACAGACACATACTTGGGTGAACCTTTTCAGATTGTGACTCAGCTTTGCTAGAGTCCCCAATTAGAGGTGTCCAGGGTTCTTAACCACACTCTTTTTGCCTTGGATCACAACTTTATTATTATTATTATTATTATTATTATTATTATTATTATTATTATTATTATTATTATTATTATTATTATTATTATTATTATTATTGTATTCACTGCTTTTTCTTGCTTCAAGAATCAATTTGATGATTTTTCAGATCCTCAATAACATTTCTCCTTTTCCATCATTCTTTCAAGAGCCAACAATTTTAACATTCTTAAACAACAAATTCAAAAGACATATGCACTATTCAAGCATTCATTCAGAAAACAAAAAGTATTGTCACCACATCAAACTAATTCAACTTGTTTCAAAGATGAATTCAAAATCCTGTACTTCTTGTTCTTTTGTGATTAAAGCATTTTTCATTTAAGAGAGGTGATGGATTCATAGGACATTCATAGCTTTAAGACATGAACCTTAAATTTTATTAATCATGAATTAAGAACATGACTCAAAATAGATATAAGATAAGACTAATAGTAATAGAAAACAAAATTTAAATAGACTCCTAATGATAGAGGTTATCGCAGAGTTAGGACTCAACAACCTTGATTTTGAGAAGTGGATGCTCCCTCAACTTGTGGGGTATTTGACCCTTCAAGGGAGAGCTTTTGGCGCTTCAACTCCTGTAGCTCACGCCCCTGCTTCTCTTGTTCCTTCAGCAATTTGCAGAGCATGCAGTTTTGATTCTGTTGTTCTTCCTTAATTTGTTCTATAGCTTCTTACAGCTTGGCAACAGATGCTTCTAGATGAGTCCAGTAGTCAATTTCAGGAAGTTCAGGGAGGAACTCCTGTGCCCTCCTTTTGATAGAGTTATCTTGCATTTGTCCTTCCATTGACCTCTTGGTGATTGGGTGCTCAATTGGGATGAATTCATCTACTCCCATCCTCACCCCAGCATCTTTACATAGCAAAGAAATTAAGCTTGGGTAAGCCAGTTTGGCTTCAGTGGAGTTCTTGTTTGCAATTGTATAAATCTCACAAGCAATCAGATGATGAATCTCCACTTCTTTTCCCAGCATAATACAATGAATCATCACTGCTCTCTTGATAGTAACCTCAGAACGGTTACTAGTGGGCAAGATAGAACGCCCTATGAAGTCCAACCAGCCTCTTGCAACTGGTTTGAGATCTCCCCTCTTGAGTTGGTTTGGGACACCTTTTGAATTGGTCATCCACTTGGTTCCAGGGAGGCATATGTCCTCTAGAACTTGATCCAACCCCTTATCTACTCTCACCATTCTCCTATTAAAGGATTCAGGATCATCTTGTAGTTGAGGTAATTTGAAGACCTCTCTTATTTTGTCCAGATGGAAGTAAATAATTCTCCCTCTGACCATGGTTCTGTAGGTATGAAAAGCGGTTCCAGTCATTCTCTGCTTATCTGTCAACCACAGATTTGAGTAGAATTCCTGAACCATATTTCTCCCAACCTTTGTCTTAGGGTTGGTTAGAACTTCCCAACCTCTGTTTCGAATTTGCTCTTGGATCTCCGGATATTCATCTTCTTTCAGATCAAATTTAACTTCCGGGATCACTGACCTTAGACCCATTATTTTGTGGTAATGGTCTGCATGTTCTTTGGTTAAGAACTTCTCTTGACTCCAAAGGTCTTTTGGAGCATTCTCTTTTTTGCCTCTTGAATTGGTTTGTTTTCCTTTGGGGGCCATGATCTTGATGAGCTTTAACTTAGTGATCACGGAAAAACACACCAAACTTAGAGGTTTGCTTGTCCTCAAGCAAAAGAAAGGAAAGAGGAGAGAGAGGAGGAGAGCAAATTCGAATGGTGGGGAAGGGGGTGTGGCCGAACATATATTTATAAGGAAGGGAGAGAGAGTTCGAAAATTTTGAAGGAGATTTGAGAAGATATGGAAAGAAATTGAGAGATATTTGAGTTTTTTGAAGAAGATTTGGAAAGGATTTGAAAGAGATTTGAAGAATGATTTTAATTTTGAAAATTTGAAGGTGAATGATGAAAGTTTGAAATGTATTTATGTAGAAAATTATGGATTAAAACAGGAAAGTTTGAAAAAATTTGAAGTGGAAAGCAAAATCTCTGTCTCCCACCTTTCTGGCGTTAAACGCCCATAATGGTATCCATTCTGGCGTTTAACGCCCAAATGTTGGCCAATTTGGGCGTTTAACGCCCAGCCAGGCACCCTGGCTGGCGTTAAACGCCAGAAACCCCTTCATCACTGGGCATTTTGCTAAACGCCCAGGATGCTGCACACCTGGCGTTAAACGTCCAGAATGGTGCCCATTCTGGCGTTTAACGCCCAAAATGGCACCTTTACTGGCGTTAAACGCCCAGAATGGTGCCCATTCAATGCCCAAAGTACCCCTTACTGGCGTTTTTTTGCCAGCAATCTCCTTTTCTCTGCTTTTTGCACTGAATCCTTCTGTAACTCTGTGAATTCCTTCAATTTTGATGATTGCCCTTTGAGAATATGTATCAAACTTTGATTAAACAAAATAGATAACCTGCTAATGGCTGGGTTACCTCCCAGCAAGCGCTTCTTTAATGTCTTTAGCTGGACCTTCATTGAGAATCATTCAAGCCTCAGTTTTCTGCATTCTTGCTCAAAGTTGCTTTCAAGATAATGCTTGATCCTCTGTCCATTAACAATGAACTTTTTGTCAGAATCAATATCCTGAAGCTCAACATATCCATATGGTGACACTCCTGTAATCACATATGGACCCCTCCACCGGGATTTAAGTTTTCCTGGGAACAATCTGAGCCTAGAGTTGAAGAGCAGAACTTTTTGTCCTGGCTCAAAGACTCTGGATGACAACTTCTTGTCATGCCACTTCTTTGCCTTTTCCTTATAAATTTTTGCATTTTCAAAGGCATTGAGTCTAAATTCATCTAGCTCATTTAGCTGGAGTAATCTTTTTTCACCAGCTAACTTAGCATCCAGGTTTAGGAATCTGGTTGCCCAGTAGGCTTTATGTTCCAGTTCCACGTGCAGATGACAGGCCTTGCCATACACAAGTTGGTATGGAGAGGTTCCTATTGGAGTCTTGAATGCTGTTCTGTATGCCCACAGAGCATCATCCAAGCTCTTTGCCCAATCCTTTCTACGGGCAATTACAGTCCGTTCTAGGATTCTTTTTAGCTCTCTGTTAGAGACTTCAGCTTGCCCATTTGTCTGTGGATGATATGGGGTTGCCACTTTGTGGCTAATTCCATATCGGACCATAGCAGAGTACAACTGTTTGTTGCAGAAATGAGTGCCCCCATCACTGATTAGTACTCTGGGAACACCAAATCTGCTGAAGATGTGTTTCTGGAGGAATTTCAGCACGGTCTTAGTATCATTAGTGGGTGTAGCAATTGCTTCTACCCATTTAGATACGTAGTCCACTGCCACCAGAATGTAAGTGTTTGAGTATGATGGTGGGAATGGACCCATAAAGTCAATACCCCATACATCAAACAGTTCAATCTCTAGGATCCCTTGTTGAGGCATGGCGTATCCATGAGGCAAGTTACCAGCTCTTTGGCAACTGTCACAGTTATGCACAAACTCTCGGGCATCTCTATAGAGAGTGGGCCAGTAGAAGCCACATTTGAGGACCTTAGTGGCTGTTCGCTCACTTCCGAAATGTCCCCCATACTGTGATCCATGGCAATGCCACAGGATCCTTTGTGCTTCCTCTCTGGGTACACATCTGCGGATCATTCCGTCTGCACATCTCTTAAAGAGATATGGCTCATCCCATAGGTAGTACTTGGCATCTGAAATTAATTTCTTTCTTTGCACCCTGTTGTACTCCTGGGGTATGAACCTCACAGCTTTGTAATTTGCAATATCTGCAAACCATGGAGCTTCCTGAATGACAAAAAGTTGCTCATCTAGGAAAGTCTCAGAGATCTCAGTAGAACGGAGGGACGCCCCAGCTACTGGTTCTATTCGGGACAGATGATCAGCTACTTGGTTCTCTGTCCCTTTTCTGTCTCTTATTTCTATATCAAACTCTTGCAGAAGCAACACCCATCTTATGAGCCTGGGTTTTGAATCCTGCTTTGTGAGTAAGTACTTAAGAGCAGCATGGTCAATGTATACAATCACCTTTGATCCCACTAGATAGGATCTAAACTTGTCAATGGCATAGACCACTGCAAGTAACTCTTTTTCTGTGGTTGTGTAATTCTTCTGTGCGTCATTTAGAACACGGCTGGCATAATAAATGACGTGCAGAAGCTTGTTATGCCTCTGTCCCAACACTGCACCAATGGCATGGTCACTGGCATCACACATTAATTCAAATGGTAATGTCCAGTCTGGTGCAGAGATGACTGGTGCTGCGACCAGCTTGGCTTTCAGGGTCTCAAATGCCTGCAGACACTGTGTGTCAAACACAAATGGTGTGTCAGCAGCTAGCAGGTTACTCAGAGGTTTTGCAATTTTTGAAAAATCCTTTATAAACCTTCTGTAGAATCCTGCTTGCCCCAAAAAGCTTCTGATTGCCTTAACATTGGCAGGTGGTGGTAGTTTTTCAATTACCTCTACCTTTGCCTTATCCACCTCTATTCCCTTGCTTGAAATTTTGTGCCCAAGGACAATTCCTTCAGTCACCATAAAGTGACATTTCTCCCAGTTTAAAACCAGGTTAGTCTCTTGGCACCTTTTCAGGACAAGTGCTAGGTGGTTAAGACAGGAGCTGAATGAGTCTCCATATACTGAGATGTCATCCATGAAGACTTAGAGGAATTTCTCCATCATATCAGAGAAGATGGATAGCATGCATCTCTGAAAAGTTGCAGGAGCATTACACATACCAAAAGGCATTCTCCTGTAGGCAAACACGCCAGAAGGGCAAGTGAATGCTGTTTTCTCTTGGTCCTGAGGATCTACTGCAATTTGGTTGTAACCTGAATAGCCATCCAAAAAGCAGTAATAATCATGACCAGCTAGTCTTTCTAGCATTTGGTCTATGAATGGTAAAGGAAAATGATCCTTTCTGGTGGCTGTATTGAGCCTTCTGTAGTCAATACACATACGCCACCCTGTGACTGTTCTTGTAGGAACCAGTTTATTTTTTTCATTATGAAAATGAATTAATTTTAGAAAAGATTTAATATTGGAATTGGTTTGGTTTGGAAGAAATTTAACATTGAAATTTAGCTTGATATTTAACCTGATTTGATATCATAATTTGGTTTAAAACAAATTTGAAAAGGATTTGCTATTTGGAAAAAATTGAGAAAGGTTTGAGGAATGTTTGATGGGACTCGAGAAGGGTGGCAGAGACCGAGTTTTAGAGGAGATGTTGCCGAAATTTTTTTCTAAGATTGGAAGTTTCATTTGAAGTGGTTATTTAGAAAGATTTGAATTTTTAAAGATCTTATGATTGAATTTTGAGTTATTAAGAAAATGACTTCGTTTGAGTTTGATTTATTTAGAAAAGAATGAATTATTGATGAACAGAATGGGAAGTGTGATAACGAGGAATGACAAATTAAAATGCCATTTGGCTTGTACAATTGAGACCTTATTGATCCTCTGTACGTAAGATGTGACCGGACACTTTAACTCCTCTGATTCCGCCAAGGGCATGTATATATATGAATTTGAGCTTCGGATTTTCCCATGGAACATTATTGAGCTTGGAGTTTGACTCCACGGAATATTATTGAGCTTGGAGTTTGTCTCCATGGAATTTACATTTGAGCTTGGAGTTTGACTCCATGGATATTATTATTAAGCTTGGGGATGCGCGTACAGAGGGACTGTCCAATGGTTAGCTACCAGAACATGTTGGTTTGGCTGTATAACCGACAGATGAGCTCACTAGTCATAGGGCAGATATGCATCATATGCATTTGCATGATTTGTTTGAGTTTGAATTTTTGGTTTGCCTAATTACTTAACTGATATTAATTACTATCTGAGCTATTTGCTATAACTGTTATCTATACCTGTGTTTTTCCTGTGTTTGGTTCAGCATAGAGTTTATGAACCTATGTTTGGAACAAGTTGGTCATTCATACTGTTAGGAAATTTTTAAGATTCTTTTATAAGAAAAGTGAGTTTGGATTTTCTGGATAATTAACTGATTTCTTTTAAAGAGGTTTTGGATTTTCAGGTGGTTAAACTGTCAGTTTTTAAAAGATTCATAAGATAACGATAATGACTGAGTTTGAAAAACAGTTTTCTTATTAAATATCCTCTTATGACAATTCTGAAACCCCGTGGTGAGATCGTGTAGTTAGGTTCTCACCCCCTACAGCTTTATCTTTTTACGAGACGGATGAAGAGGCTCACGAAGAGTTTTATTGCGTTTCGCTTATTCGATGTTGTTGTTTTTGTTTTTATTTATTTATCCCTCGCCATCAATATTATATTTTGTAAGAGGGATAGAAATTATATGTGTTGTATGTATACTATATTCATAAGCTACTTATGTAAGAACTTTTGTATATATGTTTATGCTTGTATGTTTTCAAGATATAGTATTTTTCCGACTTTTCAAAGAAAACAGCGATACGGTTTCGAGTCAAAGGCTCCTATTTTATTATTAAGTATATGAAGTTGGTGCATGAAATTGCAATCACACTTTTGCAATCCCGCACAACTAACCAGCAAGTGCACTGGGTCGTCCAAGTAATACCTTACGTGAGTAAGGGTCGATCCCACGGAGATTGTCAGCTTGAAGCAAGCTATGGTTATCTTGTAACTCTTAGTCAGGATATCAATAATTATCAGGGTTGATTGTAAAAAGCAAAAAAACATGAAATAAGTACTTATTTTGCAGTAATGGGGAATAGGTTGAGGTTTTGGAGATGCTCTATCTTTTGAACCTCTGCTTTCCTACTGGCTTCTTCTTCAAGCATGCTAGGCTCCTTCCATGGCAAGCTGTATATGGGGTTTCACCGTTGTCAATGGCTACCTCCCATCCTCTCAGTGAAAATGTTCAACGCGCTCTGTCACAGCACGGCTAATCATCTATCGGTTCTCAATCGGGTTGGAATAGAATCCAGTGATTCTTTTGCGTCTGTCACTAACGCCCAGCCCTCAGGAGTTTGAAGCTCGTCACAGTCATTCAATCCTTGAATCCTACTCAGAATACCACAGACAAGGTTTAGACCTTCCGGATTCTCTTGAATGCCGCCATCAATTCTAGCTTATACCACGAAGATTCTGATTAAGGAATCCAAGAGATATCTACTCAATCTAAGGTCGAACGGAGGTGGTTGTCAGGCACACGTTCATAGTTGAGAACGATGATGAGTGTCACGGATCATCACATTCATCAGGTTTAGGAACAAGTGATATCTTAGAATGGAAGCAAGCATGATTGAATGAAAAACAGTAGTAATTGCATTAATCCATCAAGACACAGCAGAGCTCCTCACCCCCAACCATGGGGTTTAGAGACTCATGCCGTAGAAGATACAATGAGAAACGTGTAAAGTGTCATGAGGTCAAGATACAATGTCAGAAGGTCCTATTAATAGTGAACTAGTAACTTAGGGTATACAGAAATGAGTAAATGACGTATAAATCCACTTCCGGGGTCCACTTGGTGTGTGCTTGGGCTGAGAATTGAAGCTTTCATGTGTAGAGACTTTTTCTGGAGTTAAACGCCAGCTTTTATGCCAGTTTGGGCGTTTAACTCCAATTTTTGTGCCAGTTCCGGCGTTAAACGCTGGGAATTCTGAAGCTGATTTGCAACGCCGGTTTGGGCCATCAAATCTCAGGCAAAGTATGGACTATTATACATTGCTGGAAAGCCCAGAATGTCTACTTTCCAACACAATTGAGAGCGCGCCAACGAGGCTTCTGTAGCTCCAGAAAATCCACTTCGAGTGCAGGGAGGTCAGAATCCAACAGCATCTGCAGTCCTTTTCAGCCTCTAAATCAGATTTTTGCTCAGGTCCCTCAATTTCAACCAGAAAATACCTGAAATCACAGAAAAACACACAAACTCATAGTAAAGCCCAGAAAAGTGAATTTTAACTAAAAACTAATGAAAATGTAATAAAAACTAACTAAAATATACTAAAAAGATACTAAAAACAATGCCAAAAAGCGTATAAATTATCCGCTCATCACAACACCAAACTTAAATTGTTGCTTGTCCCCAAGCAACTGAAAATCAAAATAGAATAAAAAGAAGAGAATATACTATAGACTCCAAAATATCAAAGAAACTTAGCTCCAATTAGATGAGCGGGACTAGTAGCTTTTTGCTTCTGAACAGTTTTGGCATCTCACTTATCCTTTGAAGTTTAGAATGATTGGCATCTATAGGAACTCAGAACTCAGATAGTGTTATTGATTCTCCTAGTTAAGTATGATGATTCTTGAACATAGCTACTTTATGAGTCTTGGCTGTGGCCCAAAGCACTCTGTCTTCCAGTATTACCACTGGATACATACATGCCACAGACACATACTTGGGTGAACCTTTTCAGATTGTGACTCAGCTTTGCTAGAGTCCCCAATTAGAGGTGTCCAGGGTTCTTAACCACACTCTTTTTGCCTTGGATCACAACTTTATTATTATTATTATTATTATTATTATTATTATTATTATTATTATTATTATTATTATTATTATTATTATTATTATTATTATTATTATTATTATTATTATTATTATTATTATTATTGTATTCACTGCTTTTTCTTGCTTCAAGAATCAATTTGATGATTTTTCAGATCCTCAATAACATTTCTCCTTTTCCATCATTCTTTCAAGAGCCAACAATTTTAACATTCTTAAACAACAAATTCAAAAGACATATGCACTATTCAAGCATTCATTCAGAAAACAAAAAGTATTGTCACCACATCAAACTAATTCAACTTGTTTCAAAGATGAATTCAAAATCCTGTACTTCTTGTTCTTTTGTGATTAAAGCATTTTTCATTTAAGAGAGGTGATGGATTCATAGGACATTCATAGCTTTAAGACATGAACCTTAAATTTTATTAATCATGAATTAAGAACATGACTCAAAAATAGATATAAGATAAGACTAATAGTAATAGAAAACAAAAATTTAAATAGACTCCTAATGATAGAGGTTATCGCAGAGTTAGGACTCAACAACCTTGATTTTGAGAAGTGGATGCTCCCTCAACTTGTGGGGTATTTGACCCTTCAAGGGAGAGCTTTTGGCGCTTCAACTCCTGTAGCTCACGCCCCTGCTTCTCTTGTTCCTTCAGCAATTTGCAGAGCATGCAGTTTTGATTCTGTTGTTCTTCCTTAATTTGTTCTATAGCTTCTTACAGCTTGGCAACAGATGCTTCTAGATGAGTCCAGTAGTCAATTTCAGGAAGTTCAGGGAGGAACTCCTGTGCCCTCCTTTTGATAGAGTTATCTTGCATTTGTCCTTCCATTGACCTCTTGGTGATTGGGTGCTCAATTGGGATGAATTCATCTACTCCCATCCTCACCCCAGCATCTTTACATAGCAAAGAAATTAAGCTTGGGTAAGCCAGTTTGGCTTCAGTGGAGTTCTTGTTTGCAATTGTATAAATCTCACAAGCAATCAGATGATGAATCTCCACTTCTTTTCCCAGCATAATACAATGAATCATCACTGCTCTCTTGATAGTAACCTCAGAACGGTTACTAGTGGGCAAGATAGAACGCCCTATGAAGTCCAACCAGCCTCTTGCAACTGGTTTGAGATCTCCCCTCTTGAGTTGGTTTGGGACACCTTTTGAATTGGTCATCCACTTGGTTCCAGGGAGGCATATGTCCTCTAGAACTTGATCCAACCCCTTATCTACTCTCACCATTCTCCTATTAAAGGATTCAGGATCATCTTGTAGTTGAGGTAATTTGAAGACCTCTCTTATTTTGTCCAGATGGAAGTAAATAATTCTCCCTCTGACCATGGTTCTGTAGGTATGAAAAGCGGTTCCAGTCATTCTCTGCTTATCTGTCAACCACAGATTTGAGTAGAATTCCTGAACCATATTTCTCCCAACCTTTGTCTTAGGGTTGGTTAGAACTTCCCAACCTCTGTTTCGAATTTGCTCTTGGATCTCCGGATATTCATCTTCTTTCAGATCAAATTTAACTTCCGGGATCACTGACCTTAGACCCATTATTTTGTGGTAATGGTCTGCATGTTCTTTGGTTAAGAACTTCTCTTGACTCCAAAGGTCTTTTGGAGCATTCTCTTTCTTGCCTCTTGAATTGGTTTGTTTTCCTTTGGGGGCCATGATCTTGATGAGCCTTAACTTAGTGATCACGGAAAAACACACCAAACTTAGAGGTTTGCTTGTCCTCAAGCAAAAGAAAGGAAAGAGAGAGAGGAGGAGAGCAAATTCGAATGGTGGGGAAGGGGGTGTGGCCGAACATATATTTATAAGGAAGGGAGAGAGAGTTCGAAAATTTTGAAGGAGATTTGAGAAGATATGGAAAGAAATTGAGAGATATTTGAGTTTTTTGAAGAAGATTTGGAAAGGATTTGAAAGAGATTTGAAGAATGATTTTAATTTTGAAAATTTGAAGGTGAATGATGAAAGTTTGAAATGTATTTATGTAGAAAATTATGGATTAAAACAGGAAAGTTTGAAAAAATTTGAAGTGGAAAGCAAAATCTCTGTCTCCCACCTTTCTGGCGTTAAACGCCCATAATGGTATCCATTCTGGCGTTTAACGCCCAAATGTTGGCCAATTTGGGCGTTTAACGCCCAGCCAGGCACCCTGGCTGGCGTTAAACGCCAGAAACCCCTTCATCACTGGGCATTTTGCTAAACGCCCAGGATGCTGCACACCTGGCGTTAAACGTCCAGAATGGTGCCCATTCTGGCGTTTAACGCCCAAAATGGCACCTTTACTGGCGTTAAACGCCCAGAATGGTGCCCATTCAATGCCCAAAGTACCCCTTACTGGCGTTTTTTTTGCCAGCAATCTCCTTTTCTCTGCTTTTTGCACTGAATCCTTCTGTAACTCTGTGAATTCCTTCAATTTTGATGATTGCCCTTTGAGAATATGTATCAAACTTTGATTAAACAAAATAGATAACCTGCTAATGGCTGGGTTACCTCCCAGCAAGCGCTTCTTTAATGTCTTTAGCTGGACCTTCATTGAGAATCATTCAAGCCTCAGTTTTCTGCATTCTTGCTCAAAGTTGCTTTCAAGATAATGCTTGATCCTCTGTCCATTAACAATGAACTTTTTGTCAGAATCAATATCCTGAAGCTCAACATATCCATATGGTGACACTCCTGTAATCACATATGGACCCCTCCACCGGGATTTAAGTTTTCCTGGGAACAATCTGAGCCTAGAGTTGAAGAGCAGAACTTTTTGTCCTGGCTCAAAGACTCTGGATGACAACTTCTTGTCATGCCACTTCTTTGCCTTTTCCTTATAAATTTTTGCATTTTCAAAGGCATTGAGTCTAAATTCATCTAGCTCATTTAGCTGGAGTAATCTTTTTTCACCAGCTAACTTAGCATCCAGGTTTAGGAATCTGGTTGCCCAGTAGGCTTTATGTTCCAGTTCCACGTGCAGATGACAGGCCTTGCCATACACAAGTTGGTATGGAGAGGTTCCTATTGGAGTCTTGAATGCTGTTCTGTATGCCCACAGAGCATCATCCAAGCTCTTTGCCCAATCCTTTCTACGGGCAATTACAGTCCGTTCTAGGATTCTTTTTAGCTCTCTGTTAGAGACTTCAGCTTGCCCATTTGTCTGTGGATGATATGGGGTTGCCACTTTGTGGCTAATTCCATATCGGACCATAGCAGAGTACAACTGTTTGTTGCAGAAATGAGTGCCCCCATCACTGATTAGTACTCTGGGAACACCAAATCTGCTGAAGATGTGTTTCTGGAGGAATTTCAGCACGGTCTTAGTATCATTAGTGGGTGTAGCAATTGCTTCTACCCATTTAGATACGTAGTCCACTGCCACCAGAATGTAAGTGTTTGAGTATGATGGTGGGAATGGACCCATAAAGTCAATACCCCATACATCAAACAGTTCAATCTCTAGGATCCCTTGTTGAGGCATGGCGTATCCATGAGGCAAGTTACCAGCTCTTTGGCAACTGTCACAGTTATGCACAAACTCTCGGGCATCTCTATAGAGAGTGGGCCAGTAGAAGCCACATTTGAGGACCTTAGTGGCTGTTCGCTCACTTCCGAAATGTCCCCCATACTGTGATCCATGGCAATGCCACAGGATCCTTTGTGCTTCCTCTCTGGGTACACATCTGCGGATCATTCCGTCTGCACATCTCTTAAAGAGATATGGCTCATCCCATAGGTAGTACTTGGCATCTGAAATTAATTTCTTTCTTTGCACCCTGTTGTACTCCTGGGGTATGAACCTCACAGCTTTGTAATTTGCAATATCTGCAAACCATGGAGCTTCCTGAATGACAAAAAGTTGCTCATCTAGGAAAGTCTCAGAGATCTCAGTAGAACGGAGGGACGCCCCAGCTACTGGTTCTATTCGGGACAGATGATCAGCTACTTGGTTCTCTGTCCCTTTTCTGTCTCTTATTTCTATATCAAACTCTTGCAGAAGCAACACCCATCTTATGAGCCTGGGTTTTGAATCCTGCTTGTGAGTAAGTACTTAAGAGCAGCATGGTCAATGTATACAATCACCTTTGATCCCACTAGATAGGATCTAAACTTGTCAATGGCATAGACCACTGCAAGTAACTCTTTTTCTGTGGTTGTGTAATTCTTCTGTGCGTCATTTAGAACACGGCTGGCATAATAAATGACGTGCAGAAGCTTGTTATGCCTCTGTCCCAACACTGCACCAATGGCATGGTCACTGGCATCACACATTAATTCAAATGGTAATGTCCAGTCTGGTGCAGAGATGACTGGTGCTGCGACCAGCTTGGCTTTCAGGGTCTCAAATGCCTGCAGACACTGTGTGTCAAACACAAATGGTGTGTCAGCAGCTAGCAGGTTACTCAGAGGTTTTGCAATTTTTGAAAAATCCTTTATAAACCTTCTGTAGAATCCTGCTTGCCCCAAAAAGCTTCTGATTGCCTTAACATTGGCAGGTGGTGGTAGTTTTTCAATTACCTCTACCTTTGCCTTATCCACCTCTATTCCCTTGCTTGAAATTTTGTGCCCAAGGACAATTCCTTCAGTCACCATAAAGTGACATTTCTCCCAGTTTAAAACCAGGTTAGTCTCTTGGCACCTTTTCAGGACAAGTGCTAGGTGGTTAAGACAGGAGCTGAATGAGTCTCCATATACTGAGATGTCATCCATGAAGACTTAGAGGAATTTCTCCATCATATCAGAGAAGATGGATAGCATGCATCTCTGAAAAGTTGCAGGAGCATTACACATACCAAAAGGCATTCTCCTGTAGGCAAACACGCCAGAAGGGCAAGTGAATGCTGTTTTCTCTTGGTCCTGAGGATCTACTGCAATTTGGTTGTAACCTGAATAGCCATCCAAAAAGCAGTAATAATCATGACCAGCTAGTCTTTCTAGCATTTGGTCTATGAATGGTAAAGGAAAATGATCCTTTCTGGTGGCTGTATTGAGCCTTCTGTAGTCAATACACATACGCCACCCTGTGACTGTTCTTGTAGGAACCAGTTTATTTTTTTCATTATGAACTACTGTCATACCTCCCTTTTTGGGGACAACTTGGACAGGGCTCACTCAGGGGCTATCAGAAATAGGATAAATAATCCCAGCCTCTAGTAATTTAGTGACCTCTTTCTGCACCACCTCCTTCATGGCTGGATTTAGCCGCCTTTGTGGTTGAACCACTGGTTTGGCATTATCCTCCAATAGGATCTTGTGCATGCATCTTGCTAGGCTAATGCCCTTAAGATCACTTATGGACCACCCAAGAGCTGTCTTGTGTGTCCTTAGCACTTGAATCAGTGCTTCCTTTTCCTGTGGATTTAAAGCAGAGCTTATGATCACTGGAAAAGTGTCACCCTCTCCCAGAAATACATACTTCAGGGATGGTGGTAGTGGTTTGAGCTCAGGTTTGGGAGGCTTATCCTCTTCCTGAGGAATTTTCAAAAATTCTTTTGTTTCCTCTGGTTCCTCCTGATCAGGATGAACATCTTTGAAGATGTCCTCTAGCTCTGATTCTAGACTTTCAGTCATATTGATCTCTTCCACCAAAGAGTCAATAATGTCAGCGCCCATGCAGTCATTTGGTGTGTCTGGATGCTACATAGCTTTTACAACATTCAACTTGAACTCATCCTCATTGACTCTCAGGGTTATTTCCCCTTTTTGTACGTCAATAAGAGTTTGTCCAGTTGCTAGGAAAGGTCTTCCTAGAATGAGAGTTGCACTCTTGTGCTCCTCCATTTCCAGCACTACAAAGTCAGTTGGAAAGGCGAATGGCCCAACCTTGACAATCATGTCCTCAATTATGCCTGATGGATATTTAATGGAGCCATCAGCAAGTTGGAGACATATCCGGGTTGGTTTGACTTCTTCAGTCAACCCAAGCTTTCTGATAGTGGATGCAGGTATTAGATTGATACTTGCTCCAAGGTCACACAGGGCTGTCTTGGTGCAAGCACCTTCTAATGTGCATGGTATCATAAAGCTTCCTGGATCTTGAAGCTTTTCTGGTAAGCTTTTCAGAATGACTACACTGCATTCTTCAGTGAGAAACACTTTTTCAGTTTCTCTCCAATCCTTCTTATGGCTTAAGATCTCTTTCATGAACTTAGCATAAGAAGGTATTTGCTCAAGTGCCTCTGCAAATGGAATCTTTATTTCAAGAGTCCTTAGATAGTCTGCAAAGCGGGCAAATTACTTATCCTGTTCCGCTTGGCGGAGTTTCTGAGGATAAGGCATCTTGGCTTTATATTCCTCAACCTTAGTTGCTGCAGGTTTATTCCTTACAGAGGTGGTTGGAGAAGCCTTTTTAGAGGGGTTACTGTCAGCACTCTCAGGTGTCTGATTCCCCTTTGGCGTTTAAACGCCAGGATTGGGTGAAGAATGGGCGTTTAACGCCAACTTTTCCCCCTTTTCTAGTGTTTGAATGCCAGAACTGGGCAGGGAATGGGCGTTTAACGCCAGCTTTTCCCCCTTTTCTGGCGTTTGAATGCCAAGAGTATTCCTCTCTGGGCTCTTACTGTCCTCAGAGGGATTTTGGACAGTGGTTTGGTTATCCTCTGTCAATTGTTCCTTTATTGGCTTTTTGCTACTTTGAGCAGTGTTATTCAATGTCTTCCCACTCCTCAGTTGAACTGCTTGGCATTCTTCTGTTATCTGTTTAGATAACTGCTGTTTTGCCTGATTCAACTGTGATTCTATGTTCTTGTTAGCAATTTTAGTTTCTTGGAGCATCTCTTTAAATTCTGCTAACGGTTTTATCATCAGGTGTAATTTCTGATTAAGCTCAACCATCTGTTCTTGAGGATTAGAATCAGTGGCTACTGCCATAACTTCTTCTTTTGTAGAGAATTCATTGCTAGAGTACAAATGTTGATTTCTAGCAACAGTATCTATAAGCTCTTGAACTTCTTCAATCGTCTTCCTCATATGTATAGATCCACCAGCTGAGTGGTCTAGAGACATCTGAGCTTTTTCTGTAAGCCCATAGTAGAAGATGTCTAACTGTACCCACTCTGAAAATATTTCAGAGGGGCATTTTCTTAGCATACCTCTATACCTCTCCCAGGCATTATAAAGGGATTCATTATCCTCTTGTTTAAAGCCTTGGATGTCCAGCCTTAACTGTGTCATCCTTTTTGGAGGGTAAAGTTGATTCAGGAATTTGTCTGATAACTGTCTCCATGTTTTTATGCTTGCTGTGGGTTGGTTATTCAACCACCTCTTAGCTTGATCTTTTACAGCAAATGGAAACAGTAATAATTTGTAGACATCCTGATCTACCTCTTTATCACGTACTGTGTCAGCAATTTATAAGAATTGTGCCAGAAACTCAGTAGGTTCTTCCTGTGAAAGACCGGAATACTGGCAATTTTGCTGCACCATGATAATGAGTTGAGGATTTAGCTCAAAGCTGCTTGCTTTAATGGGAGGTATACAGATGCTACTCCCATATGCAGTTGTAATGGGGTTAGCATATGACCCCAGAGTCCTTCTGGACTGTTCAATTCCACTTAGGTCCATGATGGAGAAAGGGAATATGATATGGATTCACAAGTAAAGTATATATTTTTTTTATTTGACCGAAAATAATAAAATAAGACAAATGGAAAATAAAATCAAATTTCGAAAACTAAAAGAAAATAAGATCAAAGCAAATTGAAAACTAAATCAATTAGTTAATTAAAAAGATTTTGGAATTAGCAATTGAAAATATATGATTGGAAATTATTTTGAAAAAGATTTGATTTTTGAAATGAGGAAAGAGAAAAACAACAAAATGACACCAAACGTAACATTTTTAGAAAATCAGACACAAATTTTCGAAAACTTAAAGGAAAACACAAAGAAGACACCAAACTTAGAATTTTTTTTAAAGAACAAGAAAGGACTAAGAACATGCAATTTCGAAAAATTAAAAGAAAACAAAAGCATGCAATTGACACCAAACTTAAAATATGAAACTAAACTCAAATAAAAGACTCTAAACCAACAAAAATAAAACAGTCCTAATCTAAGCAACAAGATAGACCGTCAGTTGTCCAAACTCGAACAATCCCCGGCAACGGCGCAAAAAACTTGGTGCACGAAATTGCAATCACACTTTTGCAATCCCGCACAACTAACCAGCAAGTACACTGGGTCGTCCAAGTAATACCTTACGTGAGTAAGGGTCGATCTCACGGAGATTGTCAGCTTGAAGCAAGCTATGGTTATCTTGTAATTGTTAGTCAGGATATCAACAATTATCAGGGTTGATTGTAAAAAGCAAAAGAACATGAAATAAGTACTTGTTTTGCAGTAATGGGGAATAGGTTGAGGTTTTGGAGATGCTCTATCTTCTGAACCTCTGCTTTCCTACTATCTTCTTCTTCAAGCACGCTAGGCTCCTTCCATGGCAAGCTGTATGTAGGGTTTCACCGTTGTCAATGGCTACCTCCCATCCTCTCAGTGAAAATGTTCAACGCGCTCTGGCATAGCACGGCTAATCATCTGTCGGTTCTCAATCGGGTTGGAATAGAATCCAGTGATTCTTTTGCGTCTGTCACTAACGCCCAGCCCTCAGGAGTTTGAACCTCGTCACAGTCATTCAATCCTTGAATCCTACTCAGAATACCACAGACAAGGTTTAGACCTTCCAGATTCTCTTGAATGCCGCCATCAATTCTAGCTTATACCACGAAGATTCTGATTAAGGAATCCAAGAGATATCTACTCAATCTAAGGTCGAACGGAGGTGGTTGTCAGGCACACGTTCATAGTTGAGAACGATGATGAGTGTCACGGATCATCACATTCATCAGGTTTAGGAACAAGTGATATCTTAGAATGGAAGCAAGCATGATTGAATGAAAAACAGTAGTAATTGCATTAATCCATCAAGACACAGCAGAGCTCCTCACCCCCAACCATGGGGTTTAGAGACTCATGCCGTAGAAGATACAATGAGAAACGTGTAAAGTGTCATGAGGTCAAGATACAATGTCAGAAGGTCCTATTAATAGTGAACTAGTAACCTAGGGTATACAGAAATGAGTAAATGACGTATAAATCCACTTCCGGGGTCCACTTGGTGTGTGCTTGGGCTGAGAATTGAAGCTTTCATGTGTAGAGACTTTTTCTGGAGTTAAACGCAGCTTTTATGCCAGTTTGGGTGTTTAACTCCAATTTTTGTGCCAGTTCCGGCATTAAACGCCGGGAATTCTGAAGCTGATTTGCAACGCCAGTTTGGGCCATCAAATCTCGAGCAAAGTATGAACTATTATACATTGCTGGAAAGCCCAGGATGTCTACTTTTCAACGCAATTGAGAGCGCGCCTGTAGCTCCATAAAATCCACTTCGAGTGTAGGGAGGTCAGAATCCAACAGCATCTGTTGTCCTTTTCAGCCTCTAAATCAGATTTTTGCCCAGGTCCCTCAATTTCAGCCAGAAAATACCTGAAATCACAGAAAAACACACAAACTCATAGTAAAGCCAAGAAAAGTGAATTTTAACTAAAAACTAATGAAAATGTAATAAAAACTAACTAAAATATACTAAAAATATACTAAAAATAATGCCAAAAAGCGTATAAATTATCCGCTCATCAGAAGTCGTCGTAATACTTCTTGCTATCAGAGTGGCGTAGCCGGAAGCGTGACAATCTGATAGTGAGGGTATTACAACCTTCCCTCTATGTTGCTGAAAAAAATAAATCCTAATTAAAATTATAAATGTGAATTACAATTAATAAAAGAAATCATGAATCCTAAAATATTTTCTATGCTACTACTCAAAAAATAAAAATTTCTCTTTAAAAATTTATCACCAGGATCTCATTGTTGAAAAATATTTACACTCATTAAAGTATCAAAATATTTCTCTTTGGAAATTGGCCCAATAACTGAACCACCCTTCAAAAATTGAAGGTTGGCTGAGCTCACCAATTAGAGGCCCAACCCATGAGGAAGGGGCAATACCTTCCCTAATTTTTATTCCTGAAGGTGAAGATTAGAAAGGGACTCATGAGCGGATAATTTATATGCTTTTTGGCATTGTTTTTAGTATGTTTTTAGTATGATCTAGCTAGTTTTTAGTATATTTTTATTAGTTTTTAGTTAAAATTCACTCTTCTGGACTTTACTATGAGTTTGTGTGTTTTTCTGTGATTTCAGGTATTTTCTGGCTGAAATTGAGGGACCTGAGCAAAAATCTGATTCAGAGACTGAAAAGGACTGCAGATGCTGTTGGATTCTGACCTCCCTGCACTCGAAGTGGATTTTCTGGAGCTACAAAAGCCCAATTGGCGCGCTCTCAACGGCGTTGGAAAGTAGACATCCTGGGCTTTCCAGAAATATATGATAGTCCATACTTTGCCCAAGATTTGATGGCCCAAACTGGCGTTCAAAGTCACCTTCAGAATTCCCAGCGTTAAACGCCGGAACTGGCACCAAAGTGGGAGTTAAACGCCCAAACTGGCACAAAAGCTGGCGTTTAACTCCAAGAGAAGTCTCTACATGAAAATGCTTCAATGCTCAGCCCAAGCACACACCAAGTGGGCCCGGAAGTGGATTTTTATGTCATTTACTCATCTTTATAATTCTTAGGCTACTAGTTTTCTATAAGTAGGACCTTTTACTATTGTATTATCATCTTTGGACATCTAGTTCTTAGATCATTGGGAGGCTGGCCTCACGGCCATGCCTAGATCTTGTTCTTATGTATTTTCAACGGTGGAGTTTCTACACACCATAGACTAAGGTGTGGAGCTCTGCTGTACCTCGAGTATTAATGCAATTACTATTGTTCTTCTATTCAATTCCGCTTGTTCTTTGTCCAAGATATTCATTTGCACCCAAGAACATGATGAATGTGATGATTATGTGACGCTCATCATCATTCTCACTTATGAACAAAGTGACTGACAACCACTCTTGTTCTACAAGCAAACGAGGCTCTAATGTTTATCTCTTGGATTTCTTAACCGGAATCTTCGTGGTATAGGCAAGAACTGATGGCGGCATTCAAGAGAATCCGGAAGGTCTAACCTTGTCTGTGGTATTCTGAGTAGGATTCAATGATTGAATGACTGTGACGTGCTTCAAACTCCTAGCAGGCGGGGCGTTAGTGACAGACGCAAAAGAATCAATGGATTCTATTCCGGCCTGAACGAGAACCGACAGATGGATAGCCGTGCCGTGACAGGGTGCGTTGAACATTGCCACTGAGAGGATGGGAGGTAGCCACTGACAACGGTGAAACCCTTGCATAAGCTTGCCATGGAAAGGAGTAGGAAGGATTGGATGAAGACAGTAGGAAAGCAGAGAGACGGAAGGGAAGGCATCTTCATACGCTTATCTGAAGCTCTCACCAATGATATACATAAGTATCTCTATCTTTATCTTTATGTTTCATTCATTATCTATACCCATTTGAGTCTGCCTGACTAAGATTTACAAGGTGACCATAGCTTGCTTCATACCAACAATCTCCGTGGGATCGACCCTTACTCGCGTAAGGTTTATTACTTGGACGACCCAGTGCACTTGCTGGTTAGTTGTGCGAAGTTGTGTTTATGCCATGGTATTGAACACCAAGTTTTTGGATTCATTACCGAGGATTATTTGAGTTGTGAAAAGTATTGTTCACAATTTCGCGCACCAAGTTTTTGGCGCCGTTGCCGGGGATTGTTTTGTGTATGGACAACTGACGGTTCATCTTGTTGCTTAGATTAGGTATTTTTCTTCAGAGTTCTTAAGAATGAATTCTAGTGTTTCAAGGTGATGTTCTTATCATCACCAAAGCTGATTGATTCTCATCAATTTAGCTCTTGAATGCAATGTCCTGCTGAAGCTTGGCTAGCCATGTCTAATTCCTTTAGACTAAAGCTTTAGACTAACATTGCATGATTCCTGGAATTCTCATTAAGAATTTTGATACCTTTATTTTCTTTTCCATATAATTTTCGAAAAAGCACAAAAAAAATTACAAAATCATAAAAACCAAAAATATTTTATGTTTCTTGTTTGAGTCTAGTGTCTCATTTTAAGTTTGGTGTCAATTGCATGCATTCATTCATGTGACTTAAGGATCTTCAAGATGTTATTGATGATTTCTTACTCTAATCTTTAAATTCTCTTGACTTGAGTGTTTTGTGTGTCTCATATGCATTCTCATTAGTGTCAGTAGTATACAAACTGCTAAGTTTGGTGTCTTGCATGCATTGTTATTTGATTTTAGTTGCATTTTGATTATTAAAAAATCCAAAAATATTTTTAATTTGTGTCTTCTCAAGTCAATAATACAAGGAATTGAAGATTCAGAACATACAGCAGAGGAATTGCACAGAAAAAGCTGGGCGTTCAAAACGCCCAGTGAAGAAGGACAGACTGGCGTTTAAACGCCAGCCAGGGTACCTGGTTGGGCGTTTAACGCCCAAAAGGGTATAGTTTTGGGCGTTAAACGCCAGAATGTGCACCATTCTGGGCGTTTAACGCCAGGATGGCACAAGAGGGAAGATTTTGTTTTCAAATCAATTTTTTTTCAAGTTTTCAAAGTTTTTCAAAATCAAATCTTTTTCAAATCATATCATTTCAATCATATCTTTTTAAAACCATAACTTTTCAATCATATCTTTTTAATCACATCTTTTTCAAAGAAGTTTTCAATCAAATCTTTTTTACTTCTAATTTCAAAATCTTTTTCAAAACTCACTTGATTCTTTTTCCACTTTGAGTTTTCGAAAATTATCAATCAATTTTTCAAAATGATTTTAAAAACTTTTTAATTAATTTTCGAAAATTCTCTTCCCCTCTTCCCACATCCTTCTATTTATGGAGTACCACTCCTTCTCAATGCACAATTCAAACTCTATCTGATTAAGTTCGAATTCTTCTACCTCTTTCTTCTATTTTTCTGTTCTTCTGACACCTCAAGGAATCTCTATACTGTGACATAGAGGATTCCATATTTTCTTGTTCTCTTCTCTTTCATATGAGCAGGAGCAGAGACAAAGGCATTCTTGTTGAAGCTGACCCTGAACCTGAAAGGACCTTGAAGCGAAAGCTAAGAGAAGCTAAGGCACAACTCTCCAAGGACCTAACAGAAACCTTCAGAGAAGAAGAAGACATGGCAGCCGAGAACAACAACAATGCAAGGAAGGTGCTGGGTGACTTTACTGCACCTACTCCCGACTTCTATGGGAGAAGCATCTCTATCCCTGCCATTGGAGCAAACAACTTTGAGCTTAAGCCTCAATTAGTTTCTCTAATGCAACAGAATTGCAAGTTCCATGGACTTTCATTGGAAGATCCTCATCAGTTCTTAGCTGAATTCTTGCAAATCTGTGACACTGTCAAGACCAATGGGGTTGACCCTGAGGTCTACAGACTTATGCTATTCCCTTTTGCTGTAAGAGACAGAGCTAGGACATGGTTGGACTCACAACCTAAAGAAAGCCTGGACTCATGGGAAAAGCTAGTCAATGCCTTCTTGGCAAAGTTCTTTCCACCTCAAAAATTGAGTAAGCTTAGAGTGGAAGTCCAAACCTTCAGACAGAAGGATGGAGAATCCCTCTATGAAGCTTGGGAAAGATACAAACAATTGATCAGAAAATGTCCTTCTGACATGCTTTCTGAATGGAGCATCATAGGTATTTTCTATGATGGTCTCTCTGAACTGTCCAAGATGTCTTTGGATAGCTCTGCTGGAGGATCTCTTCATTTGAAGAAGACGCCTACAGAAGCTCAAGAGCTGATTGAAATGGTTGCAAATAACCAATTCATGTACACTTCTGAAAGGAATCCTGTGAACAATGGGACTAATCAGAAGAAAGGAGTTCTTGAGATTGATACTCTGAATGCCATTCTGGCTCAAAACAAGATATTGACTCAACAAGTCAATTTGATTTCTCAAAGTCTGTCTGGAATGCAAAATGCACCAAGCAGTACTAAGGATGCTTCATCTGAAGAAGAAGCCTATGATCCTGAGAACCCTTCAATGGAAGAGGTGAATTACCTAGGAGAACCCTATGGAAACACCTATAATTCTTCATGGAGAAATCACCCAAATCTCTCATGGAAGAATCAAGAGAGACCTCAACAAGGTTTCAACAACAATAATGGTGGAAGAAACAGGTTTAGCAATGGCAAGCCTTTTCCATCATCTTCTCAGCAACAGACAGAGAATTCTAAGCAGAACCCCTCTGACTTAGCAACTATGGTCTCTGATCTAATCAAAACCACTCAAAGTTTCATGACTGAAACAAGGTCCTCCATTAGGAATTTGGAGGCACAAGTGGGTCAGCTGAGCAAGAAAATTACTGAACTCCCTCCTAGTACTCTCCCAAGCAATACAGAAGAAAATCCAAAAGGAGAGTGCAAGGCCATCAACATGGCCGAATTTTGGGAGGAAGAAGAGAAAGTGAACGCCACTGAGGAAGACCTCAATGGGCGTGCACTGACCTCCACTGAGTTCCCCAATGAGGAACCATGGGAATCTGAGGCTCAAAATGAGACAATAGAGATTCCATTGGACTTACTTCTGCCTTTCATGAGCTCTGATGAGTATTCTTCCTCTGAAGAGGATGAGTATGTCACTGAAGAGCAAGTTGCTAAATACCTTGGAGTAATCATGAAACTAAATAACAAGTTATTTGGAAATGAGACTTGGGAGGATGAACCCCCTTTGCTCACCAAAGAATTGGATGACTTGTCTAGGCAGAAATTACCTCAAAAGAGACAAGATCCTGGGAAGTTCTCAATACCTTGTACCATAGGCACCATGACCTTCAACAAGGCTCTGTGTGACTTAGGGTCAAGTGTAAACCTCATGCCTCTCTCTGTAATGGAGAAGCTAGGGATCTTTGAGGTGCAAGCTGCAAGAATCTCATTAGAGATGGCAGACAACTCAAGAAAACAAGCTCACGGACTTGTATATGATGTTTTGGTGAAGATTGAAGACCATTACATCCCTGCTGATTTCATAGTCCTAGAGACTGGGAAGTGCATGGATGAAACCATCATCCTTGGCAGACCCTTCCTAGCCACAGCAAAGGCTGTGATTGATGTTGATAGAGGAGAGTTGATCATTCAAGTGAATGAAGAATCCTTGGTGTTTAAGCCTCAAGGATATCCCTCTGTCACCATGGAGAGGAAGCATGAAGAGCTTCTCTCAAATCAGAGTCAAACAGAGCCCCCACAGTCAAACTCTAAGTTTGGTGTTGGGAGGCCACAACCAAACTCTAAGTTTGGTGTTGAACCCCCACATTCAAACTCTAAGTTTGGTGTTGGGAGGTTCCAACATTGCTCTGATCATTTGTGAGGCTCCATGAGAGCCATCTGTCAAGCTACTGACATTAAAGAAGCGCTTGTTGGGAGGCAACCCAATGTTATATTTTATCCATTTTCTTTTGTTATTTTATGTTTTTTGTAGGTTGATGATCATGAGAAGTAACAAAATCAATTGAAAAAGCAAAAACAGAATGAAAACAGGAAGAAAACAGCACACCCTGGAGGAAGAACCTACTGGCGTTTAAACGCCAGTGAGGCTAGCAGATGGGCGTTTAACGCCCAGTCTGGCACCATTCTGGGCGTTTAACGCCAGAAAGGGGCACCAGACTGGCGTTAAACGCCAGGAAAGGGCAAGAACCTGGCGTTAAACGCCAGAAATGGGCACCAGCCCGGCGTCTAACGCCAGAATTGGCTCAAAACGTGATTTTGCATGCCATTTGGTGCAGGGATGACTTTTCCTTGACACCTCAGGATCTGTGGACCCCACAGGATCCCCACCAACCCCACCACTCTCTCTCTTCTTCCCCAAAAACCCTTCACCTATCAAATCCCTTCTTTCTTTTCACCACTCACATCCATTCTTCATAAAACCCCACCTACCTCACCATTCAAATTCAAACCACTTTCCCACCCAAACCCACCCTCACTTGACCGAACCTTACCCTTCCCCCTCTCCTATATAAACCCATCTTCACTCTTTCATTTTCACACAATCTAAACACCACTTCTCCCCTCTTTGGCCGAACACAAAAGCCATTCCCTTCTTCCTCATTTCTTCTTCTTCTACTCTTTTCTTTCTTCTTTTGCTCGAGGACGAGCAAACCTTTTAAGTTTGGTGTGGTAAAAACATTGCTTTTTGTTTTTCCATAACCATTTATGGCATCCAAGGCCGGAGAAACCTCTAGAAAGAGGAAAGGGAAGGAAAAGCTTCCACCTCCGAGTCATGGGAGATGGAGAGATTCATCTCAAGGGTGCATCAAGACCACTTCTATGAAGTTGTGGCCATGAAGAAGGTGATCCATGAGGGCCCTTTCAAACTCAAAAAGGGTCAACTTTAATCAAAGGTTGGACCAAGTCCTCACAAACATTTGTGAAGAGGGCGCTCAATGGAAGAGAGATTCAAGAGGAAAGCCGGTTCAACTGAGAAGGCATGACCTCAAGCCCATCACTAAGAAGAGGATGGAGCACACAAGAGACCCTACTCATCATGAGATCCCTGAGATACCTCAAGGGATGCACTTTCCTCCATAAAACTATTGGGAGCAACTAAACACCTCCCTAGGAGAATTGAGTTCCAACATGGGACAACTAAGGGTGGAGCATCAAGAACAGTCCATCCTCCTCCATGAAATTAGAGAAGATCAAAGAATCATGAGAGAGGAGCAACAAAGACAAGGAAGAGATATTGAGGAGCTCAAGCACTCCATAAGACCTTCAAGAGGAAGAACAAGCCGCTATCACTAAGGTGGACCCGTTCTTTAATCTCCTTGTTCTTCATTTTTCTGTTTTTCGAAAATTTATGCTTATGTTTGTCCATGTTTGTGTCTTATGATCATTAGTGTCTTAGTGTCTATGCCTTAAAGTTATGAATGTCCTATGAATCCATCACCTTTCTTAAATGAAAACTGTTTTTAATCACAAAAGAACAAGAAGTACAGGATTTCGAATTCATCTTTAAAACTAGCTTAATTAGTTTGATGTGGTGGCAATACTTTTTGTTTTCTGAATGTATGCTTGAACAGTGCATATGTCTTTTGAATTTGTGGTTCATGAATGTTGGCTCTTGAAAGAATGATGAAAAAGGAGACATGTTACTGAGGATCTGAAAAATGATAAAAATGATTCTTGAAGCAAGAAAAAGCAGTGAATACAAAAAAAAAAGAGAGAAGGAGAAAAACATAAAAGAAAAAAAAAGGGGAGAAAGAAAAAGAAAAGAAAAAGAAAGAAATAAAGTTGTGATCCAAGGCAAAAAGAGTGTGCTTAAGAACCCTGGACACCTCTAATTGGGGACTTTAGCAAAGCTGAGTCACAATCTGAAAAGGTTCACCCAATTATGTGTCTGTGGCATGTATGTATCCGGTGGTAATACTGGAAGACAGAGTGCTTTGGGCCACGGCCAAGACTCAATAAGTAGCTGTGTTCAAGAATCATCAAACTTAACTAAGAGAATCAATAACACTATCTGGATTCTGAGTTCCTAAAAGAAGCCAATCATTCTGAATTTCAAAGGATAAAGTGAGATGCCAAAACTGTTCGGAGGCAAAAAGCTACTAGTCCCGCTCATCTAATTTGGAGCTAAGTTTCATTGATAATTTAGAGTCTATAGTATATTCTCTTCTTTTTATCTTATTTGATTTCCAGTTGCTTGAGGACAAGCAACAATTTAAGTTTGGTGTTGTGATGAGCAGATAATTTATACGCTTTTTGGCATTGTTTTTAGTATGTTTTTAGTATGATCTAGCTAGTTTTTAGTATATTTTTATTAGTTTTTAGTTAAAATTCACTCTTCTGGACTTTACTATGAGTTTGTGTGTTTTTCTGTGATTTCAGGTATTTTCTGGCTGAAATTGAGGGACCTGAGCAAAAATCTGATTCAGAGACTGAAAAGGACTGCAGATGCTGTTGGATTCTGACCTCCCTGCACTCGAACTGAATTTTCTGGAGCTACAGAAGTCCAATTGGCGCGCTCTCAATGGCGTTGGAAATTAGACATCCTGGGCTTTCCAGCAATATATGATAGTCCATACTTTGCCCAAGATTTGATGGCCCAAACCGGCGTTCAAAGTCACCTTCAGAATTCCCAGCGTTAAACACCGGAACTGGCACCAAAGTGGGAGTTAAACGCCCAAACTGGCACAAAAGCTGGCGTTTAACTCCAAGAGAAGTCTCTACACGAAAATGCTTCAATGCTCAGCCCAAGCAAACACCAAGTGGGCCCGAAAGTGGATTTTTATGTCATTTACTCATCTTTGTAATTCTTAGGCTACTAGTTTTCTATAAGTAGGACCTTTTACTATTGTATTATCATCTTTGGACATCTAGTTCTTAGATCATTGGGAGGCTGGCCTCACGGCCATGCCTAGACCTTGTTCTTATGTATTTTTAACGGTGGAGTTTCTACACACCATAGACTAAGGTGTGGAGCTCTGCTGTACCTCGAGTATTAATGCAATTACTATTGTTCTTCTATTCAATTCCGCTTGTTCTTTGTCCAAGATATTCATTTGCACCCAAGAACATGATGAATGTGATGATTATGTGACGCTCATCATCATTCTCACTCATGAACAAAGTGACTGACAACCACTCTTGTTCTACAAGCAAACGAGGCTCTAATGTTTATCTCTTGGATTTCTTAACCGGAATCTTCGTGGTATAGGCAAGAACTGATGGCGGCATTCAAGAGAATCCGGAAGGTCTAACCTTGTCTGTGGTATTCTGAGTAGGATTCAATGATTGAATGACTGTGACGTACTTCAAACTCCTAGCAGGCGGGGCGTTAGTGACAGACGCAAAAGAATCAATGGATTCTATTCCGGCCTGAACGAGAACCGACAGATGGATAGCCGTGCCGTGACAGGGTGCGTTGAACATTTCCACTGAGAGGATGGGAGGTAGCCACTGACAACGGTGAAACCCTTGCATAAGCTTGCCATGGAAAGGAGTAGGAAGGATTGGATGAAGACAGTAGGAAAGCAGAGAGACGGAAGGGAAGGCATCTTCATACGCTTATTTGAAGCTCTCACCAATGATATACATAAGTATCTCTATCTTTATCTTTATGTTTCATTCATCATCTATACCCATTTGAGTCTGCCTGACTAAGATTTACAAGGTGACCATAGCTTGCTTCATACCAACAATCTCCGTGGGATCGACCCTTACTCGCGTAAGGTTTATTACTTGGACGACCCAGTGCACTTGCTGGTTAGTTGTGCGAAGTTGTGTTTATGCCATGGTATTAAACACCAAGTTTTTGGATTCATTACCGAGGATTATTTGAGTTGTGAAAAGTATTGTTCACAATTTTGCGCACCAGGGACCACCCACCGCAGCTCCAACCTGCATGCCATCGCCGTCGCGAGCTCATATGGAGGAATCAGCGATCTGCACCGCTCTCGTTACCCCTTCAGTACACCCGGCACCGTCATCCAACTCTCGTCCCTCCTCCGTCTTCCTTTTCGTTGTTCGCTGTGGCGTTATCTCTACCTCTTGCCAAAGCCGTTGCTCGCCATCGTAAGCCGTTGTGGTGCGCGAAATTGTGAACTATACTTTTTCACAACTCTCATAATCCCTGGTAATGGCTCCAAAAACTTGGTGCGCTCAATACCATGGCATTACACAACTTCGCACAACTAACCAGCAAGTGCACTGGGTCGTCCAAGTAATAAACCTTACGTGAGTAAGGGTCGATCCCACGGAGATTGTTAGTATTGAAGCAAGCTATGGTCATCTTGTAAATCTTAGTCAGGCAAACTCAGATATATATGGTGATGAACGAAAATAACATAAAAGATAAAGATAGTGATACTTATGTAATTCATTGGTAGGAACTTCAGATAAGCGCATGAAGATGCCTTCCCTTCCGTCTCTCTGCTTTCCTACTGTCTTCATCCAACCCTTCTTACTCCTTTCCATGGCAAGCTCGTATAGGGTCTCACTGTGTCAGCAGCTACCTCCCATCCTCGCAGTGAAAGCTAATGCACACACTCTGTCACAGTGCTGCCAATCACCGGTGTGGTTCCCTCCCCTACCGGAATAGAATAACTCTTTTGCGTCTGTCACTAACGCCCAGTAGGTTACAGGTTTGAAGCACGTCACAGTCATTCAATCATTGAATCCTACTCAGAATACCACAGACAAGGTTAGACCTTCCGGATTCTCTTGAATGCTGCCATCAGTTCTTGCCTATACCACGAAGACTCTGATCTCACGGAATGGTTGGCTCGTTTGTCAGGCGAGCACTCGGTTGTCAGGCGATCAACCATGCATCGTGCAATCAGGAATCCAAGAGATATTCACCAAGCCTCAAATGCTTGTAGAACAAGAGTGGTTGTCAGTCACTTTGTTCATGAGTGAGAATGGTGATGGGCGTCAATCATCACCTTCATCATGTTGAAGAACAAGTGATATCTTGGATAAAGAACAAGCGGAATTTGAATGAAAGAACAATAGTAATTGCATTAATACTCGAGGTACAGCAGAGCTCCACACCTTAATCTATGGTGTGTAGAAACTCCACCGTTGAAAATACATAAGCATAAGGTCTAGGCATGGCCGAATGGCCAGCCTCCCAATGATATAAGAACTAAAATGTCCAAAGATGATCTAGAGATCTAAAAGTGATCAAAAGATTTCTATACAATAGTAAAAGGTCCTACTTATAAGAAACTAGTAGCCTAGGGTGTACAGAAATGAGTAAATGACATAAAAATCCTCTTCCGGGCCCACTTGGTGTGTGCTTGGGCTGAGCAATGAAGCAATTTCGTGTAGAGACTCTTCTTGGAGTTAAACGCCAGCTTTGGTGCCAGTTTGGGCGTTTAACTCCCATTTGGGTGCCAGTTCCAGCGTTTAACGCTGGGATTTCTTGAGGTGACTTTGAACGCCGGTTTGGGCCATCAAATCTTGGGCAAAGTATGGACTATTATATATTGCTGGAAAGCCCAGGATGTCTACTTTCCAACGCCGTTGAGAGCGCGCCAATTGGGCTTCTGTAGCTCCAGAAAATCCACTTCGAGTGCAGGGAGGTCAGAATCCAACAGCATCTGCAGTCCTTTTGAGTCTCTGGATCAGATTTTTGCTCAGGTCTCTCAATTTCAGCCAGAAAATACCTGAAATCACAGAAAAACACACAAACTCATAGTAAAGTCCAGAAAAGTGAATTTTAACTAAAAACTAATAAAATATACTAAAAACTAACTAGATCATACTAAAAACATACTAAAAACAATGCCAAAAAGTATACAAATTATCCGCTCATCACAACACCAAACTTAAATTGTTGCTTGTCCCCAAGCAACTGAAGATCAAATAAGATAAAAAGAAGAGAATATGCAATGAACTCCAAAAACATCTATGAAGATCAGTATTAATTAGATGAGCGGGGCTTTTACTTTTTGCCTCTGAATAGTTTTGGCATCTCACTCTATCCCTTGTAATTCAGAATGATTGGCTTCTTTAGGAACTTAGAATCCAGATAGTGTTAATGATTCTCCTAGTAAAGTATGATGATTCTTGAACATAGCTATTTATTGAGTCTTGGCTGTGGCCCAAAGCACTCTGTCTTCCAGTATTACCACCGGATACATACATGCCACAGACACATAATTGGGTGAACCTTTTTGGATTGTGACTCAGCTTTGCTAAAGTCCCCAATTAGAGGTGTCCAGGGTTCTTAAGCACACTCTTATTTGCCTTGGATCACAACTTTATTCTTTCTTTTTCTTTCTTTTTCTCTTTCTTTTTTTTTCGTTTTTTTTTTTTTTGAAATGCTTTTTCTTGCTTCAAGAATCATTTTATTGATTTTTCAGATCCTCAGTAACATGTCTCCTTTTTCATCATTCTTTCAAGAGCCAACATTCATGAACCACAAATTCAAAAGACATATGCACTGTTTAAGCATACATTCAGAGAACAAAAATATTGCCACCACATCAAAATAATTAAACTATTATAAAATTCAGAATTCATGCAATTCTTTCAATTAAGCACGTTTTTATTAAGAGAGGTGATGGATTCATAGGACATTCATAACTTTAAGGCATAGACACTAAGACACTAATGATCACAAGACACAAACATGGATAACCATAAGCATTAAAATTCGAAAAACAGAAGAACAATAACAAGGAAATCAAAGAACGGGTCCACCTTAGTGATGGCGGCTCTTTCTTGCTCTTGAAGATCCTATGGAGTGCTTGAGCTCCTCAATGTCTCTTCCTTGTCTTTGTTGCTCCTCCCTCATGATTCTTTGATCTTCTCTAATTTCATGAAGGATGATGGAGTGTTCTTGATGCTCCACCCTCAGTTGTCCCATGTTGGAACTTAGTTCTCCTAGGGAGGTGTTTAGTTGCTCCCAATAGTTTTGTGGAGGAAAATTCATCCCTTGAGGAATCTCAGGGATCTCATGATGAGTGAGATCTCTTGTGTACTCCATCCTTTTCTTGGTGATGGGCTTGTCCTCATCAATGGGAATGTCTCCCTCTATGTCAACTCCAACTGAATAACAGAGGTGGCAAATGAGATGGGGAAAGGCTAACCTTGCCAAGGTGGAGGTCTTGTCCGCCACCTTATAGAGTTCTTGGGCTATAACCTCATGAACCTCTATTTCTTCTCCAATCATGATACTATGGATCATGATGGCCCGGTCTATAGTAACTTCGGACCGGTTGCTAGTGGGGATGATTGAGCGTTGTATGAACTCTAACCATCCTCTAGCCACGGGCTTGAGGTCATGCCTTCTCAATTGAACCGGCTTTCCTCTTGAATCTTGCCTCCATTGTGCGCCCTCTTCACATATGGTTGTGAGGACTTGGTCCAACCTTTGATCAAAGTTGACCCTTCTAGTGTAAGGATGCTCATCTCCTTGCATCATAGGCAAGTTGAACGCCACCCTCACACTCTCCGGACTAAAATCCAAGTATTTCCCCCGAACCATAGTGAGATAATTCTTTGGATTCGGGTTCACACTTTGGTCATGGTTCTTTGTGATCCATGCATTGGCATAGAACTCTTGAACCATCAAGATTCCGACTTGTTGAATGGGATTGGTAAGAACTTCCCAACCTCTTCTTCGGATCTCATGGCGGATCTCCGGATATTCACCCTTTTTGAGTGAAAAGGGGACCTCGGGGATCACCTTCTTCAAGGCCACAACTTCATAGAAGTGGTCTTGATGCACCCTTGAGAGGAATCTATCCATCTCCCATGACTCGGAGGTGGAAGCTTTTGCCTTCCCTTTCCTCTTTTTAGAGGTTTCTCCGGCCTTGGATGCCATAAATGGTTATGGAAAAACGAAAAAGCAACGCTTTTACCACACCAAACTTAAAATGTTTGCTCGTCCTCGAGCAAAAGAAGAAAGAAGAGAGTAGAAGAAGAAGAAATGAGGAAGAGGGAGATGGTGGTGTATTCGGCCAAGAAGGGTAAGAAAGGGTGTTTAGGTTGTGTGAAAATGAAGAGTTGAAGAAGGGTATTTATAGGAGAGAAGGGGGTAAAGGTTCGGCCATTATGGGTGGGTTTGGGAGGGAAAGTGGTTTGAATTTGAAGGGTGAGGTTGGTGGGGTTTTATGAAGGATGGATGTGAGTGGTGAAGAGAAAGATGGGATTTGATAGGTGAGGGGTTTTTGGGGAAGAGGTGTTGAGGTGATTGGTGAATGGGGGAAGAAGAGAGAGAGTGATGGTAGGGTCCTGTGGGGTCCACAGATCCTGTAGTGTCAAGGAAAAGTCATCCCTGCACCAAATGTTGCTCAAAATCACGTTTTGAGCTATTTCTGGCGTTAAACGCCGGGCTGGTGCCCATTCCTGGCGTTTAACGCAGGTTCTTGCCCTTTACTGGCGTTTAACGCCAGTCTGGTGCCCCTTTCTGGCGTTAAACGCCCAGAATGGTGCCAGACTGGGCGTTAAACGCCCAACAGCTAGCATTACTGGCGTTTGAACGCCAGTTTCTTCTCCTCCAGGGTGTGCTGTTTTTCTTCCTGTTTTTCATTCTGTTTTTGCTTTTTTCATTGTTTTTGTGACTTCTTATGATCATCAACCTACAAAAAAGATAAAATAACAAAAGAAAATAATTAATTATAAAACATTGGGTTGCCTCCCAACAAGCGCTTCTTTAATGTCATTAGCTTGACAGAGGGCTCTCATGGAGCCTCAGAAATGCTCAGAACCTTGTTGAAACCTCCCAACACCAAACTTAGAGTTTGAATGTGGGGTTTCAACACCAAACTTAGAGTTTGGTTGTAGCCTCCCAACACCAAACTTAGAGTTTGACTGTGGGGGCTCTGTTTGGCTCTGTTTTGAGAGGAGCTCTTCATGCTTCCTCTCCATGATGATAGAGGGATGTCCTTGGGCCTTAAACACCAAGGATTCTCCATTCACTTGAATGATCATCTCTCCTCTATCAACATCAATCACAGCCTTTGCTGTGGCTAGGAAGGGTCTGCCAAGGATGATGGATTCATCCATGCACTTCCCAGTCTCTAGGACTATGAAATCAGTAGGAATGTACTGGTCTTCAACTTTAACCAGAACATCCTCTACAAGTCCATGGGCTTGTTTTCTTGAGTTGTCTGCCATCTCTAGTGAGATCTTTGCAGCTTGCATCTCAAGGATCCCTAATTTCTCCATTACAGAGAGGGGCATGAGGTTCACACTTGACCCTAAGTCACACAAGGCCTTCTTGAAGGTCATGGTGCCTATGGTACAAGGTATAGAAAACTTCCCAGGATCCTGCCTCTTTTGAGGCAGTTTCTGCCTAGACAAGTCATCCAGTTCTTTGGTGAGCAAGGGAGATTCATCTTCCCAAGTCTCATTTCCAAATAACTTGTCATTTAGCTTCATGATTGCTCCAAGATATTTAGCAACTTGATCTTTAGTGACATACTCATCCTCTTCAGAGGAAGAATACTCATCAGAGCTCATGAAAGGCAGAAGTAAGTCCAATGGAATCTCTATGGTCTCATTTTGAGCCTCAGATTCCCATGGTTCCTCATTGGGGAACTCAGAGGAGGTTGGTGCACGCCCATTGAGGTCTTCCTCAGTGGCGTCCTCCTCCTCTCTTTCCTCTCCATATTCGGCCATGTTGATGGCCTTGCACTCTCCTTTTGGATTTTCTTCTGTATTACTTGGGAGAGTACTAGGAGGGAGTTCAGTAACCTTCTTGCTCAGCTGACCCACTTGTCCTTCCAAATTTCTGATGGAGGACCTTGTTTCATTCATGAAACTTTGAGTGGTCTTTATTAGATCAGAGACCATTATTGCTAAGTCAGAAGTATTCTGCTTAGAACTCTCTGTCTGTTGCTGAGAAGATGATGGAAAAGGCTTGCCATTGCTAAACCTGTTTCTTCCACCATTATTGTTATTGAAACCTTGTTGAGGTCTCTCTTGATTCTTCCATGAGAGATTTGGGTGATTTCTCCATGAAGAATTGTAGGTATTTCCATAGGGTTCTCCTAGGTAATTCACCTCTTCCATGGAAGGGTTCTCAGGATCATAAGCTTCTTCCTCAGATGAAGCATCCTTAGTACTGTTTGGTGCATTTTGCATTCCAGACAGACTTTGAGAAATCAAATTGACTTGTTGAGTCAATATCTTGTTCTGAGCCAATATGGCGTTCAGAGTGTCAATCTCAAGAACTCCTTTCTTCTGACTAGTCCCATTGTTCACAGGATTTCTTTCAGAAGTGTACATGAATTGGTTATTTGCAACCATTTCAATCAATTCTTGAGCTTCTGCAGGCGTCTTCTTCAGATGAAGAGATCCTCCAGCAGAGCTATCCAAGGACATCTTAGATAGTTCAGAGAGACCATCATAGAAAATACCTATGATGCTCCATTCAGAAAGCATGTCTGAAGGACATCTTCTGATTAATTGTTTGTATCTTTCCCAAGCTTCATAGAGGGATTCTCCATCCTTCTGTCTGAAGGTTTGGACTTCCACTCTAAGCTTACTCCATCTTTGTGGTGGAAAGAACTTTGCCAAGAAGGCATTGACTAGCTTTTCCCAAGAGTCCAGGCTTTCTTTAGGTTGAGAATCCAACCATATTCTAGCTCTGTCTCTTACAGCAAAAGGGAATAGCATCAGTCTATAGACCTCAGGGTTAACCCCATTAGTCTTGACTGTGTCACAGATTTGCAAGAATTCAGCTAAAAACTGATGAGGATCTTCCATTGGAAGTCCATGGAACTTGCAATTCTGTTGCATTAGAGAAACTAATTGAGGCTTAAGCTCAAAGTTGTTTGCTCCAATGGCAGGGATAGAGATGCTTCTCCCATAGAAGTCGGGAGTAGGTGCAGTAAAGTCACCCAGCACCTTCCTTGCATTGTTGGCATTGTTGTTGTTTTCGGCTGCCATGGGTTCTTCTTCTTTGAAGAATTCGGTCAGGTCCTCTAAAGAGAGTTGTGCTTTGGCTTCTCTTAGCTTTCTCTTCAAGGTCCTTTCGGGTTCAGGATCAACTTCAACAAGAATGCCTTTGTCTCTGCTCCTGCTCATATGAAAGAGAAGAGAAAAAGAAAATGTGGGATCCTCTATGTCACAGTATAGAGATTCCTTGAAATGTCAGAGGAAAAGAGAAATAGAAAGAAGAAGGAGAAGAAGAATTCGAACTTTAATTGGATAAGGTTCGAATTGTGCATTTAGAAGGAGTGGTACTCCATAAATAGAAGGATGTGAGAAGGAGGGAAGAGAATTTTCGAAAATTCAATCAAAAAGATGTTGATAATTTTCGAAAATTGAAGTTGGAAAAGAAATCAAGTGATTTTTGAAAAAGATTTTGAAATTAGAAATTAAAAA
This sequence comes from Arachis stenosperma, assembly GCF_014773155.1. Lineage (NCBI taxonomy): Eukaryota > Viridiplantae > Streptophyta > Magnoliopsida > Fabales > Fabaceae > Arachis > Arachis stenosperma. The sequence goes on along the minus strand of NC_080380.1, from coordinate 116,483,388 downwards.
GATTTGATTGAAAACTGATTTGAAAAAGATATGATAAAAAAATATGATTGAAAGGTTATTGTCTTAAAAAGATGTGATTGAGAAGATATGATTTGAAAACCATTTTAAAAGATATGTTTTGAAAATTATTTTAAAAGATTTGATTTGGAAAATTAGTGACTTGCCTAACAAGAAAAGATATGATTCAAACATAAAACCTTCCTTAACAGAAAAGGCAAAAAATGTTCAATCAAATCATTAATTGTTAGTAAGTATCTTTGAAAAAAGGAAAGAAATTGATTTTGAAAACATTTGATTGAAAAGATATGATTTGAAAAAGATTTGGTTTTGAAAAACTTTGAAAACTTGAAAAAAATTGATTTTGAAAACAAAATCTTCCCCCTAGCACCATCCTGGCGTTAAACGCCCAGAATGGTATACATTCTGGCGTTTAACGCCCAAAATGCTACCTTTTTGGGCGTTAAACGCCCAACCAGGTGCCCTGGCTGGCATTTAAACGCCAGTCTGCCTTCTTCACTGGGCATTTTTGAATGCTCAGCTTTTTCTGTATAATTCCTCTGCAGCGTGTTCTGAATCTTCAATCCCTTGTATCATTGACTTGAAAAGACACAAATTAAAAATATTTTTGGATTTTTAATAATTAAAATGCAACAAGAATCAAATAACAATGCATGCAAGACACCAAACTTAGCAGTTTGTATACTACTGACACTAATGAACTGAAAATGCATATGGGACACACAAAATACTCAAGTCAATAGAATTCAAAGATCAGAGCAAGTGAATCATCAAGAACATCTTGAAGATCACTAAGACATATGAATGCATGCAATTGACACCAAACTTAGGATGAGACACTAGACTCAAACAAGAAATATTTTTGAATTTTATGATTTTTTTAAATTTTTAAATTTTTTTGTGTTTTTCGAAAATTAAGTGGAAAAAGAAGGTATCAAAATTCTTAATGAGAATTCCAGGAATCAGTGCAATGCTAGTCTAAGACTCCGGTCCAGGAATTAGACATGGCTTCACAGCCAGCCAAACTTCCAAAGAAAGCTTCGGTCCAAAACACTAGACATGACCAAAGGTCATCCAAGCCTTAGCAAATCACTGCTCCAAAAGCAAGATTGATACGAAATCAACAAGCTCTTGTGGTGATAAGTTGAAACCTCGGTCCAATCAGATTAGACATGGCCTCTCAGCCAGCCAGATTTCAACAAATCATCATGAAACTCTAGAATTCATCTTCAAGAATTTCGAAAAAAAAAAATACCTAATCTAAGCAACAAGATGAACCGTCAGTTGTCCAGCCTGAACAATCCCGGGCAATAACACCAAAAATTTGATGTTGTTGCCGGATCTTGGCACTGATGTTACCAAAGGCTTGCTCAAAACTAGAACAATCCCCGGCAACGGCGCCAAAAACTTGGTGCGCGAAATTGTGAACTATACTTTTTCACAACTCTCATAATCCCTGGTAATGGCTCCAAAAACTTGGTGCGCTCAATACCATGGCATTACACAACTTCGCACAACTAACCAGCAAGTGCACTGGGTCGTCCAAGTAATAAACCTTACGTGAGTAAGGGTCGATCCCACGGAGATTGTTAGTATTGAAGCAAGCTATGGTCATCTTGTAAATCTTAGTCAGGCAAACTCAGATATATATGGTGATGAACGAAAATAACATAAAAGATAAAGATAGTGATACTTATGTAATTCATTGGTAGGAACTTCAGATAAGCGCATGAAGATGCCTTCCCTTCCGTCTCTCTGCTTTCCTACTGTCTTCATCCAACCCTTCTTACTCCTTTCCATGGCAAGCTCGTATAGGGTCTCACTGTTGTCAGCAGCTACCTCCCATCCTCGCAGTGAAAGCTAATGCACACACTCTGTCACAGTGCTGCCAATCACCGGTGTGGTTCCCTCCCCTACCGGAATAGAATAACTCTTTTGCGTCTGTCACTAACGCCCAGTAGGTTACAGGTTTGAAGCACGTCACAGTCATTCAATCATTGAATCCTACTCAGAATACCACAGACAAGGTTAGACCTTCCGGATTCTCTTGAATGCTGCCATCAGTTCTTGCCTATACCACGAAGACTCTGATCTCACGGAATGGTTGGCTCGTTTGTCAGGCGAGCACTCGGTTGTCAGGCGATCAACCATGCATCGTGCAATCAGGAATCCAAGAGATATTCACCAAGCCTCAAATGCTTGTAGAACAAGAGTGGTTGTCAGTCACTTTGTTCATGAGTGAGAATGGTGATGGGCGTCAATCATCACCTTCATCATGTTGAAGAACAAGTGATATCTTGGATAAAGAACAAGCGGAATTTGAATGAAAGAACAATAGTAATTGCATTAATACTCGAGGTACAGCAGAGCTCCACACCTTAATCTATGGTGTGTAGAAACTCCACCGTTGAAAATACATAAGCATAAGGTCTAGGCATGGCCGAATGGCCAGCCTCCCAATGATCTAAGAACTAAAATGTCCAAAGATGATCTAGAGATCTAAAAGTGATCAAAAGATTTCTATACAATAGTAAAAGGTCCTACTTATAAGAAACTAGTAGCCTAGGGTGTACAGAAATGAGTAAATGACATAAAAATCCTCTTCCGGGCCCACTTGGTGTGTGCTTGGGCTGAGCAATGAAGCAATTTCGTGTAGAGACTCTTCTTGGAGTTAAACGCCAGCTTTGGTGCCAGTTTGGGCGTTTAACTCCCATTTGGGTGCCAGTTCCAGCGTTTAACGCTGGGATTTCTTGAGGTGACTTTGAACGCCGGTTTGGGCCATCAAATCTTGGGCAAAGTATGGACTATTATATATTGCTGGAAAGCCCAGGATGTCTACTTTCCAACGCCGTTGAGAGCGCGCCAATTGGGCTTCTGTAGCTCCAGAAAATCCACTTCGAGTGCAGGGAGGTCAGAATCCAACAGCATCTGCAGTCCTTTTGAGTCTCTGGATCAGATTTTTGCTCAGGTCCCTCAATTTCAGCCAGAAAATACCTGAAATCACAGAAAAACACACAAACTCATAGTAAAGTCCAGAAAAGTGAATTTTAACTAAAAACTAATAAAAATATACTAAAAACTAACTAGATCATACTAAAAACATACTAAAAACAATGCCAAAAAGTATACAAATTATCCGCTCATCACGTTGTCATTTCATCCTCTGCCGCGATCCCATGGAAAGATAGCCGCTGTGAGTGATGGTGGATTAGCCACGATCAGAGAGACTCGGCGAAATCCACAAGCTTAGAGATCTCTGCCTCCTACATTGGTTATACTGGCATGGGTACTCACCACTGTTATTGGAGCACCACACTCTTCTCCCTTCCGCTCCACGAAAGCGCTGACTTCGACGCTGCTCCTGGTAACATCATCATCGTGGAATCGCCGCAGATTGCGACCGTTCTTGTAACACCCTACTATATAGAGCTTTACGCTTAAGTCATAAAGTATAGGTGGTGAGATATTACGACCTCTAAAATAAAATATACACACATATAATAGTTGAAAGGATATAATATTCAAGGGGTCTTGAAGGTTGGTTAAGAAAAAATGTAAAAGATAAAAGTGCAACTCTCAAGATAACGTTTACTTGTGTACGAAGAAGGATACGAATATATATATATATATATATATGTGTGTGTGTGTGTGTGTGTGTGTGTGTGTGTGTGTGTGTGTGTGTGTGTGTGTGTGTGTGTGTGTAAGAGTAGAGTGCTAAGGATACATAATAATCAACCTCCAGGCCCAACTTGCAAAGCCAAGGCCAGCCGGAGAATATTTACATAAGTATATACAATCCCAAGTTCCAAAGTGTTCAAAATAAACCTTCGTTCTCCAAAAGCCTCTAAGAGGAAGAAAAGCGAAACATAATAAGGAGAAGTTTATATATATATATATATCAAAACACCCAAAATACAAAGTCCCAACTCAGCTGCGACAGGAACTCCAGATGCCTAACGAGGCGCTTCTCGACCTACATCTGAAAAATGACAACATATGTATGGAATGAGAACTGGAGGTTCTCAACATGGTCAAGGTGCCCACGTACATAAGATATAAGGTCTAGAGACAATCCTAGAATTTTGACACTCAGATTTAAAACTTAAAAATATAAAACGGGAAACCATAAGCATGGTAGTCATCTAAGGTTCTTACTCTTAACTAAACTCTAACTAAAACCCTCGATTCTTTGCCTTCCTCAATCCTCCAAACCCTAGTGGAACCACACAGACAAACAAAGTAGATAAATACAAACATAAGTAGAGTACAGTTATTGTAGGTAGCAAGTATGGCTCGTAAGCATAGTGATTCACAAAGGATAACCCAATTAATGCACAAGCAAACAAAACAAACATATGCATATGATGTATGCTTGTCCTATGGCTGATGATATCATCTATCAGTTATGTAGCCAAACTCAACATGTCTTGGTAGCTAACCTTGGATAGAAACCCCATTGCGGAGCAAGTGGGCCTGAGCCACAGCCCCTTGTTACTACACACTTAACCCAGAGCAAGTGGAATAAACCACTAGTACTGCTACTACCCAGGCGGGTGTTTAAAAGCTCAACCTAGAGTAAGTGGAATAATCTACTACTGCTGCTACTACCCAGGCGTCACAATCACTGACCTGGAGCAAGTGGGGCGAACCACAATCCTTGCTACTGCCCAGGTATCTCAATCACTGATCTAGAGTAAGCAGAACGAACCACAATCCTTGCTACTGCCCAAGTTTCACATTCAAAAATTCATTATCATTTTTGTTATCATTTCAATTCTTTCATATTCATTCAAAATTCCATCATTAAACTCAGTTTTCATAATTCTTCGTCCTCATCTCATACCCAGAGCAAGTGGACAATGCCACTGCCTACTACCCAGGGTTCACATATCATATTCATTTACAAACCATCATTTCTGCACTTCCTCAATCATAATTCATTACTTCAAACTTTTCTTCTCTGTTAAGTTAACTCCTTCTCTAAACTTACCCCTCTCCCTATGATTAGAACTAAGTTTCAGGGTCTTAGAAAGTAAAAATAGAGGTTTAGAAGTTTGAAATAATGTTTAAATAAAAAAACACAATATTGCTGGAAAAAAAGGATCCCACGTATGCAACCATGTTTCCACGAACACAGAAGTGCATTTTTCTCACTCGCGTACGCGACCCTCTGCTCGTGTACGGGAGCCCCCTTGACTCGAATTGATTGCTCGCATCGCATGCGAGTGTCCGCGTATGCGACCCCTTAAGTTCACGTCCTCGCGTATACATGCATGCTTTCGCATACACGGGACATCAAACCCAAATGGAATGCCTGCATCGCGTATGCGAGTTCTGCAGAATGGCTAAAAATTGTTAAGTGCTGCAGAATCCACCTTTACACACCAAACTTTCGACGTGCATAACTTTTTCATTAGAAATAATTTTTAGTCCGTTCTTCAAATGGTGTAAACATCACGGACTCAATTTTCATAAATTTAAAAAGATTTAGGAGTCCGGAAGTCAAGTTATGGCTCGCCGAAGTTCAGCCAAAAATAAGCTTTTCTCAATAAATCTCAAACTTCTATCTTTATCAATTCCTAACTCAATACTAACACTCCAAACGTCTAAACAGCACCAAAACATACCAAACCATTACCTCAACCTTCTCATTCATTCCATTACACATTAATACACAACTTTATCAATTTCTCTCTAATAATTCACATTTAATACAACTTTATACTCCATCAACGAAGTATCATTATTATTCATTAAAATCATGATCTCATTAACCATCCACCACATTTATATCATTAGCCAACATACCAATTATCCACATCCAATCAACATATTTCATTAACTAAAACCATTAAAACCACTAAATATGCACCCATCATATAATTCAACCTATCCTAGGTCGTCTAGCCTAAGTTCACAAGACATTACATATTACATACGAGAAACCAAAATCATACCTTGGCCGATTTCTCCCTGGTGCACGGAATTGTAAATCACACTTTTCACAACTCCATTACAACTAACCAGCAAGTGCACTGGGTCGTCCAAGTAATACCTTACGTGAGTAAGGGTCGATCCCACGGAAATTGCCGGCTTGAAGCAAGCTATAGTTATCCTGTAACTCTTAGTCAGGAGATTAGTGATAAAAATGATTTCGTTTGTAAAAAGTAGAAGAGCATGAAATGAATGATATTTGTTATTCAGTAATGGATAACAGGTTGAGGTTTTAGAGATGCTCTGTCTTCTGAATTTCTGCTTTCCTATTGTCTTCTTCTTCCAAACACGCATGTTCCCTTCCATGGCAAGCTGTATGTTGGTGGATCACCGTTGTCAATGGCTACCATCCATCCTCTCAGTGAAAATGGTCCAAGTACAGTTTCTGTACGGCTAATCATCCGTCGGTTCTCACTTGTGTCGGAATAGGATCTCTCTATCCTTTTGCACGCTGTCACTGCGCCCAACATTCGTGAGTTTGAAGCTCGTCACAGTCATCCCGTCCCAGATCCTACTCGGAATACCACAAACAAGGTTTAGACTTTTCAGATCTCAGGAATGCTGCCAATTGGTTCTAACCTCTACCACGAAGGTTCTGATCTCACGAGTTTGAATGCTCTGTTGTCAGGAGATGCAAGTCAAACTCGTGGATTAGAAACCCAAGAGATACGCACTCAAGCTGTCGCCCAATGACTATGTTGAGCTCAGATAGAACGGAAGTGGTTGTCAAGCACGCGTTCAAAAATTTGAGAATGATGATGAGTGTCACAGATCATCACATTCTTCATATTGAAGTACGAGTGAGTATCTTAGAACAGAAGCAAGCGTGATTGAATAGAAAATAATAGTAATTGTATTAATCCATTGAAACACAGCAGAGCTCCTCGTCCCTACCTATAGGGTTTAGAGACTCATGCTATAGAAGGTACAATATGAGATGTAAAATATCATAAATTCCAAAATGAATCTCTAAAAGTAGTTTTTATACTAAACTAGTAACCTAGGTTTACAGAAAATGAGTAACTAAGTGCAGATAGTGCAGAAATCCACTTCCGGGGTCCACTTGGTGAGTGTTTGGGCTGAGCTTTGAAGCTTTCATGTGCATAGGCCATTCTTGGAGTTAAACGCCAGCTTCGGTGCTAGTTTGGGCATTTAACTTCAGTTTTGGTGCCAGTTCTGGCATTTTACGCCAGAAAAGGGTCTATGGCTGGCGTTTAACGCCAGTTTGGGCCATCATATCTCGGGCAAAGTATGGATTATTATACATTCCAAGATGTATTCTGGAAAGCCCAAGATGTATACTTTCCAACGCAATTGAGAGCGCGCTAATTGGGCTTCTGTAGCTCCAGAAAATTCACTTCGAGTGCAGGAGGGTCAGAATCCAACAGCATTTGCAGTCCTTTCTCAGCCTCTGAATCAAATTTTTGCTCAGGTCCCTCAATTTCAGCCAGAAAATACCTGAAATTACAGAAAAACACACAAACTCATAGTAAAGTTCAGAAATATAATTTTTGCATAAAAACTAATAAAAATATAATAAAAAGTAACTAAAACATACTAAAAACTACCTAAAAACAATGCCAAAAAGCGTATAAATTATCCGCTCATCACTCCCTATGCCAAAGACACCTCAAATGGGAAAAATTACAAGCCTCCACCACCAAATATTCAGCACCCAAAGATCAATCAAGCTTCCAATCTCCTTAAATGTGTTCCAAATTCACGTATACACTGGATACATATTACCACATTCGTATACACAAACTTAATGCTCAACCACAATTAATCAAGGAATTCACTAGGATTAGAGAATTTTTACCTTATACGTGCCTTAATCAAACAAAAGTTTGCTAATTCCTCAAGCTGATTTGACCCTAAAAGATCAAAATAACTAAATATTTCAATACCCAACACATTGGATTTTCAAAATTGGAAAAGAGAGAATCAAAACTGAAAATGTGACTTCATTACCAAATTGATGACTGGGATTTGTAGAGCTCGATGCAGTGGACATAAGGTCGCAAACGGTGCAGCGATCGGAGTTTCGGATTGAAAGTTATGATGAAATGAAAATTTGGAGCCAAGGGTTTTATTCTTCTTCACTCTCATCATGTCTCCCTCATCTTTCTTGATGTTGCTGATTACGAAGGCTTCACTAAGTGTGGAGTGTGTTTTTAATGGTTGGGCTTGGGCCTATTTGGCCCGGTTTGACAGGTTCGGCTCGTTGGCCCAATTTTGGGCCAAAATTTTTTAAATTAGTGTCAAAATTCGTATTTTAATTATATTTTCCATTCTAAACTATAAAATTTAATCTTCTAATTTCTTTAAATAATAATTAATTTATTGGTTAAGTATTTACTAATTTTCAGGAATTTACAGTTCTCATCCCTCCCTATCATGTGGCATCGTCCTTAGTGTTGATTGCGACTATGTGGTGTTGCCTCGCATCATCATTTGTGATGATTGTCCATGGGTTCGGCACCTCCCATGGTAGAAATTGCCGTTCGTCCTCCCCTCCTACATCACGATCTATCCTCAAATCTCCTCTGCGCGCCATCACAGATTCGAACCCAACTTTTAATCTCCTTCAGTCCACACAGTATCGCTACCACCAGGTCCATTTGTAACTTTCTCATTGTTCTTGGTCGTATTTTGTTGGAATTGTATTATAATCGTTTGTTTCTGGAAGTGTTGGATCTGTGGTGGTTGGAAAATCTGGAATTGAAACTTCAAATCTATGTCCTGCTATTGCTAAATTGTTGGGTGATTGATATCTGAATTTAGAGTTTGCTTCTTCTAAATCAATTTTTTGATCTGAAATGTTGTTTGATGCAATATATGATAATACTGGTTGAAAATTTGGCTATTAACGATGCAAGAATGCTAGCTCGAAGGTCAGCCAATCTGCCATTAGATTGCACTATTGCCAAAGCTGGAACCAGGTCAGATCGCGATCGATCAGTCCCTTGGCGACCTCCTAAAAACGTTGAGCCTCTGAAGTTCCTTTGGCATTCCACAACTTCCAAATATAGAATCCACCAATAGTCATTTGCACCATCAAACTTGGAAGAGCATCATGCCAAGAAAGGTGACTTTAATCTGAACCACCATGGGAAGCGGTGATCGCCGCCCGTATGGTGTTGAATGAAAGTACCATTTGATACGATATTGTATCAAGAGATAGAGAGAATTGGATAGAAAACATAGAGAATAGAATAGAACTCATAGAATTAAGACCAAGAGGGAAATTAGAGTTTTCAATTACATCATGCATATTTATACTATTACATCTTATTCCTATTTATAACATAATTTTCTAAGTGAGCTATAGGTCCAATACTAATCCTAACAATCACCCATATATCACTTCTGTTTTCCTTTCAACCATTTATATTTTTTAATATCATTTAGTTGTAATATTATTGAAAATACATAGTATTATTGTGAATCATAAAATATAAAATTAAAAAATTAAATATTAATTTCAACTATTAAAATATTATATTCAAAATTGCATTTCATCTAATAGTTTCATATTTGTATTATAATATTTAAATATAATCTAAAAAGAATAAACAAAAGTGACTATGTAAAAGAACAAAGATAAAGATAATAATATGAAATCAAATAAATAATTTGAATTGAGTATTTTCATAATTTTACTTAAAGTCCAATTTATATATAAATTTTTTATGTGGTAAATATCAAATATGTATCCAAAAGATTTTAGCGCTGATAAAATGGTACCTGACTTTTGTTATTAATAAAATAGTCTTTGCATGAACTTCAAATTTGACAAATGTGTTCTTAAACTCGTCAGAGCATATCTCTGATGAGAATACTGCTGAGTTGGCTATCATATTTTGCTGAGATGGCAGCCTTGTTCATTAATAGACTAAAACTCCTAATCTCCCTCCTTTTGAACCCTAATCTCCCCCTTCCCAAAACTCCACTCAACATGTTCTTTGAGAATAATCATTGATAGACTAAAACTCATCTTCAATCGAATCCCTAAATTCAGCAACCTTTTCTTTATGCTTTTTGAACTACTCATGGTTTTTTCACTGCTTCTCACTCTTGAACTTCTTCCCACACAATAAAACTCCTTCTCACCACCCTTCTTTCCCCTCTTCTGCCTCCTCAAACCATAAATCATCCTCCCCGTCTTCGCTCTTATCCACCTTCGCCCACTCCAGAATACACCTTGTAGAAGCCTCTACCAGAATCGGAGTAGCCGGAGAAGACGATATTGGAAAATCAAAACACCAACCCCTTCTTTTTGGAATCCTAATCTCCCCCTTTTCCAATACACTCTCTCACTTTAAAATGGAGCTCAACATGGTCTGCTCTTTTACCGTTGTCCCCTCGTTTAAACTTATTATCCGCCATTCCTATACCTTTACTACTTTCTCCTCAGCATCACCTCGTTGGTCTGTGCTTTACGGTGGCTTACTTCTCTCCCTACGATTAAGCGTAAGAATAGACACATACAGCAGTGGCATCCCACTCATCGGCCTCGTCTCTGTGCCTCTTGCCGGTAGCTGTGCCTCGTCTCCTCACCGCCAGTGGCTGCTTGCAACTGCTTGCTTTCTCGTCTCCTCTGTTTGTGTTGAAGCTGTCATCTTGGCTCCGTCGTGGCTCGTCTTCTCTGCTTTTACCTCTGCTTCTACGTGCCATGCCTCTTTTGTTTCTGATTCTCTTCTTCTAGCCTTGTTTGACTCTACCTCTTGCTTATGTGGTATATGTGTTGAGCTTTATTTATGTATTTATTTATTATTGAATATGAATCTGTTTGCTTTCCCTTTTAGGTGAGCTTTATTGTCATTAATCTTTTTAAATTGTAAATCAATCTGCAAATTTGGGACAACTCATATGCGTTTGGGGATCTTTCGTTAGATTAGGGTTCAGGTGATTTTTTTCCAAGTTTGAGACAACTCAGAGAGTGCGTTAGGGAGGGGGATTAGGATTCCAAAAAGGGAGAGTTTTGGTGTTTTAATTTTTTAGGTTGGATTGGGTTGTTTAATTAATCCAACTAGGTATATACATTAATAAGACTGCCATATCAACAAAATACGGTGGTCAACTCAAGAATATGTTTGTCAAATTTTAAGTTCTTTCAAGGACTATTTTATTAATAACAAAAGTTGAGTACCATTTTATCAGCGCCAAAATCTTTCGAAAATCAATTTAGTGTTTACTTTATTTTTTATTTTTTATAATTATTAAATTTTAAATTAATTTATATATTTTATAAAATATATATCTATTTTATTCTCACCCAACACACTCGTTTAAATTTAGTTATAATATAATAGATTTAAAATTTTGTGGTAGCCGAGCTCATTACATACTGTCTTTAAATACGATCCTGTATATGGATTAAAATTTATCGAAACATCACCTATATAAATCAATTTTCTCCTTCAAAAATATAATCTATTTAGCTTTTTTTGGTTAATTTTTCTTCATTATGTAAAATTTTTTTTAGGATAAATTAAATTAAAGATTGCATTTAATTTGTTGTTTTTATTTTTTAGTATTTTTATTTTTAAAATTTTATAAAAAATAAATAAAAAAATAAAATTCTATTGTGTATTTTTATTGTTCTATTTTTTTCTTTACAAAAATCTAAAAAAAACTGAAATATCCCAAGATTAAAATGCAAATAGAAGTAAATTAAATTTAGGGTAAAGTACTAAATTGGTCCTCTACGTTTAGCCGTAATCCTGTTTTGGTCCTTAAGGTTTAAAGTGTCATATTTGAATCCAAAAAAATTTATTTAGTTTCAATGTAGTCTCACCGTGAGGTCAAAATTAAATAATTAACGGAATGTCATACATAAAAGCAGTATAAGAACAAGATCAATAATCTTGTGAATAAGCACAAGATCCAGATACAAAAAAATCAACCGTAAATGTATTAATATATTTATTTATCATTCTTTTTAGTTTTATAAAAAATATTTTATTTAAATTGTAAAAAAAATAATAAATAAATATATTGATATATTCACAGCTAATTTTGTACTTCTAGAATTTGTATTTTGTTCTTATACAATTGTCATATAAGACATTTCATTAATTATTTAACCTTAATCTTACCATAGGACTATATTAAAATTAAATAAATTTTTTTTAAATTTAAATAAAACAATGTAAATCTTAAAAACTAAAATATAATTACACCCAAATTTAAAGAACTAATTTAATATTTTACCTTTAAATTTATTTTCTGGTACTTTGATCAGAAACCAAGTTGAACGTTTACCCTCATCACATATAGTCAAAGGAGGGTGGTAGGAGCCACAATCTTATTATTCTTATAGCATTTAAAAAGAAAAGAAAAGAAAAGGAGAGAACCAAATTCACTACGTCTCATTGATTCATTCATTCACTTAACTTCACTCTCTCTCTCTCTCTCTCTCTCTCTCTCTCGCTCTACTACACGAGCAACATGACTCTCGTTGGGGTCTTAGCTTTACAGGGATCTTTCAACGAACACATAGCAGGCAACTTCTCATTTTCCCTCGCTTTTTATTTTTCCCTCACGTTCACTCGCTCTCCTCACTCAAAATAACCAAATACTTCCTAGTTCGTTAGAATCTTAACATAATTTCATATAAGGGTGATTCCGAATGAAAATAGCAAAAAAAAAAAAAACAGCATTTGCAATATGTGCAATTTTGTGACGTTGTTAATTGTGCTTGTTGTTGGTGTGTGGCAGTTCTTAGGAGGTTAGGGGTGAAAGGTGTGGAGATTAGGAAGCCAGAGCAGCTTCAAAATGTTACTTCCCTCATCATACCTGGTGGAGAAAGCACCACCATGGCCAAGCTTGCTGAGTACCATAACCTGGTATGTATCTTGCATGTTTTGTGTTTGTATTTTTAATGCTTTGCAACGGTTTCTTGTTACCCCATTTGGAATTTATGTGTTTTCTGTGCCATACTGACATAAATTTACATAAACTTTGTGCTTGTTGGCCTTGTATTGATTGTTGGTTTCATTGGATTCTTGCTATTAAATGATTTAACTTTAGTTTGAGGTGTCTTGGGGAGAGAAAATGGTTTCTGATTTGATTAACAAGAGGAAAAGAATGCAACGGAAAGTGATTTTTGTAATGTTTGGTGTTGGCTTTGTCCAGCATCGGGAACTTTATTGAGAAGTAAAAGAATTCTGGCTTAGGTGATATAAACGTGATCTAAGAAGGGCATGTTATGTAGAGGCTCCAATTAGGGGAGTGGATCAAATGAAGGATAGTCTTGTTGCTAGAATTAGAGAGCGACACAAGAGAACCTTGGAAGACATTATTGATTTAACTAGAAATGGGCTAAGCACAGATATGAATTATGACAGGACATATGGCGTTGCTATATTCGGGTATTTCTTGATTTTGAATTCGTGTAACTATTTTGTGCTTCCGCACAGAGGAGTGAGAACCATGTTAGATAATTGACGTTGAACTTGGAATGTTTTTATGTCAGTTTCCTTCACTTCGAGAGTTTGTGAAAATGGGAAGGCCTGTTTGGGGAACCTGTGCAGGGCTCATATTCTTGGCTGATAAAGCTACAGGTTGGTTCTTTCTCTCTTTTACTTCTTTCCCTGCTGTAGAAATTTTGGATAGTTTATTGTTTTTTAGTCTTAACCACATAGAGGGTTGTCCTGTAGCTGGAGGTAGAGGGGGACTTAAGAAAACTTTAGAGGACTTTGTGAAAAGAGATTTAAGTATAACTGGTTTAAATACATATATGATTTATGGTAAGACATTTTGACATTGTTTTATTCATGTAACCGATCACACATAGTGAGACAATGCTTAGTTGTTGTTGTTGTATTGTTTTTTGGTTGTAGTTTGCATTCAACCTAAACCATCTGAAAATGAGTACTAAAACTCTTAAATGTAAACATTATTTCAGGACAGAAGACTGGTGGACAACAACTGGTTGGTGGACTTGATTGTACTGTCCATAGAAATTTCTTTGGCAGCCAGGTAATTTATAAAGCCATTGGCAACTACATAGACTTAAATGAAAGGCAATGTTTACTACATCTTTATCTGGAAACGTTGGACATGAAAAATTGTTCTTAATTTTTTTTTTTCTGCTGAATGGCCTGATATTAATGGGCAAACTTTTCAGTTTCTGTGATGGCAACTTATAAGTAAAATTAATGGCTATAAGGAATATTTATCAACTTATATATTTTGGAGGCTTTCAAAACTATCTCCCTCCCTCTTGTGTTCAGGTATTCTCTGTACTCCATTATTGATTGAGGTTTCTTACTTTCAATTTAGCTATTCAGAGTAGACTTTATGTAAGAAAACCTCTCATGTTCTAGAATTGGGAGTGCATTTCTTTTCAATTATAATTAATAACAAGTAGCTTTCATGGGATCTTTGTGTTAGTATTGACTATTGGCAAATACTATGTGATACAGAATTATTTTTCCTAAAAATTTAGAGCACTGAGCTGGATATACAAACTTTGCACTTCATCTTCTTGGTCACTTTTAACCAAAAGGCATAATGATTCAGATTCAAAGCTTTGAAGCCGAGGTTTTAGCACCAGAGGTTGCATCAAAAGAAGGCGGTCCTGAAACTTTTCGTGGAGTTTTCATTCGTGCTCCAGCAATCCTTGAAGCTGGGCCAGAAGTTCAAGTTCTGGCTGATTATCCTGTCCCTTCTAACATATCAACAAGTCCCTATTCCTCTGGTGAAGAGCAAAAGGTTCGTCAGTTACAGATTCATCCAGGCAAAGCTTTCAAGTTCCTGTGTTAGGAATGTGAAAACCAAGGATGAAATCTTTTGTATTATTGATTCTCCTCCTAATTAGTTCTATTGAAGTTTTAAATTATATCTCTAGATAGTAACCATGTTATGACTTAAACTTCATGTCATTAGTCTCTTAAGTATATTATGCCTTTGTTTTCTTTCTAGGCCTATTTCGTCGGAATTAAAATCTTTCAGGTGTTGATATTCCTAAGAAAAATATTCCGTCTTCTTATTCGTAGTCTAATTCGCCTACCTATTTTGATAACAACACTCCTTGCTTATTACTATTGCATTCAACCAATTTTGCAAAATAATGCCTTGCGTTTAAGATTGTTTCCCATTTTCTTTGTGCTTGTGACAGGAGAATGTTGAACAAAGTAAAGTTATAGTTGCTGTCAGACAAGGGAACATACTAGCCACTGCTTTCCATCCTGAATTGACAGCAGATACTCGCTGGTAGATACATATATGTTCTTTTTTTTAAAAAAGAAAATAATCTGTAGGTCCTTATGGTTTAGCTTAAATATTTAATCATGCCTCTAGAGTATAGAATTTTTTTTAGTCAAGTCCCTATATTGAAATTTTTTATTAATAAAATCCCTAGAACAATATTGTTACAAAAATTTCGGTTAAATTGAATAAACTGCTACGTTCAACCTTACAAAGTTAACTAGGAACACATTGAATTATACAAAAGTTAAAAACATTTTGAAATATTAGGTAGTTTCAAAGACTTGATTAAAAAATTTTATGCAATACAGGGATTTGATTAAAAAGTTTTAAATTATAAGGATGAAATGAGTTACATTGTATTGACTTACAGGATCATTAGGCCTTCCTTTTTGAGCCATTAATTTTCAAACTTTTATAGGTATGACATTCTAATTTTCCAACTTTGCAGGCATAGTTATTTCTTAAAGATGGCAAATGAGATTGCAGAGACTTCAAATAGCCAACTCCAACTCCAAGTTAATATAAATTATAGCCAAAAGCAGCTGAATGAACTTCCAATCTTCCAATAGAACAGGCAATGATCAAGCTTATCATGGCAACTATGGATGAATATTTGTTTATTTAGTGATGTGCAATTTCCTTTGAAAATGACGTTGGATAAGTTTTATAGTCATGGGATGTCTAATGATTTTTTTAGGCTGTGAATAGCTAAATAATTAGTCTTTAGTCATTTTTTTTCTTTTTGTTTTTAGACCTATTTGTCTCTTTCTGTACCTCTAAAGGATTCACGAAAACTCTCTTTTTACCAAGTTTTTTTTTTTTTTTTGAATAAAGTGACAAATAAACTTCTGAAAATATACACTTCGAATAGATTAGTCCCTTAAAAAAAAATACTAATAAAGTTTTTCACGATAACAAATATGGACACACTATCTTTAAATTAGTCTTTATGATTAGGATAGAAAGTCTTAATTTGAACCAACTTGTCCACGTTTGTTATTTTGGAGAATTTTATTGGTATTTTTTTTTAAGGATTAATTTGTCTGAACTGTAAATTTTTAGGGGGATTATTTGTCACTTTACTTTTCTTTTGTTATTTTCTTTTATTGGTGGATGTATTGTTAATTTTTAACTTTTTAATTTATTTTTTTATTTTTTTTCATATTGAGTATTGACCATTCATTTACATATATGCGATCACATTTAGAAATGACAACACTATTCAAATTTGCGAGTACCCACCCTATTCCTACCCACTCGGGCAAGTAATTACTTGTCTCGGTGCCGGACGGGATCTTATACCCAATCCTGTCTTACTTTGGTATATATATAATTTTAATATATAATATATGTAAAATAATTAATAATATTGTATCAATTTTTTAGTTTTTATTTTAATTTATGTTATGTATGTGATGATGATTATATAAATTTTAAAATTTTATTTTATTTTTTTAAATTTTAATAATTATAAGAGGCATGTAGAGACAGGGTGGGTTTCATTTTTACCACTTGCATGTAAGAACAAGATAGGTTCTATGCAGGTTTTTGTAAGGTGAAGCAAAATCGAATATGGTAAAAACCCGTCCCTACCTGTCTATTGTTGCCCTTAATCACATCCTAAGACAATGTTAAACAACTTCCAAGTGAAAATATTATAAAATGTCCCAAAGATATAAAAAAATGTGTCTTAAATTTTATAATATTACATTTAGCAGTATTCGTATAAAAATTAGACAAATTCTAGAGTATTTAAGAATACTCTACATGGTTTTAGAATATTTCTAAAGATCCTAGAAGATCTTAGAAAATTCTAGAAGGTCATAGAATATTTTAGAAAAACGTAAATATATATAAAAACACAGAATGATTTATAAGAATCTAGAAGAGTTAAGATAAATATAAAAAGTAAGACATTTGTAATGAAGGTTTTAGACACTTGATCTAGACCTTTGATTAGATTTAATTCTAATCGTCCATTTAGGAGGAAGATGACTATAAATAAAAGTGAGAGTTTTGGTTTAGACTGTGTAAACTATTTATATAAACACTTGTGTAACAAAGTGTTATTTCTACCAGAGTTTTATTTCTCGTGTTCCCTTATATTCTTATCTTGTTAAATATTATGGGTTGGATTGACTTGGTCTTAACTCAAGAGGTTGAGTGAGTTCAAATACATATAGTAGCGTTGGAGTGTATCGAAGGCCTTGACAATTTGGCATTAGAGTAAAGTTTGAGATGGAGCAAATGGTTTGTGAATATGACTTCTAGTGTAACCATGAAGCATGTTAAAACCCAAAGAGAAAGAGATATTATTTCTTTTCAATGAAAAAGTAAGAAGGTGCGTTTTTCAAGTGAACAAAAAGGTAAATACTAACTTCTCAAAAAAGAGAGTTTTTTTTTGTTGGAGAATGTTTTTATTTATTAGGATGTTCACTTCTAAAAGATAGAACATGATAAGAAGATCTTAGAGGCTCATGTGTTGGAAAAATTAGATACTTTTAAGATTGATTTTCTCTTATAATTGTCGGTCGAGATTTCGCCTCTTCAAACCAAACTTGAGTCTCCTCAAATAGGTTCAAGACATTCTCAAATTTCTCTTCTATTTGGCACATGCTTTCTTTGAAAGTATCTAATTCTCCCACTACATGAGCCTCTAAGGTTTTCTTATTATGTTCTATCTTTTGGAAGCGGACATTCATATTTGATAGAACATTTTCTAACAAGAAAACTCTCTCTTCTAAGAAGTTAGAGTCTTTACCTCTTGGCTCAATTGTAAATGCACATTCTTACTTCTCCATTGAGAATGAATAACATCTTTTTCCTTTTAGGTCTTAGCATACTCCATAGTCACACCAAAAGTCATTTCCACAAATCACTTGTGTTTCCTCTCAAACATTACTCTGATATCAAATTGTCACGATGTTGGACACATTCCAATGCAAATAGGTCAGCACTTGGATTCACTCAACCTCTTAAGTTAAGACCAAGTCAACTTAACTCTCAATATTTAACCAAAAAAGCTAAGAACACAAGATAAAGAAAGCTTTATTGAAAATAACACTTTACTAACACAAGTGTTTTTTACAAATGGTTAACACACCCAAATTCTAACCGTTATCTCCTTTTGTAGTCATCCATCTTTTAAATGGATGATTAAAATTAAATCTAATCAATGGTTTAGATTGAATGTCCAGAATCTTAGTTACAATATCTTACTTATTATATTTATCTAAACTCTTCTAGATTCTTCTAAACTACTTGATATTCTTATATACATATTCACGTTCTTTTAGAATATTCTATTACCTTCTAAAATCTTCTAAAACCTTCAAGAGTCTCCTGGGACTTTCCGAAATGTTTTAGAACATTTTGAAACTAAAACATTCGCAAACATTTGTCCAAGGTCGTGACAACCGACAAACAAAGTCATTCCTAATGAAAATAAAAGGATTTTTTTTCTTTGTTCGAAAATGCAAGAGAACAATCCAAAATGGCACATAATGAACACTTAACATATCTACATATTTAGGGTGCGTTTGGTTTGCATTTTTATTTTTAGTGGTTTTTGTTTTCTTAATTTTGTGAAAAAAAAATAAAAAATAGTGAAAATAATAAAATTTTATTTCCTGTTTTCACTTTTTCTTTCATAAAATCTAAAAAATACAAAATACTAAAAGTAAAAACAGAAAATAAAAATACAACCTTAATAATCGACATGAATACTTCTCGTTAGGCTTGAATCGAGGGACTGGCTTATCTCAACAGTTTCAGCCTTTAATGACCTCGCAACTAACCAAAAATAAAATGTACAAACTCAAAAGATTAACTTATCTGATATCAAAATCATTGGTGATGCATTTGGGGAGTTTATTCAGTGATTTATTTTAATTTTACTTAAATACAACTAGCTTTTAAAAACATCAGCCACTTGCTGGTAAAGCATTTAAGATTGACTTGTAACATAAAATATTAACTTAAACGTTCGGACAAGGAAGTCTTATTTTTCTCGCTCGTCTCCTTTTTCATGACAAATTCAAACGAGAACAAAGTTTCGTCCTTTGCGGGTATCACGTAACATTAGGTTTTGCTGATAGCTTATGTGCTCCTATAATAATAATGAGCAATACAAGATATAATTCTATCAGCACAAAATGATCATTTTAGTAAATAGAATCCAAGATCCCAGTTAAGCTCAATAACCACAAAATCCATGTTTTTCTAAGAATTTTGGTCAAAAAGAGAAAGAAAAACTGATTCTAAGGATGTATTGATGAGTTTGCATTTTAGAAAATTTAGTGAAGGGAAGAAAATCATTCTCCTTTTAAATCAAAACTTAACACAAAACACCATAATCCAATTTGACTCGGACCTTTTCTTAAATCCAAGCACTTCATTAAACAACTAGGGAGACAATATGGTAAATTTAGTCTTAAGTTCGTGGTGAACTCGCTACATACAATTAAGCCAATGGTACTGATCCAAAAGACATTCGTATTACTAAGTCCAGAACAGTTAAGGCTACAATGCACAAAGGTGAACTACAGTACAATAACTAACAACACAGGGAAGCTCAAGTAGCTGGTCCAGCATAAACCAAAAGTAGCCTATCTTATGCACAGTCAACATATTAATTATATAGGCCTCCCCTACCAATGAAATATCACATTTCAAGTCTGCACGCCAATTTCAGTCGTCGTCATCGTCATTCTCATCTTCCCCCTCGTCGTCATCGTCATCCTCATCCTCCTCTTGATGGTCCTCCTGGACAGAGAATAAAATGATTCAAAACCACCTTTCAAATTTTGGAGCTTGTAATCTAGTAAAGGATATACAATCCATGCCAACGGTTAATTTAACAAAGACATGTAGAGGCTATTAATAGAAAGGGAAAACTAAACTAGCTTCTCCTGAGGTTTTTGAAATTCATTGTTGCTCCCTTCCTTCCTTGAGATTCAGGTAAGTTAACCCGTTACCTTTGTAAAACGTGGCACTAACATCCTTATAAATATAATTCTAACCTCCCTTAAAAGATGAGAGGTGTGGACCAATAGAGGGGATTTGTAGTAAATTTTACCGAACCTTAATATAATTTTCCCTAATGAAAAAGAATCAAACATATTTCAAAGGCAAGAAACAAGACCATATGTCATTTATCCCTTGCGAGAATTTTCCTTCTCATTTTACATTTCAGAATTAGCAGTATAAGCCAAAGAAGCGAAAGCAACTCTATCGAGATTATTATTTATATTCCAAACCCTTCTAATAAAATTATCCTGCTCCCAATCCTACTTAACGGTTCAGAGAATACAAGCCAGTTAACATGATTAAAATTAAAAGAAAAGGACAAAGGGCATAAAACTACCTCTGCACTGCCTTCTTCCTCGTCATCATGCACTTCAGATTTGGACTTGTCTGATTCCTCATCTCCATCATCTGCTGAACTTGCCTGGAAACATTATAGAAAGTGAAGCATGAAAATAGGACCATTAAAAGCGCACACAGAACAGTAAAAAAATAACGGCATACTCACCTGCTTTTTATTATAAGCATTCATTTGTTTTTCATAATCAGCCTTCCTTTTTTGAGCCTTGGCTTCATAAGTAGCTTTTTCCTTTTCTCCATTCCGATCATAAGTGTTAGAATATTAAACAAAATAAATCCAATATTCAATACAATGATGTCATTACAATAATACGGGTACTTGATATGGTGGATTCAATAGAAGTCGTATTTCTATAGATGACACACCACTACTCACAGAATTACTATTCAAATTATCTCTGAAAGCATCTATAGACATTGCAAATAGTAAACTATTTAACAAGAGTAAGTATTTGCCATTATGTATTGAAAAAGATTGAATCCCTTACAGCTGGACTCATGGACTTCCATTTTTCTCCTCCAGCTTTACCAACCTTCAATCAAAAGAATGCCAAAAAAACTTAGATGCTAATTCAGAAAAGAAACAGCAGCATACAAAATGATGGATTTTAACAAGTAACTTACAGCTGATACAGCCTTCACATGAGGATTTTCTGCCTTGAACGTCTTTCTGAACTCCTCACTATCACAAAGTAGGAGATAAGTCAGATGGTTCTCTAAAGGAGCTATGAGCTACAACTTGAAGTAACAGAGACTCAAAGATTTGGATACAAACAGGAACACAAAGAAAGCACTTGGCGGCCTTTTGGGTTTGTTGGGATCTTTCTTTGCCTTCTTTGACCGTGCGCTACTCTTGTCAGGCTTGGCAGCGGCTTTTCGCTTTCCTACCTTTCTATAAACAACAGAGATATATGTTCCATCACTACACTATTCCTGTAACAGCTGTTTCCACCATGAATTATGCATAATCAGATATTAATGGAGATTTTAAATATAGAAGCAAGTCCCCAGAAAGACCACCCTAATGCACATACACATATATAGAAAGTTATATGAAACATCAAAATACTCCAACAATCCACATTAAACGCGATGGCCACAAGAACTAACCGGTCATCGACAGCCTTCAACACTTCCTTTGGGATCCTCACGGTCCCCTTGCCCTTCGTCATCTTCTAAGTCCTGTACTAAGATGGTCTACAGTCGAAGAGTAAACACTAAACAGAATCAAGAAATACCCAACGAAAAAATTAGCCAAATCCATGGTACAATATGGCTTACAAAGTTTGGTAAATGCATCCAGGAGATGTGTTTGGTTGGGGGATAAAAATGGAACAAAATTTTCACATATAGCTTCGTAATTTTACACGCCAAACTCATTTATGAAAATTTACATCTCACTTTTACCCTCTAACCCACACATACCCTCTCATGGACATGTGTGGTTAGAAGAATATTTTTACATTCTTGAGAATTTTACACCAAAAATATCATTAAAAATACTATTTGTACACTAAGATTTGGTTTGGTAAAGTTTTTACTTTTTAAAAGTAGCTTATAAAAATTAGCTTTTAAAAGATATAGCATCTATGTTGGGTAAATTAAATTAAAAATGACTTTTAATAAACACAAGCAACAAGAAGTGTGTTTGGTAAAATAACATTTAAAATTTTAAAAATACTATAATAGACATTAATGTAAGAATTAAATTTGGATATTAATTAATGTATGAGGTTATATTTATATTAGACTTTTTAATTTTCATAAGCAAAAGCCAACTTCAAAAAGTTCCTCCTTAGGTGCTTTCAAAAATACTCCTTAACTTTTAAAAGCTGCAATTCCAAGGACGAGTTTTTTAATTTACCAAACACAATGAGGTGCTTGTGCTTTTGAAAAGTACATGCACCTCTTCGAAAAGCTTTACTAAGCCTAAAATTAGCCACCCAAATCAGCAATCATATATTTTCATACAAATACATGTGTTAGTTTAGCTCATTTTCAATGTGTATTTTGTATTTCAATATGTATTCTATACTAATGGCTGATTTTAGTGACTAATTTCAGTATATATGTAGCATAGTTGAAAAATCTTATATTGGAGTAATTTTACGAGGTAAGATTCCAGAAATTTGAAAAAATTTCAGGAACCACGTGCCTTCCAAGGGTCATATATGATATATCCACCCTAGCTACCCACCACACACATCAATTTTACATGTAAAGTGTTTGTAGCCACAGCATAATTCATACAAATACAGAGTCAAACAATTTCAGATAGCTTTCCATTTAAAATTCATACATCAGATATCAGGGTAATCATCATGAAAATTAGGTATGGAAATTAACATCAAAAGCGGATAAACATCATATAATTCTGAATTCATATATATCCTAACTCAAAAATATCTCCTTTTCAAGTCCAAAAATACATAATTGTACCAAAAAAGTTGGGAAAATCATCTGATTTTTCGTTTTCTGAAGTCTGAACTACCAAACAGATATTAAGCAAAGAAAAAACAAGAAGAAAAAGGGGCTTACCTCACAAGGACCAAATAGATGAACTTCAACACGCGAAGCAGAACCGAACACACAAGCCGAGAATCAAAGCGAGAAAGGCTAAGAACAAAGGAAGAAGGTAAACAAGTACAACCGAGTAATGACCGGAACAGCCGGTGACGGGCAGAGAGAGACTTGCAAGTTTTAGTAACTTGACATGAGTCTACTCATTTGTGGAACCTGCAATAGCCGGTTGTGAAAGGAGGAAGATATTTATGATGAATGAATATCATTAATTATTGTTGTGACTGCTTTTCCAATATTAGTTTAATAATTTTGTAAGACACGACCAGAGTTTGCAGGCACTTGGCATCAGTGTGAGTGGGGGAATAGAGAATAGGAATCCAAATACTGTGGATCCAATGATCCGTGTGAAGTTATGGGTAATGGGAATTCAATCCAATGATCAATGTGAAGTCCAAGATCATAATAAGAGGGAGAGAAACGACAAAGCCATGCAGTGTGGCGGGTCCATTTGAGTTACTACGTTTACCCATAATAATAAAGGATACTGAGTAAGGATTTGACATATCAAATCAACGTTTACATCCAATTTAGGTAAATAATTTAATTAAGTTATTTTTTAAAAAAATAATTTAAATAATAAATAATTATATTAAAAATAAATTATAAATAAATTATTTTATAGGAATATAATAAAAATAGTAGTATTATAAAAAAAATTATTTTTTTATTTTTATAAATTTTTAAATATTTCTTAAAAATTATAATTTAATTTTAAAAATTACATCAAACATTAATACTACTACTTTTCATAATAAAAACTCAAAAAAAATATTTTAAAATTTTTTAAACGGACCTTAACATAACAAAAATATTTGGAGCCAACTTAGGCTCATAGGTGGTTATAATTTTTTTTCCTATTTTTATTTGTCTTTATTATTTTTTATTAAAACAAATATATAATATAAGATGTAATATATATATATATATATATATATATATATATAATTATGAATATTATATATATAAAATTATAAATATTAAGTTAAATAAGACAATTTTAAATTGTTGTCTTTCTAAAATTATTCTAACCGAATAAATAAGTAAAAATTAAAATAGGTTCTTTTCTTATTTTGTTATATCAAAATTAAAAAGAACATTATAAAGATTAAAGTACAAAGTAATTATTTTATAAAGAACAAAACTCTATTTAAATCTCTGGTTATAAAATAAAGAATTTTGTAACATAACTTAAGAGAAGTATAACATTATTTTTATCTATTATTCATACTTTAATATTTTTATCGGTTAACAAATCAAATAAATGAATAAAAATGTTAAATAATTTGGTATTATTATTATAGAAATAATTGTTTATATTCTATTTACAAAAATAATGTAACAAACAAGAATTAATGTAAAAACCAATATTAAAAGAAGATATCAATAACAAAAAGTTACAAAGTCCAAAAAATAATTATAAATTGAATGAGATGTAACGAAAATCGAGAGAAAACGATGAATTGGAGGAGAGGTCGATGAGAGAAGGAGATGATCGAGGAACTCAAGAAGTGGTCGGCGACAGTAGGAATGACAACACTATCTAAATTTGTGGGTATCTACCTCGTCCCTTCGACTTGGTACGAGGTGGATTTTTGGCGGGACGCGGTCTTTGGCGGGTGGAGTTAGATTTAGGGAATACGCGCCGCAGTATATATATAATTCTAACATACAATATATAATATTCGTAATATATGTAAAACAATTAGTAAAATGATTAATAATGTTGTATTATTTTTAAGTTTTTTTTTTAACAAATGAGCTCAACACAATAAAGTGAAGCGAAAAGAAGAACAAAACCACAAAAAAATAACACCCAATGTAACATAAAATAAAAAGTATCCCCCAATGTCATCTTCGATATTGCCATCAATAACAAAAGTGATCCACACTACTCCACGCTTTATAACTGGTAACTGATCTATGAAAAACTTTTTTACATAAAACAGATCAATGCAAATGGGGTCCTGGGAATGTAAATGGGGTCTTGGGCATGGTACTTTGGCTGTTAGGCATGGCACTTGGTGTCTAGGAGTGTAACGCAGCCTTTGGGCCCTCTCCCAAGGTGTTACACGCTAGTTCTAGGCGTGGTACTCCATGCCTATTTTCGCTGTTTTCCAAGCTGAAAAGGTGAGCGTCATTCGCGGCCCAAACTAAAAGTCCACTATGGACATATGCATATTGTTTCGAAACTCTAGATGCTAGCTTTCCAATGCCACTAGAACTGCCTCATTTGGACCTACCTAGCTTAAGTTATGATCACTTAAGTATGAAGATGTCAGGATTGATAACATTTATAAATTTGCTCCCAGTGACTTGCCTTCCTTCAAGCATGACACGCTAGCTTCATAAAGTGGCACGCTAACCCCTTGTTTCTTCATGGGCATGGCACGCCTTGCTCTAGGAGTTGCACGCCAGCCTCCAAATGTACCAAGGGCATTTCACACCTACACCATAGCGTGGCATGTCCTGCCTTCTTCTTCCAAGGTTGTTTAGGCGTTACATGCCCCCTACTACGCTTGCCTCACTCTCCAATGCAGGGCATTTCACACCCTATGTATGGTGTTGCACGCCCCTGCTCTTGTGTCCAAGGCGTTTCACACCCTCTTCTGGCATGGCACGCCAGCTCCATTTGACTCCAAGGTGTGGCATGCCCTACCTTCTTCTCTCCAAGGTGTTGCACGCCAGCTTCTTGCATGGTTTGCATGGCTTTGATATTCACGTACTTGTTTTGGCTCTTCTTGCAATGCTTGCCTCTTCATTCATCCTCTCTTTGCTACTTGATTTTTATCTCTTTAATCTTGTATTTCTTTGAAAACACTTTAAAAATACTTAGCAGCAAATGACACCAAAAAGTAACGAGATTAGTGAA
Organism: Arachis stenosperma; assembly: GCF_014773155.1. NCBI lineage: Eukaryota > Viridiplantae > Streptophyta > Magnoliopsida > Fabales > Fabaceae > Arachis > Arachis stenosperma. The sequence goes on along the minus strand of NC_080380.1, from coordinate 116,457,320 downwards.
AGATTGAGTAATTAAACATATGGAAATAAGAGAAAAACATGATAAAAACTACCAAAGATGCGAATGCATCAGTGGTCCACCTCTAAATTTAGTATCCTCAACTATTACTGCGCAATGATATGAGAAACCTCTAAATCCACCTTTCAGTCTAATCTCCGGAAACTCCTCAATCTATTACATACTCAATATAACTCTATCAATACGATTGTAAGATCGGCCTCTGAACCATGTAAACATCTGATCATTCAATGGCAAGTCTACTAACTGCATATCTTGAATCCAAAACTTAAAATCTTTTGCACCTATCCTGACCTTTCCTCTCTTCCACCTGTACTACCTCATTAAAGTCACCTATATAATATACCGAGACCTGACATAAGTCAGCTATATAACTCAATTCCTCCCATACAGCAAGTTTTTCCACTCTAGTATGAGCACCATATACCAAACAAAAAGCACAATTGAACTTAGTTTTTTGTAAAATTCCTTCAACATATAACCATCTCTCACCTTTGTAGCAATTATTCATTCTAAACAGCATATCATCCTACATTAATAACAGACTCCCGGACGCACCTTCTAATCCTACATACTCCCATTCCATAGCATCACTCCCCCAAATGCGTACTACGTCAAACTTAGTCACAACCTACATCGTAGATCCAATCAATCCTAACATGTTCAATTTATTTTTCTATTTCATGTCTTTCACCATACTCAATTTTTTAGCACCGTGTAACCTCTGACATTCTAAGAGCTAAAAATCATTTTAAAATTTTACAACACATTTTTTATAATTTTTGGGTCTGCATCTTCGTGCTTTCTCTTTCTGCTTTGCCAATTTCATTTTTTTTTTACCAATTTCTACATTTTGTGCTTGGAGAATAGCCATTTTTGTCTTCTTCATTATACTGCACCGCTCTTGACTCAACTGCCAATTTCTATGTTCTCCTATTTTCAAGCATTTGATCCTTTCTCTTCCAATGCCTTCTCATCTCTAGTTCTCTATTTTACATCCTCAATATCCACGCCAACCTCTGAGTCAATCTCAACATTTCCATCATCAAATCCTTCATCATCCGAGACCATACAATCTCCATTGATTGCTTTATTTTTACCATCAACAGATCCGACCCTGCAGACTAAGTTATTTTTTTTAGGCTCTGAACAACTCACTTCCAGATTAGTATCAGACCCATCGTCCCTAGAAAAACTGAACCCCTCCTTCACCAACGAAGCAAGGTGATCAGTTTCAGTCTCGAGCTTCTGATGTTGGCACTCCGTCAGATGTGTTTCCTGTCCAGTGGTAGAGAAGACAACGTCGCCGTCGCCATAAACACTCTTCTTGAACGCCGGCTCGTTGGTCTCTCTCATTACTATTATCTTGCACGCCGCCACTTCCTTCTTGCTTCCCATCATGCTTTCCCTGGAGACAACTGCAGAACCCATTATTTGAAATGGAATCAACCCGATCCAGAATCTCGACGCCCAACCCACATGTTGTACTCACTTCTGCATGGTCTGGGCCTTTGGTTAATGTGATGAGGCCCAATTTATTTTCCCTAGTACCGTTGGCACATCCCATATTATTGGGCCAAGCAATGAGTCTATTTGTGTTTATATTTTTTTTGCCTCAAGACCCCTTTGTTCAACTCATTGTTCCACCTCAATAATTCCAACTAACAGTTTTTTCATATTCCACCTTATTCATATCTTTATAACCCACAAAATCTACACTTTCCTCTAAATCTTTCTGATACGTTACCCTATGATTTTTCTTCTGATTTGAATTTCAATTAATCCATTCATTTAAAATATATTCTAGAACTACCAATCTACCCTTATCCGCATCTTCCTCCCTTGGCCTCACCATCACCAACTCAACCGCCAGATCACTGCCCACTATTGTGGAACTATGGATCTTTTACCACTAACAACCAAATTCTCTGGTGCTCTTGTAAGACTCAATTTCACCTTCCTCTTCCAGCTTGCAATCCAATTTGTAACTCTCATTGCCAACCTCTTTTACTAGAACATCGAATCTACTTTTGCCTATTGTGATGTGGATCTACTCGTTGATTATGTCCATAACACAAGTATTAATTTGCACACGTCCCACACTGAATGATATGCATGATTCTGTGGCATCGTCACACCCAATTACTTCTCCCTACTAGCCTCCTTTCATCTTGAATGTCTCCGTTAACCACGTATGCAAAAGAACACCAACACACTTTAGCCACACCTTCGAGTTTCACTTTGCTTCTCCTCTTCCCATCTCCATACACTATAGAAAAATTGCAAAAGGTTGTTCATTTTGAATGTGAAGGCTTCTTCTGCATTCAATAAACTATTAAAAGTCAAAAGTGCTTTGTACGCTCCTAGTTCTCGTACTTGCACAACTTGAAAAAAATTCTTCCCAATCATGGCCTTTAAAGAATTATAATCAATGGCCTTCATCGTATCGTCTACTAAACTCCTTTGTAACCAGCAGTCTAAGTTCTTTTTTGTAATGGGTACTTCTATCTTCTTTGTCCACCCATTGCCATGCGAATCTTCTTCTTTTTTCTCTTTTCTCAGATCTTTCACATTCATCCCTGAATTTCTTTGAGTCTTTCCTTGTTGAGAATGATGCTTTACAATGTTTGGAACGCCATGAAGCTCATGATACCTCTTTATATTCTTTACTTCATTCGTTCGTCGATACTTAACTTCTCCTACGGAAACAACCTTTTCTCACAATCTCATTCTATCCATTTTCGCAATAGTCTTCATAGCTCCACCCTTCGCAGTATATCGTATGAAAGTAAAAATATAAATATTACCATGTTTTATTTTCGTGATAGATATATATCATTTATACGTTCAGTCTAGTTGAACAAGTGGTACAATTTCTTCTTCGATATATCTTCAGAGAGATAATCTACAAAAACAAAGAATGACTCATTTTCCAGACGACAATACTCATCTCGGTTCCAAACCTTAGGATCCTTATTATGCTACCTAGTTCTACTCCCACCCTATTTTTCTTTTTCTCATCTCTTTGTGTTATATTTCTTCGTTCTTCCCTATTCTTTTTTTTCTCTGTTTTTGTTCTCTTTTTTTATTTTCTATTAATAGATGTTGTGGTTTTTCCATCTTTGTTCTATTTTTTAAATGGATCATGTGATTTTGATGTTGAGATCATTTTAGGCATGATTGAATTTGAATGTGTTTTGGTACTTTTGTGTTTGTATTTATTGATGTAATTCTAGAAATATTAAAATTATTTTGTGTTTACGAAAAATTACAATGAGTGTTATAGAGAGAGGGAGAGAGAAGGAGGAAAATGGAGGAGAGAGAGACAAAGAAGCAAGAGAAAATTATTGTTAGTAAAGAATAGGAAAGAATTTGTCATGTCACACTTTTCGTTTGCCACCTCAACGTTTTTCATTAACAAGAATAGGAGAAATTGATGTCTAGTTACTTTTGTCAAATTTTATAATTTTTTAAGAACTATTTTGTGGTTAACATCTTTTAAGGTCCTTTTTATCAGCACTTGAATACTTAGGGTACCGATTTGGTAGTTACTTCAAAAATATAAATTGCGGCTTTTAGAAAAAAATTCCAGTGCTTTTACTTTTACTCATAGTTATCAAAATTAAATCGATAATTAAACCGGTTAAAACATTGGATTACTGGGTCACTAGTTTAATTGTTGGATTACTAGTTGAATAGGTTGATCTAATATAATTAACTAATTGCATAAAATTTTATTATTTTCTTCTAATTATATAACATTTTATTATTTTCTTCTTTATTATAAGTATTTTTATTTTATTTTTATATTAAAATAACTATTATTTTTAAATTTTAATAATTTATTAATTAATTTATACCTATCATATTATTATACACTACAAATATTTGTTGAAAAATAATATTGATAGATATCATATAATCATGAAAGGAAAAGGAAAAGTAAATTGTGATTAATAAAAAATTTTTGTTTATTTTTTAATTTATAAATATTTAATAAAATTTATAGTTAAATAAAAATATATTTAATTTTAAGAATGAGTGAATTTAAAATTAAAATAAATTAAATAAGTATTTACTAAAATGTTTATGTATAGAATATAATTAAAACATATAGTATCTACATAGCCTAATGGTAGTTAGGGGTAGCAAACGGGTTAGCCCGCCCTGTCCCGCCTAGTGAGGTGACCGCAAATTTCTAATCCATCCCACTTAATGACGGATTGGTGGGCCAAGCGGACATCCCCACTGCGCTCGTTTCTGCCACTGCTTGAAGCTTCCGTCCCACTGTTCCTCCGTTGCGCAGCCGCTGTTTCACCGCGTCGGCTCTATTCCACTGGCTCCAGCCCTTCTTTACTCCAATTTTGCTGTGTCAAGCCTTTCGTGCTCCCTCACCTCTGTACTTTAGAAGCTATTTTTTTTACTGTCATTGTTGTTTTAATTGGTTTATGATTATTAATCTGTGATTTTTCTTCTTCAATTATCGTTGTTACTGCGATTTAGGATTGTTGATCATGCTCTTGATTCTGTTATATTGTCGTTGTCCTTTTTTTTATTTTTTTATTTTTACTGATTTTCAGTTCTTGAACTTGTTAAGTTGATAATTTGCTAAATTTTTGGGCTGATGTTGTTTTAATTTGCTAAATTCTTGAGATTCTTGAGATTGAGATTGTCCTTGTTTCTTGTTATTGGGTTGCTTGAATTTTATTCAGGCCTTGTTCTTGTATTTAGACAGATTATAACATTGTGGTTGATGTGATACTTTTAATTTGGATGATATTTTAAAATTTATGTATTCCTAAAAATCGGACTGGATTGTCCGGTTGAACCAATCTGACCGAAACCAGTTCTAATATTGGTTCGGTCTAATGAGAAAAACCATCCATGGAAAAAGCGTTTCAAAACTGCTGAATTGGCCAGTTCCTGGCTGGTCGAACCGATCTAGGTTCCGACTGGTCGAATCGAATCTAGACTCGACCGGTCGAACCGAACCAGGACCCAGCCGGTTACTCTAAATGACACCGTTTGTTATTAAAAAAACCAAAAAAGAAAAAGGGTTCTGAATTGAGAAACCATTCTCTCTAGCATGGTTCTAAAAATCGGACCGAACCGGCTAGTCGAACCGATAACCGCTCAAAGAAAAACCACTAAAAAACCGTCAAACCGGTTGGATCGGACCGGTAACCGGCTGCCCCCCCCCCCCCCCCCCGAACAAAAAAAAAATCATTCATTCATTTAATCATTTGTACTGGAGATTGGAGAACTCTAGCGAAGGAACCCTAGCCCTCCATCGTCGCCGCCGTTCCCAGATCGTCAGCGCCGCCGCCGTCCCCAGGTCGTCAGCACCGCCGTTCCCAGGTCGTCGAACCCTAACCCAGTAACTCGGCTGGTACTCTTCATCTTCGCTGGCTTCTCGGCCCGGAACCCAGGTTAGTGGCTCGTCTTCATCTTCGGTCTTCATCTTCGGTCTTCTTCTTCAATTTTGTTCCATTTTTCTTCAATTCTTCTTCGGTCTTGGTTTGAACTTTGAAGTTTGGTTCTTTAATTCTTCTTCTTCGGTCTTCCGTCTTGGTTTCCAGTTTGGTATTCCCTTGTATAAGTGTATTTGCTGGTGGTTAATGGTGGAAATTTTACAAATTTGCAAATTTGTATGTATGGTTCTGATTGCTTTGTCTTGTATTCACTATACTCTGATTGCTCTGTTAGTCAGTAATACTTACTCTGATGGCTCTGATAGTGTTTTACTGGTTTACCAGTTGCTGATGGCTCCTAATTTGTTTGTTGCAATATTGTTGAATGCTGTAGACTGATGGCTCTTAATTTTTTTTTGTTCAAATTTACTGATGGCTTTGTTTGTAGTTGCTGGTTTTGCTGGGTGAAGGTTTAGTGTTTTGGAATGTTTCATAATGTGCTAATGTTTGTAATTGCTGGCTTTGTTTGTAATTGCTGGGTGAAGGTTTAGTGTTTTGTGGTTATTGGTTGATGTTTTGGTTTAGTGTTCTCTCTTTTCCAGATTTTCCTTTTCCCTGTATTTCTGCATGTTGCTGAATTGGTAATTAATGAATTTGCCTTTTTGCTGTAAATTGGGACTTTACTAGGATTTGTTAAATTTGTTGCTGTAACTTGAATTTGTTGCTGAATTTGTTGCTTCCCGGTCACAGAATCAGAACAGAATGCTCAGTCAGTGCTTGATTGATTGGCTTTGCTCACTGATTGTATTTGATGATAACTTTTAAATTTTAAATTTGCACTGCCTATGTTACTGATTCACTGTTCTTTTAGTGCTTTTTGTTGTTGTTAATCATTGTGATGAGCTTTGTTAAAATTTGCATTGCCTATATTACTGAGTGTTCCTTCAGCGCTTTTTGTTGTTGTTAATCATTGTGATGAACTTTGTTAAAATTTCCCCTGCCTATGTGACTGATTCACGGATTCATCCCCCTCGTCATTATCATTGGCATGAACTCCGAACCAAAACCCCAACTCTCTGGATAAAATTGTAACGAAAGCTGATTGGGACATTTTCTTCTACTTAAGGTATGAATCAGAATGATGAGGCCAAGTTGTGAATACACAAGTCTCAACAGACTATAATATATATTGAGTTTGTGACATTAGAAGGGTGTAATAATAACAATAATGGAGTCATGTTATTTGAATATTGAGGTTTAACATTTAAACTCTCAGCTTGTCATCCTTGTTTGATTCTTCATCTCAGGTAATTGAATCGAATCAACCAGGCCTTCCTTTTCTTTTTCTTTTAGTTGATTCTAAATTTTTCTAATATATGTAGCTATCTGAATCAAGTGGATCAGATTATGTAGTTTTCTTGATTTGGGATATTTTCGGAGACGCATTAGAAGAGCTATTTTATTATTATGTTTGCTATAATAATATTCACATGTTCTGTATGCTTGTGATTGTTTCGGTGTTTACATTTTCTTTCCAAGTCACTTGTGGCTGTTATTTGAGTTAAGGCTTTGTATGTGTGTGAGAATATGTGATAATGTTGAATGCTGTTGCATCTAATAGGAGTTCTTGGAGTACCCTCATCTTTGGTCCTTTATAATTTATTTATTATTTTATTCTAAAACGGTTTTTCCGGTTGAACCACCGATTGGACCGGTTAGACCAATAAACCAATAAACCAATAACTAAAGCGGTTCAATGACCAGTCCGGTTTTCAGAACCTTGCTCTCTGGTCTCCCCTTTCAAGTTCACTGCAGAGCGGCAGAGGTTGTGCCAAAGCTCTTCCCATTCTTCCTTGAAAACCCTAGCTTTCATCGCGCCGCCGGTGGCCTCACCGTCGCTGCCTGGTTCATCGTGGTTGTTCGCCGTTCCTCCTGGTTCATCTTGCTCGAAGGCCCTCCCGTTCGACCAACGCCAACGTCTCCAGGTTCTGCTCTGCCGTCTTCTGTCCGTCGTGTTCATCGCCAGCTCGCCAGCGTTTGTGGCCAGCTCCCCGTCGTTCGTCGCCAGCTCACCAGTGTTTGTCGCCAGCTTCCCGTCGTCCGTCGCTCTCCCGCAAATCTCTGGTCACTGCCCTCGCCGAAGGTAATGCCTCGGATGCTCAGTTAGTGTTCACTGCTTCTTGATAAATTTCAATTCTGTTACTGGCTTACTAGCTTGTTCTTGCTTGTTCTAGGTTGGTTAACTCTGTTATATTGATGATAAATTGATGCTGATAAATTGTTACTACCTTGTTCTTGCTTTTCTTTTCTGTTGTTAAATTTTGTTAAAATTTCTTGGTGATAAATTTTGTGCTCATTGCCTCATTCAGTATTTTTTCTGTTGTTAATCATTATGCTGAGATTGTTAAAAATTGGGTTAAAAACTTTGTTAATCTTTGTTAAAGCATGTTAATTTTTGTGTTAAAAATTAGAAATCATGGATAACAACATCATAGTAAAACAAAAAAATGGGTATTGAAATGAACTCGCAAGTTATGGCAGGTTCTTGATATTGATGTTTTGGTTATTGCAAGTACTGTGTAATGGATTGTCCCTGCTTTGTCAAGTTGAGTTTCTATGAACTACTTATAAACCAAAAAACAAAACAAATGCCTCCTAAAGGAATACTTGTAATTTAATCACAAAATATAACAAATTGTGTATTGAAATAAACTCTAATTATAGTCTTAATGATATTTTAGCAACTATGTTTTACTGTTTTAGCCATCAGAAACTAGGTAATTATCATCTGTCTGTATTAATACCATTGAATACAGAAAAACACAGAAATGATATGTGATTAATCACTATTATGTCAACTTGAAACTTGAAAGTAACTGTGTGTAAAGTTTGAATATTGTTAGTTTTACTTTATTGGTTAAGAAATCACCGTCTAGAATCTTTGGGATTTCATACTTTAAAACTAAACTTGATTAGCCAAACAAAGTGGCAACAAATACACAAAACATGAGCGTATGTATCCTTTGATAGTACATATTGCCATAAGTTGGTGCTTAATACTCTTACTATATCACAAAGCTCTTAAACTTATAATTGAAGAAGTTAACACTTCATTTTTTGTCTGATCTGTGCTCTTAGCTAAAGTAACAATAGACCTTGTTTTAAACTTATAACCAGAAAAGTTAAGATTTTGGTTGATGATATTTTATGTAGATTTGAATGACATTTTAAAGTTTATGTTAGACTATAATTATGTTCTAGTGTGTTTATTTATATTTTATTTATTATTTTATTATGAAACGGTTATTCTGGTTGAACCATGGTTGAACCGGTTGGACCAGTGGACCAGTGACTTGAGCAGTTCGATGACCAGTCCGGTTTTCAGAACTTTGTAATTATGTTTTAGTGTGTTTATTTATATTTTATTTTTTATTTTAATACAAAACGGTTGAACTGGTTGAATCAATAAACCAGTGAATCAGTAGTTAGAGCAGTTCAATGACTGGTTCAGTATTCAGAACCTCGAATTTTACTAAATGTTTATTTGTTACTTTTTACTCTCCTACTTTATATAAATAAGAATGTACAAGGCTTTTTTCGAATCTTATATATACTGTATATCATGCTTTTATTATTTTATGTATTATCTATAAATAATAAATGATGTGTTATAAGAGAGGGTGCTTCTGCTCCCAAACTTAATGGAAAGTCTTACTTAGATGTCTTGAGAATACAGAATGAAGATTAATGTTGATGAAAAATTAAATCATGTGGTCAATATTTGTAGTTAAGAAATGTCATTAATGAATAAGCCTCAGCTAGACCTGTTAGATTCTTTAATTTAATTTGTTTTGTTAAGTAAGTATGTTTTAAAGCACTTTGGATTACTGTTCTAGCTTGATTGTATCAGCAATATATTGGAAAGAGGAAATTACTTTTTGTTCTTGGCTTTATCTTTTCAAAATTCCTTAATTAATTAGGCAAACTAGATGTTATATTATTAGAGTTTGTGGATGTTTAGGGCTTGGTGGGGTCTTAATAAATGAGAAGGCTTATAACATGATGAAGTTTTTATTTACAAATTTTTCATTTCACATATCCACACTCCATTGACAACAGAGAACTAGTTTCATCTGTTTTGCATAAAAGTTTATGTTATTTTTGTTCTTTTATTTTTTCTTAAAAATTGTAACAGCTCTGCACTAAAAAATCATAAAAAGGAAAATTTTGACTGACTAATGCAATTTATTTAAATGAATGTGCTTTTATCCTTTTACATTCCTCTATTCCCCTGTTCTCATTGCTATTTCGGGAAGTTGGTTGCAGATGGTTTTCATACATTTGGCATAACATGCACTTGAACAAATGGGATCAAGCAGCTTTCTGTGGAATTTTACCAAAAAGTTTGTCACATTTGGGATCATTACTGTTACTGTATCTGATCGTTATGTAACAGTGGTTCCAGTTCGGGGTGGCTCTATGTCTCCCACACTTAATCCAAAACCCAGCTCTTCTGCAGGAAACTTCTCTGGTAATATTCTTGCCAAAGGGGGTTCATAAGAAACATGGTATTTTGGGATTGCAGATTTTGTTATTTGACCATTTGGTTATGCTGCAGATGATTATGTCTTGGTTGAGAAGTTTTGCGTTGACAAATACAGATTTTCACATGGAGATGTTGTGGTCTTCAGGTAATACATTTGTTTCACTCTTGAATATATGTTTGCATTTATATGCCATATTTTACATTGGTATATGATGTCTAGAGAAGTTAAACAACATAGTTACGGAAAATAACCACCTTGGACCCTGTGATTGTTTGACTTCACAAAGGATTTTTTCTTGGACTAATGTTGCACTTCTGTTCAAGTTATTGGTAGTGACTGGTGAATGATTATGCTATTATATTCAACTACTAAGATAATTCATGTTTTATTAGAATGTAGATTAGATCTAAGTTGCTTCTTTTGAAATTCTTAATTGGTGATTTTATTTATTTATTTATTTATTTTTTTAAGACTTTAATTAGTGCATCCCAAACCTTTTGTAGCTCTCCATTGAATCACAAGGAGAGACACATAAAGAGAATAGTTGCATTATCTGGTGAATGGTTTGGTAGTCGTCAGAACTATGATGTGTTGAAGGTTCCAGAAGGACATTGTTGGGTTGAGGGAGATAATGCGGCTTTTAGCATGGATTCAAAGTCATTTGGACCTGTAAGGTTCTCTTATCACTTAGTTTAAGGTGTGGTTACTTATATAATATATTGCAAAACTTGACCAGCCAGGCTTCTATTGCCACAAAAAAAGCAATTTATTATCTGTCAATGTCAATTTTGTTGACATCTTTAAAGATAATAGTGTATATGAGCTTTTTTGTTTAATCCAGTAACCTTATGTTCCATGCGTAATGTATTCAATCAAAGTGCTATCCATTGTGGTTTTACAGCTACAGCTGAGCCATCTTACTGATTTATATTTCTCATGAATGCTTGCATACATTAATATATCAGTCGTTTAACAAGACTCCTTTTTTGAGTTTTGTATATTGATTTTCATGTGCATTGATGTTGAGATAGATAATAAGGGTACCATGCTGTTAGCCTTGACCGAAAATTTTTATTGATTTGGATTTTCATTGTTGTAGACTTTGTCTGTGTTCTTTTCCTTTTATTTTTGGTCATTATCACACACACACACACAAGGGGGAGAGGGGAAAGGATCGATTCCGAGAATCGAACCAGGGTGTGGTTGCTCACGAGTCAAGTGAGTTGCCATTGCGCCAAGGCCTCAGACCACGCGTCATCTATGGTTGCAACCTTTTAACATCTTGGTAACATGTAAATTGTGTTTGCAGATTCCCTTGGGCCTCATACGAGGAAGGGTGACCCATGTTGTGTGGCCTCCACAAAGAATAGGCGCCATCCAGAGTCCTCCACGAGAAAGATTATCTTCTTTATAGTTGGATCCTGATGATGCTGTTGCCAGGCCTCCTCAGTGCAGAATTTTGTGAGTAGAATCCTTCCTGGAGTATTCTTTTCTCTTCCCTAATGTTGTTTTAATCGGACACAGAAACCATTCTTTGCTCCATTTGTTTCGCTTTGCGGAGGAGAATTACTATAATTCATTTGTTAATTGGATTATAGTATAACCGTTTAACCCTTCAATCTTTTTATTTTTATTTTTCCCGGAACCGAGCAATTAATCAAAATAGAAATGAGATGCATGATATGTTGCTCGTTTTTTAGCAGAAGAGATTAAGATGGTAATATTCAAAATTGATACTTATAGTCTCCTTGTCCAAAATTTTCTCCTTGCTCTCTTTTTAGAGATGATTTGGGACATGTATTTAATTAATTTAATATCAAATACGTGAATAACGTATATTTTAGAACCTTTGTACTTTTAGTTGGTGAACCAAATAGGCAAATGTTGGATTTCCGATTTTCACAACCTTGCTTTTCACATGGTCAGTTAATTTGAAATGCATTTTATTTATATTTCATTGTCTGTTGGAGCAATAAAACCATAATAATAAAAAAAACTTGAATAACCATAATACCCATTGAAAAAATATTTATAAAGTAAGGAGATTGATAGTGATAAACTGGAAAATTAATCACTATGAGAAAATATAGGTAACTAACTCTATATGCTGTTAACTGGTTAATCTAACAGCTAATTTTTCAAAAAAAAAAATTTTAAAATTTTGAAAACCTAGGATTGTGCTAAGAAAAGAAAATATGCACCTTCCCATTCCAGTTTTTCACACTCCAATTGCTCACACTACGATCTCTCCTTTGAATTTCTTTCGCTGCGATGCTGCACCCTCCCCCTCCAACTCTTCTCATTGCGCCGCCGCGCCTTCCCTGGCGAACTCCTTTCGCCGCACCGGCACGCCCTCCGCACGCAACTCCTCTTGCGGTGACGCCTTTCAATCCTTCAGCGTCCCTCTTCTCTCCTCCAACTTGTATACTATTTATTAGATATATTTAATATTTACCATTTAAATTAAGATTTAGTTAACATGTGTTCGAAAGACACATAATAAGTTTACTATTAGTAAAAAATTTTAAATATTTTTATTCAATGAATGAAAATAAATGTATTAAAAACTTAAATTTTTTATATTTTTAATAAAAAAAATTTTAATTTATAAACTTAATATATGTCTTAAAACATAAGATAAACAAATTTTTTAAATTAATTCAATAACTATAAATACATTCTCATATTTTTATATAAAAATCTCATTCTTTGCAGTGATATTACTTGTGCTATTATTAATAGTACAATTTTGGCGATGTGTTTTGGCTCCCCATATAGTTATAGGGATTAAGTTATCTTCATCAATTAATTTGTATTTAATTGAAAATTAATAATTTTGCATATGTAAATATGTGTATTATATATATATTAATAAGGACTCATAATATTACTATGTGATTATTATATATGGTGCCTTATTATTTTATTATTTTTGTGTTATATATAAATATTTGATTTTGTTACATGAGGAAATTAGTAATAATATAATACCTATTTATTTTATAAAATTTAACTTTATAATAAATTGATTAAATATTATACTACTAAAATAATATTTTTTTGTAAAAATTAATTTATTTTAAAATATAAAAAATATAGTAATATATAATTTATGCGAATATTAGTCGGTCCAAATAGTATATATTTGACTGAATTACATGCTTATATTTACGGTGACTACGTGATTAAAAATAAATCAATACTTATTATTTATACGGATAATAATCGGTCTAAAAAAAGTTTTTTGTTTGACCAAATAATAATCATTGAATCTTATATTTATTTTCTATTTAATTATGCAGCTACTAATCGGCCTAAAAGAATGTTAGTGTTTGACCAATTAATAGAAAATATATACGATAATAAATAGATATAATTCTCAAGTTTTCATGAAAATAATGAGTCAATCTAAAGATAAGTTTATTATTTGACAGAATTTTTTTGAGAATATTTGATAAATCGTACTAAATGAATTTATGTGTACGTAATTTATGCGGGTATAGATTGATACAAAGAAAGTTCTGTACTTAGTCAAATTACATACATATATATGATAATAAATATGTGATAATTATTTAGTTTTATGTGAATAATAAATTTGTCCAAAGTTAATTTTTGTAGAAAAAATACCAATAAATAAATAATATTCTTTTAAATCTTAACTGATTTCATAATAATTTAATATAATGGGATCAAATTTAATTATTTAATAGAGCCAAATAAATATTATTTTTATGTACTACTAAAAAATATTTTAAATTATAATAAGAGCACTTGTCCTCACAAGTTATAAGTTTTCAAGTAAATTTCTCTCTAGATTTAATATATAATGGTTTTTTATTTATTGTAATAATTGCTGAATAAATTATTATTATTATTTATTTAAAATTAAATGAGAATAAAATCAAAGATATTATTTTATATAAAATTTAAAGTTTAATAAATGATATATTCAAATATAAATAATAACTTAAAATTTTTAATTTCTAGCACATCAAAATTATTTCTGTGTGTTTTTTAATTAAAAGAATTATGATTTAGTCTTATTAAAAATATACATAAGACTTTAATAAGGGAAGATAAAAAAAAAAAACTACATTCTTTTTAGTTTTATGCTCTCAAATCTCAATTATATCGGCGAATTCAGGCGCATTTTCGTATATTCAGTTATATTTTTTAATAATTTAACACGAATGGTTATCCGAAGGAACCGTGGAAGTTGTAACATTTTCAACCTTGTTTAAGGGTTATATTCTGAATTGACTCTCTAAGAGTGGCTTGCATAACAAGTTATGTTAGGAACAGTCCGGCGCCTTACACAGAAAAAAGACAGAGAGAAGGGTGACATGTCATGTATGCGTAGAAACAAGGAACGGCAAACTTTTTATTGATTATCATCATCACTCCCACACGCCCCTTCGATTTCATTTCGCGATTCACATTCACATTCTAATTTCCAATTAACAAAACAAACCCACTCCAAATTTCACTTCACAGAACCCATTCCAATTCCATTCATCACATTCACAATGCGCTACCATTCTGTCTTCTCTCACTGATATAACTCTCTATCTTCTTCATCTTTTCTCGGTAATCATTCTCTCATTAACATTATTATTCCCAGCATTTTCACCGAATTGGTATTTTCCCATTTACATGGCATTATTTTATTCTATTTTTAATTTGTCGTACGGTTCTTTTTGGCTTTCTGATTTCCTTTTCTGTGTTTGTGATTTTTCCTTTTCCTTCTTTCTGTGGCTGTGTTTCAAGTTGATAAATTGGTGTTAAGGTAAGGGAGAAGACATGGGAAGGCTATTCTTGGTTAGTCTTGAAGGGAACTTCTATAGCTGCAAGCACTGCCAAACACATTTTGCCCTTGCTCATGATATCATTTCCAAGGTTTATTTTTAATTGTTTATTGTGTTGTTATTATTTTCCTTTTCTTTTTCCTCTCATATGCCTGAATGGCTGAATGTACAATTTGATGATATCTTAATGTGGGTTTTTGTTGGAGAATTATGTGATATAATAATGCCTTTTGTGATGATCGTTTAAAATAGTGGGTATATTTGCTTTTGTGATTACTGTGATTACCATTAATTGTGCAAGAGTGTTGCTAAGGCAGCAAAATCGTTGTCGAGTGTTGAAGGGAGTATCACGACGCTATGGTTGCAAACACAATTTTAACCATCATGCCCTCATTACTGGTTGATCATGATGATGGGAATCTGATTAACCACAGAGGGGCCAAATAGAAGATAGGATCGACATGAAGTGAGAAATTGATGGAGCTTAAGAAGAATTGTTTCTGGAACACATACATATATGAAGCAGTGGCATTTTTAGATAGGATCGTGTTTGGGTTAAACATGTCGATACTAACTTGTGGACTCTACATGATGTTCAACTATTATTGATATTTTGTTTTGGTTGTTAAATGTATAAGATTTTGAATTTCTGTGTACTGCTATATTTTTGGTGTCAAGTCATTCATACCTCCATAGTTATGTTTCACTTTTTCGCATTGACATTCTATTCACTGTAATTGCGTAATTCCTTGGAAAGGTTTTGGACTAGTTACAAATGTGTATGGGAGCACTAAAGTATGGCTTCCTCAATTTTTTTTAAGCCATGTAATTGTAGGCATTGTGGTTCTGTTATATTCACATTGAGTACCTAGTGTTTCTAAGCAAAAATGTTTCTCACCCTGGTGATTCTCTCAATTCAATGACTATATTTTTTTTTAATTCTTGAGACAGATTGTAATGGGCATAGGCATATAGTAGTGGTGTAGAATATGCATATACAGGACATGGCATTATCCCAATAAATAAATAAATCAGAAAGTAAAATGGTCTAATTTGGAGATGAAGTATTTGAAAGATTTGTTCAAATAGAACCGTCTTAACAGACTTAAAAAGATGTTTTTTTTTCCTTATCAAATTTTATAATTAAAATTTCATCCAGATTTAAATATGCCCACTTCTGGTTAGCTCTGCGAAGCCATTTGTGCCTGATGAATTTGTTTGAGAGATCTAAACATAAATGGGTTGACTTTAGAAATAATCCATGACTTGACGCAATGACATCGTTTGATTCATATAGCCAACTCCACCTAGTGAAACAAGACTTTGTTGTTGTTATATGGGTTTTATCTCTAAAATTGGATTCAAATGTCATCAATATTGAGTCTGTTGGGCCATATTATCTTGATTGGTTATATACTTATATATGAACAAAGCAACATAAGATGTACTCACTGGAAACTTGTTGACCACTAAAAGTTGAAAGTTTTCTATTCCTTGATCATGGCACCTGATTGACATCAGGTTGGCTATTTTGACATTGACGTGGTTATGTGTTACTAAATAAATAGAGAATTTTGAGTATGATTACCTTCCCTGTGTTGCATTTTGCATATGCATCTTAATTGTACAGTGCAGGCAATCTAAACTAACCCAATTTTCTTGTTCATTATTTATTTTTTAGTCTTTCCAGTCCAGGCATGGGAAAGCTTATCTCTTTGATAAAGTGTAAGTTTCATTTGATCTTCTCATTACAAAATTAAAATAAGCATCTCTAGTGCCATTGCAGAATTTTTTGATACTGTTGCATAAATATTTAGCTAAATTAACAATAAACATCAGAATAAAAATAATAATTGTCAAATATATAGCCTATTACATATCATGCAATTGAGTAAGTTCACTCTTCTAGGTCTAATACAAATTTTCATATCTATCAACGAGTACATTCCTTTAAAAGTGGTGATTTCACAGAGAATAACTTACACTTTAATGCTTTCAATATCTTGAATGCTTCAGTAATGCACTTGGTACTGGATGAAAAATCATGATGAGTACAAGACTTTGTTGTGTAATAGCATTGAGTAATTGAAATAACTTGTTATTCCATCTTATGACAGTGTAAATGTTACCGTTGGAGAGAAAGAAGAACGAAATCTGATTACTGGAGTGCACACTGTTGTTGACATATTCTGTGTTGCATGTGGATCCATTGTTGGATGGAAATATGTAAGGACCAATTTTTATCGCATGTTGTTCGTGATTTAGTTGTTCAGATGCTGTTGACATTTGCAAATGCCTGTTTATAACATAGACTCATCAGATAACACTACTGCTTTTTGCAAGTTGAAAATCACATTGCCTACTTTTTTCTTTATCAGTTTAGATAACTTATTACTTCTCAAAAAGAACCTTTAAAACATTCAAAGTAAGAACTTCTATTAGTCATTAGTAAGCATTTAAATATAGAATTACTTATTGATATGTTACTTTCTAGAAGTTTCTTTACGAAGGCTTATATAAGTTATTCTTCAAAATAGACTAACTTTCTATCTCATTTCACTTCAGGAGTCTGCTTGTGAGAAATCTCAACAGTATAAAGAAGGAAAGTTTATCCTTGAAAGGTGACTAGTTAGTTAATCTGCATTTATAGCTTTTATGTTTTATCTTTATATTCAGGGTAAATTTCAATAACCTCTCTTGTGCTTAGGCAATGTTACAGATAACATCCGCTCTATTCATAGAAGTGTACACTAAACTCCTTGAAATTTGGGTTATATTGACACTCGGCACCCTTGTAGTGTTTAAAATGTGACACTAACCTCCCTTATAAACATGAGAAGAGGTCAATGTCTGCATGACATATCAAGGGATGCCGGGAGTAGAATTACTTAATTTCAGTGGAGATCAATGTAATTTACCATTTAGTTCATTTGTTTTTCAAACGAGAATAAGTGGCAGTGGGGATCTGGTAATGGTCGGTGGCCAGTATTTTTTAACGAGATTTGCGATTTGTTATTGTGAATAGGTTTAAGGTGTTGGGACCTGATGGCAGCCTCTACATGGAAGCTCCAGAACCAAATGCTGCTGGAAGTGATGTTGATGATGTTTGATTTGCTCATTTAGGATCTAATCTCATTTTGAAACTGTACATTCTCTATGCTTCTTCCTGTTAAAATATGTTATACTTCAGCTATTAGTATACATTTACAATGCACTAAAGGTTACAATAGTTCCCTTATTACAATGCATTAAAGGTTACAATAGTTCCCTTACCCTTAATTCAAAATCAACTAGGCCAAAATGTTGGAATTGTATGAAACTAGTGAACTATTTATATGATTTGATTAATCAGATTCGGTATAGAAAGTAAGCCTTAGTACAAACACTAACGATGTTTTTCCCTTGAAAAGCCAAAGCTTGAAGTTTCCAATTTTGTTGTAATGCATTTATCAAAGAAAAATATTTGAAATATGTTAGCACAACCTTTATATTATATTCGGTTTTGCTAAGACACCAACTTATTTTTAACAAAATATTAGCCAACAAAGTAGTGAATGAGCAAGATTAAGAGAAAGAAAAGGAAAGGATGTTGGTTGTCAATCTTTTTCCGTATTCTATAGTCTCTGGTTTTCATGGAGAGGTAATTTTAATGTCCTGGATTGCTACTATAAATGCTAGTTAATATTAAATAATCACTGTTGGATTACAACAAAAACTAGTAGTAATTTTGTAGATTGACAGCAGAGAGAGGATGGAAGAAAGTTGTGGTTTATCATTTCCATTTCAAACACAAAACTTATTCATCACTAGTTGTCTTTTGTCCTTACACCAAACAATTATGATAATGATTTTTCCCTTTTCCTCTAATGATTTTCTTGGAGAAAATATACGCTTCTAGCGTATTACGATAGTTAGAATTGAGCTCTACATAGTTCATCCATCTTCCTTATTTGTGACATAATGCAAAGCACAGAAGATAAACCCAACGCTAGAAAAAGAATAAAAACGAAACATTGGTTGACAGGACCAAGAGCCATTCTCCCTCCAAGAATGTCCGTAGGTAGTTTCTTTTTAGCATGATGACATGGCCATGTGCAAATAAATAGGGGCACATTTTGTATTTTTGTCATTTTAAGCCGGGGCAAATTCAATAAAAATAAATATACAGTTAACATTACAGATTACATCAAATTTAATTTTGATGTTCTGATAGTGTAAATTATTTTAAATGTATATTTAATTACATAATGACACATCAGTAAAATAATTATATTTTACATTGCAAAAAATACTCTACAACCAAGTGATTTACTCAACCAAGTCCAATTAAGTTGTATAACAGTTTATCATATTCACGCGCGCTTCTTCTTCTTGTTCTGTACACGCGCGCTTCGTCTTCTTTTTCTTCTTCTTCCTGTTCTGTATACTGTTACTTCGTCTTCTTCTTTTTCTCTTTTTTTTTTTCATATTTCTCTTTCATTATCATCGCTGTCGTCACTACCGCCATTGTCGCCACCTCCTCCTCTTCCTCCTCCTCCATCATCATTATCGTTAGAGAGTAAAATAAAAAGAATTATGAAAAAATAAAATAAGAAAAAGATAAAGAAAAAAAGATGAAAAAGAAGAAGTAAGAGTAAGGAGGAAGAAGAGAAAGAGTTTTGAATTATGAATAATTTATCAGAAAAATAACACCAAAATTTCTTAATAATAACATATAGATATCTTGTTTTGACACCGAAATTCCGATGTCTCTTTAAATAAATTTCAATGTTATTTTTATTTCTAGCAAGAATTCAATTCAATAAGTGTGAATCTATTTTCATTTAACTAAATAAGATTGCAATACATACATGTTCATTTAATTTTAATATGAGAAGCAATACTCCTAAAAGATGTAAAAGCAAAAAAAAAAAAGAAAAAAAAAAGAATAAGAAGCAAAAAAAAAAAAAATACAGCATTACAAAAGAAATTTTTGTGTTTTGTAATAAAATTTCAATGTTAAAATTATAAAATTTTGGTGCTATTTTTGTTTATGGCAAGAATTCAATTAAATAAGTGCAATTCAAAAATTTTCTGTCACAGTAAAAAAATTTCAATTTTATTTTCTGATAAATTTTACATAACTTAAAATTTCTCATCTTCTTCTTCGTTATCATCATCATATTTTTTTTTTGTTTTAATTTTTCATAATTCTTTTGTTTTACCCTTATAATAAGAATAAAAATAAGAAAAAGAAAAAAATCAAACAAAGAAGAAGACATACATAATGCTGCAAAAATCACCAAGAGAAGGAAGAAAAAAAAATACAACAATAAAAAAGCAATAAAAGACTGACGATAACAAGAAAATATATAAAGAAGAAGAAGCACGGAGGAGAAGAAGAAGAGCGCAAAGAAAAAGAAGAACGCGAGGAAGAAATGCGGGATATGAAAAGGTAGCGTGTTTACACGCGCTAATAATAAAGTTGGTTTTTGTTTGGTTTGAACCAATTTGGTTGGATTTGGTTATTAAAAAGGCTTGAATGTAGAGCATCACTATTTACATTGATAGCATAAATGGTCATTCAAAAGAACGGATACGATTCATTGGACGATGTGTAAAAAGTACACTTTCTCGGTGATTAAAATTAAGCTCAATTATATTTATCTTTTTTTTTCTTAATACATTCATTTTATGTAAATACAATACCCTAACTTTTGGTTCCAATAACATGTAAATGAAATTTCAATCTTTAGTTTATATATATGATAAATCTCTAACGGTTTAATTTCTTCTGGTTTTAGACTCCTAAAGAATTAAAACTCAACTATATATTTGTTGTAGCAAACGAATAGAAAAGGATCAAAACTCAAACTATAAAAAGTTACAAAATTTAGATAAAGAAAGAAAAAATTATGAAACTTATAAGTATAATACAACTATCAAGACAAAACTTACAATAATTACATGGAGCCCTTTTTCTTCTTCTTTATAATATAGTGCTTTAATAGATTGTTTTCCATACACTTTTATATTGTTTTATTTGGTGGTTTATTCTCTACAGGTGTTGGTCATATATTTTGGCTTAGGTTCTTTCATAAACTTTAATGTGCGCTTGAGGCTTTGGCGTCGTGTCTAAATTTTAAATTTGATTGAGATTCAGTAGTGAATAAAAACTTTTGAAAAATATTGTGTGCAAATAAAAATGACAATGAGTAAAGTAGGATAGAGTTTAGGTTCAATTCTAATTCTATTCGTGGGTTAATTTTTCAATAAAACTATTTAACCCTATTTTATTCGCGGATTTATAAAATGTCAACCCTAATCCTACACGGCCTCAATATAAAATCTGATAAATTAATAAAATTAATTAACTAATAAATTAATTATGAGTTAAAGAAATTAAGAAGTAAATTTTATAAGAAGTAAAAGTATTTAAAATACGAATTTAAACACTAATTTTAAATATTTTTTGCCCGAAATTAGGCCAACATGCTAAACTAGTTGAACCGGACTCAAGGCTCAACATATATAAGCTAAAATCAGCCACTCCTTCTCCTTTCTTCTTTATGATTCACGCTGAGTTGAAGAAGGAACGGAAGAACCTAACTTCCATTTTCCAATTCAATATTCTTTTGTCCATAATTTTTAATTCGGAGCTCCAATCGTCACACTGTTTGTGGCCATGCATTCGTCTCACTGAACTCTTCAAATTTATTTGAACAAAGCGGTAAGGCACTTTATTTTTCTTATCCAATTCCCTCTTTCATTCTATTTTCGCATTTTAGTTATGGGTATTGAGAGATCTTCATGATTTTGATTGTTTAGGTGTAATTTAGTATTGGGTAATCATTAGGTTTCATCCCAATCTTCCGTGGATAAGGTAAGAAAACTCTAACCCATGTAAATTAGTGAATTAGTAAACCCTAGTATTGATTATGATGAAATTGTATGAAATTAGATTGAATACATGTGAATTGAAGTCAAATTGGTGCACTTGAGCGCTTGAATTGGAGCCTTGGTGGCTAGGACTAGCTAAATTGGCAAATTAAATACTTGGAGGCTTGTGGAAAAGAGGTTTTCGGTAGTGTTTGAACTTGGGGAGAAACCAGCCAAAATATGGTTTCGATTTCTTATAGTTAATATATAATGCTGTGTGAAACACAGGCTAGTAACCTTTAAAATAGATTTGAATTATATGAATTGGTTAATTTATGAACGAAAATTGTTGAATTTGGTGTTGAATGTGTAAATTATGAAGTTAGTGGTTTTTGTAAGTAAAATTGTTAATTGAAGTTGATAAAGTAAAATTAGATGTGATGAATAATAATTGTGATGTTATTGAATGATGATGAATTTGATTTTTAATGATGATTGATGGAAAATTTTGGTTGGGATTTGAATGGTGGATTGAATTGGTTTGAAAGTGAGAGTTTAGACTTGGGTTTGAATGGGTTGATAATTTGAAAATGATACTTGTTAGGTGTTGAAGGATTGAATTTGGTATGGTTGTGCTGATATTGATTTGGTTGTGAATAATTTTGGTTTGAATTGTGAGTTTTGGAAAACTAGAGGATTTGTAATTTTTGGTAAAAACTAATTTTTGACCAACTTCGATGGGTTATAACTTGGCTTTCGGACTTCTAAATTTGGTGAAACTTATTTCAAATAAAAATTAGATTCGTGAAGTTTATAACTTTCAAAGAACAGACTGAAATTTTTTTTAACGAAAACGTTATGCGCGTTTGAAGTTTGGTGAAAAAAACTTTTTTTTAGCTTAACATCTTTTTGGAACAAACCCATGTTAATGCGTACGTGGAGGCCATGTGTACATGAGAAACTGGCTCTGTCCAGCACTCATGCATATGCGGAGGGCATGCGTATGCGAAAAGGGCAAGTTTTGAACTCTCGCATATGCGGCGTATGGCTTGCGTATGTGAGCAAACCTTCCGCCACGAATGGTTGCGTACATGGAGGTGTCTCGCGTACGTGACTATGAAAAATTTAACAATACATGCGTATGCAGAAGGCATGCATACGCATGACATGCATCCTATTTTGCAGAAAATGTATTTATGTGTTTTAAAACATTTTTCTAGCGTTCTAAACCTCTGTAAACACTATTTAAGATTTTTCTAGCTAGTGATTAGGTTTTGGGATGAGCGAGAGAGTATTGAGTGAAATAAAAAGGGTATTTTTGGTTATGAATTTAGAGCCGATGACTTAGGACTATAGAGTATTGTGGGTGGATTAGCTAGAATGTTTTGTGGAATGTATTTGGTGGATTAAAGAAGACATATCGGAGTATAGTGGAGATAAGTTTAAAGAAGCATATTTTGATTATGAAAATATATTTTGATTATAAAAAACTAATTTGGGCATGATTGTTTCATCTTGAGAACTCTTTCTCGAAAGTACAACCCCTGTGAGATGGTGGAAGGTCAAGATCCCCTTCTTTGCTCCTCCTAGTATTGTAAAATCACCTCCAGCGAGATAGTGGGGGGTTAGGATCCCCTCCTTTTGAGTGTGTGGCCCAATTGCACTCTATAGGGAGAGGGACGTGGGACTTGTGTTGAGAGAAGCTGGGAATGTGTGTCAAGAAGGAAGGCACGTCGGGCTTGTGACTTTGGCCGTTAGGCGTGCAAGATCACATGAGGGGGATGCCGCCATGCCGGACTTGCTTGTGCAGCTATTAGGTGTCCATGTTGGGCTGAGGACGACTGCCAGACGTTTTTGTTTGAATGCTTGGGCATTCATTTTGGGCCCGGTTGAACTGTCCTTGAATCGTATATGTGTTTTCTTGTCAAAAAGCTTCAGTTCTTGCTTATTTTGAGACAATAACTCTTGAAAACACAAAAACACTAACCGAACTCCAAATACTTGATTATTTATAAAATTTCATTAGAAAACATAAGAAATTTGATTAAAACCTAAAAAAAATAAATGAAAAAGAACCCTAAAAAATTACTTAAGATGACGTATCCTCAGAAGTGCTCGCAAGGTGGTCGCAAAACTCTCGTATGATAACCTAATTGAACTCAATACTGAAAAATTAGAAAAGTTGTCAAATACCTGGCAATTTATAAACCTAACAAGCCTTTTGCAGCCTAAGATCCGTAGTTCATCTACCCAACTTTTTTCTTGAAGAGTCTGAATGATTTCTAATAAACTGTTAGTAAAAAATGGCATGTAAGGTTAACAACCATAGTTTTAATATTATTAGTTAATAAAATGAAGTAGCATAGTAAAAAGTTAAATGAAGTAAAAACTAACACTAGTTGACCCTGCTTCTTAATAAAAAAGAAAATAACATAAAAAAAGTGTTCTTTACCTCTTTTTGAATTCATAATTCAAAATGAAGTAACCCCGACCCTCCCCTTCTCCCTCTCCCCCCCCCAAAAGAGAAACTAACTAAATAAAAAGAACCACTCATACCAATTAATCAATGGGATATATGAGTTAAAATTGTATAAAAATTTACGCCTGCTCCTTATACGACAATAACAATTTCTTATGTATACACAAGACAACAGTCACTGAAACCGATTCAACAATTAACAAAACTCCTGCATATTCATATTCATATTTATAAACTAATTCAGAAAACCAATTCAACATATGAATTCAACCACTGCCATTTATTTTTAATCAGCTTATGAACCAATCAACAATAAAATTCACATCAATAACATCAAGGAATCAATCTTAAAAAAACTAAAAAAAATAAAATAAATTATCACCTGTTATTCTAGAGGCAGAATGTGGACGACGAGCAGCACTTCAAGTAGCAAGGGAGGGACGGAAGCGCGGCACGACGAGACGCGAGCAGTGGAGCACACCAGACGTTGGGTGCAGTGATGGCAGACGAGCAGAATACGAGGCAGAAGGTGATGAACACGCGAGGGACGACGAGCATGCAATGGACGCCGAGTGGAGAAGACGCAGTGAGATAGGACCGTGCAATGGATCTTGTGGGAGCTCAACAAAGAACTTAGGGATAGGGCTATGTGAGTGTGGGGCAAAATGACAGTTTTTTTTTGGAATTTTTGAAATATGGAGATGTCCTCAATTAGGTCTCCTACTCTAATGGTGAGAATATTTATTTTTTTAATAGAATATTCTGTTATTTCAAACGTTTTTTTCACGGTAAGGACTAAATTGAAAAAAATTATATGGTACAGAAACTCAATTAAAAAGAAAAAAAAGTATATATACTTAATTAAAAATTCGATAAAACTATAGAAATCTGCAGAATAATCAAACTTTTTTTTACTTTAAAGTATTGATTTTTAAGCATTTGTCTAAAAAATATATAAAAAAAATATACTTGACAAAATCACTAAAATGAGAAAATAAAAAAATTTCATTTCCATAATTGGATTGTTCATTTAAGGAAAATAAAAGAAGGAAAATTCATCGATTTATTATGGGTGGGGGTAACCGGGGCCTGGCGGTGTTGATGTGGGTGGGGGGTCAGGGGCGCAATGGTGGATCAGCAGTTAAGCCACCAATCATAAATGCTAAATATTTTGTTCCCAAAGTTTAATCGCCCTCAGAAGTGGGACCCGCACGAATCAGATAGGAGCGTCTTTCCTCCAATCCAAATTTTGAACCGCACGATACACGAGGCCCCATCATCTCTCACTTAATTACAGCCGTTCGATTTTACCCTTTCCTACATCTCGAGGAATCCAACAGCCCACGTTTCATGTTTGAGTGTTTGACTCATCACCCTTTTGGAAATATGCCAATGCCAATTGCTAACTCCTAATTGCACCTCTGCCTTTAAATTTCATCATCAAACATTAACTATGGAAATTGAATGATTCTATTTTATGTTTGTTTGATAATCAAATTAAATTAATGGATGCAATTTGTTTACTGAAATTTTGTTTGGCCATTTCATTGGTTGGTGCTGCATGTGATGTTGTGCAGGTGTATGAATGCTGAGAATGTTTTTCTACATTTAATAATGTAAGAATAATATGGCTGATTTGTTTTTTAATTTCTTTTTCATGTACTACCAATTAAATTAGGATTTTTTTTATGAAAAGAATTAAATTAGAGCATTTCTAACAATAATGTTTAAAAAAATTTACAAATGAAAATTATTTAAGTTTTCAATTTAATTCCTCAACTAATATCTTTAAAGTATTAATTAATTAAATAAACCAATTTAGTAATTAATTTATTAAGTTTTTTAGGTTTAATTTAGATTACTTGTTAATGATTTTATTAATATAAAACTTAACAATTGTTAAATTCTTTGAACATTTTAATGTTCATTTTCTTAACAGATTTTTTTTTTTTTAATTTTGCCAAGGAGTGCTTAAAGAATTAAGTCACCTATGTTAGAAAATATTACTATTTTTATACTATATATATATTTAATCGGATAGATTGAATAATTTCCAATCTTAAGCATTAGATAATATATTCTCACACACCACACATTTATACACATATTTAAATGTTCTATCTATTTTTTGGCCACCATCAAGATTCAAATTTACGTGCTAACATATTAAGAAACACCATATATAACCGCTCAATCAAAATCTCAATTGCATAAATATTTTAACATCTTAATAAATTAACTAAATCCTTGTAAGAAAAAAAGATAATGGACCATATGGTGCTCCCATTTTCACCTTTTTTGATCATGGTGAATTGGCAAATCCGAGCACCTAAAAAGGGAATAGAGCTATTAAATCTAGTACTATATGCATTCGAGTTTGAGAGTTACATGGTCAAAAGTGGAAGAATATGATGGGTGATTTGCGTCATGATTGAGCTCATTTGAAATTTATACCGTAAATGCAAACAGGGACAAGAAATAAATGCGATGGAGAGTTTCATACCAAAAGCGTGACCGAGGCTTTTTATATGCATTATTTCCATATCATTATTATTTTTAGGCATAATTTTGTGTTGCAATTCAAAGTTCTTTAAATAGTTATCTTATTCAAAGTTTGAACTTGGATATTTATTTTTCTTTTCTAGATATGTCCTATCTACCATCACAAAGAATTCTTGAAGGTGAGAATTCTAGATATGTCCTATCTACCTCAATTTATTAAGAATTTTGAACATTTCAAGTACTTATATTTCATATTATTTAGGATATCATACTATCTTTTCAAGTATCTATATCTCTATTAATTAATTTACAGTATTGTGTACTAAATAAACATTTAAGGTGAGAGGAGTAAAAGGTAAATTTAACCTAAATACTTAAAATATTTTTAAAGTTCTAATATTTTTTAATATATATATATATATATGAGGAGTGCTATGGGTCAGTAATATTTGTGATTTGTTGTCATCGAGTAGTTATTAATGATGTTTTTAATGGTATGAGATTTCATCCGATGGTGTGGGATTACTCACTTTTTTTTATGGTTACATGCTGACCAAAATTTAATAAAATTGCTGGCCTCTAGACTTATATATATAGAGAGAGAAAGAGAGAGAAAGAGAGATAAAAACTATAAAAAAATTATATATACACAAAAATTAACTATTAAATCAATTATTATGTATTTTTATATAAATATATATAGTTTAATTTATTTTTAATATATATATATATATATGTATATATTTATATATATATTTAAGGTAAAATACTTAGATCATCCAATTGCATACAAAAATTACTAACATCACCCAAAGTAAGAAATGATTAGTGGATCACCTAAAGATTTTTTCTATGTAAATCGAATTAGGTAGAATAGATTTATTAGGGCAGCTTTAACTACATATAATTCGAATCAGGTTAGGTAGATTTAGCACACTATTTTGAAATCTATAGTAATTTGAATTAGCCTGTTTTGAATTAGTCTATGATTTTGTGCCTATAGTAGTTTAAAATAGGTGGTTTCGATTTACCCAATAATATATCTAACCAATCTAATTCAATTTATATAAGACCCTCTGCTCACACTAAGTCTAATTCACCTATTTCGATTTACATAGAGCCTGATTCTATATAATTTGAATCCATTTCATTCGAATTACATTTTACCAACCTATACCCCACCAATCCAGAGAAAGCAATGCTGCCTAGCATAATGAAAGACGACCCAAATCGGATTTACCGCTTAGATGGAATCGCACATATCGCTGGTAGTGTGTACGCTGATATTAGTACCATGAAACGTTTTATTTTATGTAAGAAAAACCCTATGTGTTAGTTTTGATTATATCAGTTAGATCTTGTTTATCAACATGATTAAAAGGTGTAAACTTGTAGTAGTAGTTAGAAGTTTGATTTAGTGGTCACAATGTGTTAGAAGTCATTTACTGATATTAAACTGTTTAGAAGGTGAATATTATAATTGATAGAATCTGTAAATCTCGATGAGGGATAATATAATTAGCTAGAAAGATAGTAGAGTGTTAAAGTATACTAATAAAAAATAGATGTTGGATAAGAGATTCTAAGGATTTAATAGAAGTATATGGTTAAAGTAATAAGACAATTAAAAAATATCCGCTTTAAATAAGTTATTTTTTGTAAAATTTTGGGATTATAAGAGTATTTTTTTGATGTCATGCAGCCCATTGCTGCATATCGAGTATGAGGAGGCAGACGGTATGCCGTTAGATGATAGGATCATGCCATATGTCCAGATGGCTCGGCTGGCCCATCTCACGAGGCTCAATGATCACTGGTTCAAGTTGGATGAGCCGTTAGTCAGTGAATTTGTGAGAGATGGTGTCCAGAGACTCATACCTTTTATCTGCCGTTCGGTGAGTGCACAGTTACATTACAGAATGTGGCCTACCAGCTAGGGCTCCCAATCGACGGTCACTATGTCAGTGGATGTTTGACAGGCTTCGAGACATACATCGAGGGAGGACGGCCGGTGTGGGCGTGGTTTCAAGAGTTGTTGGGTGTGATGCCGCCACCTGACTGCATCGACAAGTTTACTGTGAAGTGCACTTTGATGCAGCAGACCTTCAGTCACCTTCCAGAGGGGGTAGGCGAGGAGACAGTCCGGAGGTACACCAGAGCGTACATTATGATGCTACTATCGACGTAGATCTTCGACAACAAGTTCGGTACTCGTATGCATATCAGATGGCTTTCATACGTGGTGAGGTTAGAGGACATGGATAGTTATAGTTGGGGATTTACCGCTCTGTCTTGGTTATACAGGTGCCTATGCCGTGTAGCCATCAAGAATGCGGTTAAGTTGGTAGGACCTCTAAAGCTCCTCCAATTAGAACCTCCTCATTTAGAGACCACATCTACAAGCTTTGTCAACAGCTCAGGGGTCCTCACCTCCGAAAATTGCCGATGACAATGGAACAACACTTCTAAATCTTCATCATTGCCTATGACAAACGAATCATACTTCACATCATCCCGCAAAATCGAGATCAGAATTCTGTAAAATAATTTCTCTATCCGTTTCAAGCCTTGTAGACCCAATTTTTGGATTATATTATCCTTAAACTCGGTGAAACTCGTCGAAACTCTAATGAAAATGCTAAGTGGATCCTTATCCGTAAACTTAATTCCAGAACGCATTTTTTTTCTTAATCGACCCTCTATAGTGCACCAAAACAAAAAATCTCTTATCACTAGCCATTGTGAGGCTCACTATGATGGAGAACTCACATTCCACAACTATTTATACACATTTGTTCTCTTCTAAATCGAATTACTCTGTCTCTATTTAAATATGTTGCTAAAACAATAGCAAATCTACTTGACCTAATTCGATTTATGTGTTTTGATCTCTAACAAGATAAATCGGAATAGCCTAATTCGATTTACTTGGAGTCAAACCACCCATGCATAAATCTGAGTAGCTTATTTCAATTTACTTGATTCATCTGTAAATCTAATTCGATTTATATGCGGTCTAATAATTCTACTTAGTTTAATTTAATTTATAGTAAAAATTGTAAATCAAATTATTATAATTCGATATATATAAATAAGACTTTTAGGTGATCCAGATACCATTTCTTGCTTTAGATAATATTAGTAATATTTGGCTCCCTTTTAATTTATTCAAATATTTTACCCCATATTTTATATTATTAATAGGCAATTTGATGGTTGATTTTTTTTTTGTGTATAGCTCTCACGATTCTAAAAATTATATAAATATACCTTGTAATAGGAAAGAGAAAAAAATTTCTACCCGAATAGGGGGCAACTTCATTAAACTTAAAACATGTGGAGCAACTCTAATGCCAATTCAAATTCCAATATTATAGATTTAGGAAGATTAAGAGAAACCCATTTCGAATTTCTTAATGTAATAAATAATAATGTCAGCAGAACAATTAAATAAACCGCATAAATTGAATTCAAATCTAGTCTAGTGTTGTTTTTTTATCTTTGGTCTATGTCTTCCATTTTCAAACATCTGAATGCCAAACAGTCAACTACGGACAAAGTTGCACGCAGCAATAACCACCACCACCGCAGCTTCCAACATTGTCATAGCAAACATAAGATCAAAATCTTCGAGCACATTCAAAGCACAACACACCAATCTACCTTGTACATGTGATCTGATTGATTGATTGATTGATTGATTCACCTCTCTCTCTTGCTGAGTTTCTTAGCTTATTGGAACTTTGAAGGCAACTTGTGTTGACACCATATCCATTCATTCTTAGATCCTTGTGATACCCTTTTGGCTCATCGTTCTGATTGAAAGAGTTCAACTTTGGAACTTGGTGCTTGAGGGGATAATCAAAGGTGTGATCTTCTGAGTTCTTGTTTTTAACATCAGAAGAGGCTTCTAGAAGCTGAGGTGATGGTGATGAAGGAGAGAGATGAGGAACTTGCCTTGTTCCTTGAGATGAGGAGGAAGGAGAAGGAGAATGAGAAGAACAACCTGCTCTTTCTCCAAGACTCTGAGGAACTTGATTTGTCCAATTTGGGTATGTTTCTTTTTCTTTTATCTTTTTCTTCACGCCCCTTTTCTTTTTTCATGGTGCTTTATTATGTGAGCTTATGCTGTTGTTCACTGCAGAATCCAATAGAGAGAACTCTACCATTCCTAAGATCGTATCTTCAGTGCCTCCTAGGAAGACTGGGGTTGAAGAGTTCTTGAATTCGGAGAATGATAAGTCTGATTATGATTGGTAAATTGGGTCTTTTAAACTTTTTGTTAATTGTTTAATTTGAGTCATACTCTTATGAGAGTATCTAGATCTTGTAGATTACTATAATTGGATTCAAAAGGGAATTTTAATTAAACCTTAATTTTCTTGTGGGCCACTATTTTTATAGCTGATCTGGTGTGGAACTGATAGTAAATCAAAATGGTGTGCTAGTTTAGTTGAAAGTAGTTAAAATAATGAGATGAGAAGTATATAAAAATTGCAGATAATTATTTCTTAAGTTGGCTTTTAGAATGATAAAAGTGTATGATTGTTTTCTTCTTTTTGTTTTTGTTTTTGAGCAGTCCCCACTTGAGATATCTTTTTATGCTTTGAACCTTAATTGTCTTTGTTCTTATCATTATTCAAGCATGATGAATGGCTCATACATTGTTAAGGAAAGTTAACTGCTTTTGTCTACATGAAAATATATGATTGGGAGTTGGTATAACTTGAAATTTCCGATTTCTAATTTTAACATCAAAGTTGATTCTGGTACCTTTTCTGATCCTCCAAAAGAATTAAGTTAGCATCAAGCTTTAGTTTTCAAATATACTCCTTCAAAATATTCATATTGTTGCTGATTTCAAATTGAAACCTTAAGAAGTGGAAAAACAATTGTATTCTCTTTGTGTGCAACACACCAAGTTGCTTCTTATGTAAATTTGGACTTCTCTGCTATGCTGAAATTGTCTAAACTGAATAATATAATCACATATGACTCATTCATATTTTCTGGATTTTTGTTGCATTATAAGCTTTGTCCATTGCAATTGCATCCATCGTTCTGACGAGAAGTTTGTTCTGTTTTAGGCTTCTTTCGCCGCCAGATGCTCCTCTTTTTCCAACTCTTGAAAAGGAACCACATATATCAGTAAAGAGCGAAGCAGAGATTCATAAAACTCGTCCAACGGCATTAAAGCCAAGGGTGTGTATGAACAATTTAATCTATCTAAATTTGTGTATGCTGCAAAACCATAACAATTGGTTGGATGCACTAACCTCAAATTCAATTGACAAGTTATCTTTTAAAATTCCACCTATGAATATTTGAGACATTCTGTTTTCTTTCTCTAGTTGATTTGATATGTGCAACTTTCTTGTTATTATCATGTTACAGGTTTCTAATATCCAAGTAGAACCTAGTTCAAGAACCAAGTCCAATATAGTCACTAAGAATAATGTAACAATGCCAGGGCATGGTTCTTCCACCACTAGTAACAAAAAGCCTTCCTCATCTGGGCCTCCATCCTCGGCTTCCTCGAGGTCTTCAACGCCCTCTAGAAGGTCAACATTACCTTCTACTACTAAAACCTCTAGGCCTTCCACACCTTCCTCCAGGCCCACCTTAACATCTGCAAAGCCTGCAGCTCCATCACTGAGATCATCCACGCCTACTACCCGATCCACTTCCAGGGCCTCAACACCTACTTCAAGATCTTCTTCGACAGCTCCTAAGGCTTCTCAAAGATCAGCAACACCTAATCTTAGATCATCAACCCCATCAAGGACACTTGGTGTGTCTGCTCCTCCGACTAGGCCTTCTTCTGCTTCAAAAGCACGCCCTGCAGCTGCAAAGAATCCAGCTCAATCGCGTGGTATCTCACCATCAGTTAAGTCTAGACCTTGGGAGCCTTCACAAATGCCTGGATTTTCTCATGATGCTCCTCCGAATTTGAAAACATCGTTGCCTGAAAGGCCGGCTTCAGTCACGAGGAGTAGGCCTGGAGCACCTAGCTCCAGACCACCATCATCTTCTGGCGAGGCTACCAGCAATGAAAAGCCTAGAAGGCAGTCAAGCGCGCCGTCCAAGGGGCGGCCTTCAACTGGGTCTGCCTATAGTGGTCAGAGCTCCTTGCATGCTTTGAGTAGAGCTCGTTTCACTGATGGCGACGAAGATAGCCCGGTTGTCATTGGGACAAAAATGGTTGAAAGAGTTGTGAACATGAGAAAATTGGCACCTCCTAAGAATGTTGATCATCACTCTGCCAACAACAATTCTAATGGAAAATCTTCCTCTGGTAGCTCTGGATTTGGAACTACACTCTCAAAGAAATCTTTGGATATGGCAATGAGGCACATGGTATGTTCATAACTTTATGCATTCTGTTTCATATGTGTCGTTGAAATAACTGCCTTGAAGTAAATTAGTACATTGAGAGTTTTTGCTGTAAAAAATTAACTTAAGCAGAAACGTTAAATAGGATCTTGAAGGTTGTGATTTTCATAGCCGGGAACTTCACGATTAGTTTCTCTCTCTTTCCCCTTTCAGATATTCATCATGATGGAAGTTTTTCTCGTCGGTTAGAGAGAAATTGAAAAATGTCGTTATCAATGGGCATAGAGAGGACAATCTCTATAGGTGTCTTTTCTTTTAATTACAATTAGACAAGAGTAGAAGTTTATATTATAATAAATTTCCAACATTTGCCACTCTCTAGAAGTAACTCACTCCTACATGTGTTGCTAAAATACACGAGTAAATAAGATTACTTGAGTTATGTCTGTTTCATATTAGGCAAGGCAGTTACCAAGTTATCTCCGGTTTCTTTTCTTTTTTGGCAGGATATAAGACGAAGTTTTCAGGGAAATATACGGCCACACGTGACAAACATTCCAGCCTCTTCCATGTACAGCGTGAGATCCGGTGGTTCCTTGAAGAGCAAGGCAGCTGGTGTTTCTGATTCTCCCCTTGCCACAAGCAGCACAGCGAGCTCTGAACCGATATCTTGTGACGGAAGCGAGGTTGAAGAGAGCAATATTGGAAGCTAGAGGTGAAATTCGCCAAGTGCTCTTGCCATTTTATTTTCTTTGCTGTAGAACAAGCGCCAGCGCATTTTGTGGAATCATGTTCCTGGCAAAATGTACTAATGGTTGAGCCTCTCTTCTCTGTGGCACGAGGATTGTTTGTACAAGACATTTTACTTCAAAGTTTAAATTGATGAGCTCGTTCAATTGTTTTATTGAACACTAAATCTGCTGAAAGGTTCACAATTGGAATCTAAAACAGGTTTAGGCTTAAATAAGTGCAACAGATCAAATTTACTTGAAAATGGTTTCTTTGATTTTTAACAAAATAATATCTCTTGTTTTCAAGATTTTGTAAAAACAAAAGTTGAAATCATTAATCTGTTTTTATTATGCTTTCCTAAATCTTGTAAAAGTAAGAAACATTAAGAAGAAATCAAGAGATTATAACAGAAAGAAAGCAAATCCTAAAGTTTCTTATGGCTGGTTTCTGTCTTTGAAGGTTTTTCTTTTTAAGTTTTAACAGACTTAACTGTTTAGTCTTGCCTTTTATGTAAAAAAAAAGAGATGAATGATTATTGATATTTCATCTAATGAGGTTTTATTTTGTTGGATTTCAAATCATGTAACTATAGTATATTGGATTTCAATTCACGTAATATAATAAAACATATAAATAATAATTGATATTTTATCATTATTAAATAATAAATTAGAATAAAAAATAACATTAAAAAGGATTAAAAATATTTATTGTTAGAATTTGTGCACATTCACAGATTAAAAAAACTAAAGAATAGATCGACATGAGTATAAATATTTTAGACTTATTATCCAATTATATTGCAAGAGTATCCGTATTGTATGTTTTAGACGTGTCTGTACTTCCTAGAGTTTACCACAATTAGTAAATATTGTAAAAGCTAATTGATATGATCATTTGATAAAGACAAATCTCATATATAGGTATAGTTTTAACTAATGCTAAAAGCAAGGATATTGTAATTGTTTTTTTGGACACAGTGAAATGTTTTCAGAATTTGTTCTCTGCATTTAGTAAGAGCTTTTTATATTAAAATTGAGAAAGTATGACGAGCCAATATATTTAATATACAATGTGTATAATAAAAATAAAAAAATTAAAATGATATAATAATTAACTTAATTAATTTTTAATAATTAGTAATTTTGAATTTAAATATTAGGGTCAGTATTTTTTAACATTAACCCTATTCTAATTCTCTCTCAGCGCTATTCTTTTTTTTCTTTTCTCTCAACGCAGACGTTTTCTCTTCCTCCCTCGCATTGCCATCATCCACCGCACCAAGTCCTCTCGTGTCGCCCTCTTCAATCGCGCCTCAGCGGGCGCGTCCTCCCTCATGTCGCCCTCCACCATGCTGCCACGACACCGGCCATCGTTAGTGTGGCCGTTGAAGTTCGCCACCCCATGTTGCCCGACGGTCTCCCCCTGCTCACGCACCAGACTTGTTGCGATCCTGCTCCCCCGATTGACGTCCACCAACATGGTAATCTCTTCTTTGTAGTGCTGTTTCAATTTTTATGTTTCTCATATCATTAATTTTTTAAGTTTGAATAAAAGTGTGTTGGATATTTTGTGTGTGTTTTTTTCTATGTTTTGGAGTTTCTTTCTCATAAAGGTTGGATGTTTAATTTACTCATATTGAATTTTTTTTCATGGATAAAACTTACAGAAACTATTATTTTGTAACTTTTAGAAGACCAAAGCTTTTGAAATGATATTGAAGAAGAACCAAGGTCTTTGGGTCCTCTTGGTCTCCAACAAGTATCGAATCAAAATTGTTTGCTTATTTTGTGGATGAATATTCATTGATGAAGTGATTAACTAATCATTAAAATACCTATTGCAAACTGAACAGAAATTGATGTTTTATATAAGCACCTTAATTCTGGGAAATATGCGAGGTACACTGCTGAACAGGTTGAAGCTCTTGAAAGGGTCTATGTTGAGTGTCCAAAACCAAGTTTTCTCAGGAGGCAACAACTGATCCGAGAGTGCCCCTTCATTCTAACATTGAACCAAAGCAAATCAAGGTTTGGTTCCAGAATAGAAGGTTTGCCTCAAACTTTTAATTTAAACATCTCACTTTTTTTTGGTTGATTGTGGGGTGTTGTCATCTAACAATCTTAATTTTATTGTATTTTTGGCTTCAAAGATTGCAACTTTTTGGTTATGTGAATTGTGGGGTGTTGTTGAAATGGAATCATAATGGTGCAGGTGTAGGGAGAAGCAGAGAAAAAAAGCTTCGCGGCTTCAAACTGTGAACCAGAAGCTTACAACAATGAATAAGTTGTTGATGGAAGAAAATGATCGGTTGCAGAAACAAGTGTCACAGCTTGTGTGTGAGAATGGTTACATGAGGCAGCAATTGCAAATTGTAAGTATATATGGAACACGTGCCTCTGTGATTAACAATTTTTCACCTACTTTTCAAAAGAAGTTATAACGCTCAAAATGTATTTTTTGATGCACTACTGTATATGTGTCATGGTTTAGATTGAATTAAGTTTTGTTTTTTATATCAACATGTGATGAGAATATAATCAATATATATATAGTATTTTTGTGTTTTGATCTTTTGAAGGGTTATTTAAGTAATTTTTGTCCTTAAACACTGCAGACATCAGCTGCAACTATTGATGTTAGTTGTGATTTGGTGGTTACTACTCCTTATCATTCCATGGTTGAAAATTAGCTGCAATAGAATGAGAACGATTCATTATTGCTGGATGTTCATTTTACTAGATATGCGGATGCTTATTTTTATTTTTAAGTGAATGTTTAGTTAATTGGATTGAATTTTAAGTAGATACAATTTATTCAATCTTAAATTCCTGATGGATGACAAGGTTTTTGGTGACAAATTATTGAAGAATTTCAATCTTAGGTACAAACACATTCCCTTAACTCTGCACATCAAATTTAAGGCTCATAATAGAATGAATGTTATGAGTTGTTGCAGATTGTGTGGATGAAATTGATGCACAACTAGTCTTTGGCTATGCCCTTTACAAAGATGGAAAAAATACCAAACTCTCTTATCTCTTGGAAAAGTTTAGTTCTGATATTTCCGGTAAAAGCTTTCACAATGGCCATTTCATCAAAGAATGCGAGCGAAGGCTTCTTCTCTTCACAAGTACAATTTTCTCATCAAGTTCACAATTTGATTCTTGAATAAATATCTATACATGAAGACATGAAGTTCATATGATCTTGCTTTTGTACTACTATGTTTTTCAGTGCAAAGTTATAACAAGGAACTGTCACATATCTATTAGAAGAAAATGGAATTGTCAAAGGAGTTCACTACAAAACTAAGAGTGGAGAACAGCTTACAGCAAAGGCTCCTCTCACCATAGTTTGTGATAGTTGTTTTCCAACTTAAGACGTTCTCTTTGCAATCCTAAGGTATGAATTCTATTGATGAGCGGATATTTTATACGCTTTTTAGGGGTATTTTCATATAATTTTTAGTAGGATCTAGCTACTTTTTAGTATATTTTTATTAGTTTTTATGCAAAAATTACATTTCTGGACTTTGCTATGAGTTTGTGTGTTTTTCTGTGATTTCATGTATTTTCTGGCTGAAATTGAGAGACCTGAGTAAAAATCTGATTCAGAGGCTGATAAAGAACTGCTGATGCTGTTGGATTCTGACCTCCCTGCACTCAAAATAAAATTTTTGGAGCTACAGAATCCCAAATGGTGCGCTCTCAGTTGCGTTGGAAAGTAGACATCCAAGACTTTCTAGCAATATATAATAATCCATACTTTGCCCGAGTTTAGATGACGCAAACTGGCGTTCAACGCCAGCTTTCTGCCTTATTCTGGCGTTAAACGCTAGAAACAAGTTGCAAGCTAGAGTCAAATGCCAGAAACAAGTTACAAATTGGCGTTCAACTCCAAAGAAGGCCTCTACACGTGAAAGCTTCAATGCTCAGCCCCAACACACACCAAGTGGGTCCCGAAAGTGGATTTCTGCACTATTTATTTTAGTTCACTCATTTTCTAAAAACCTAGGTTACTAGTTGAGTATAAAAACTACTTTTAGAGATTTATTTTGTACCTCATGACATTTTACATATGAATTTGTATCTTTGATGGCATGAGTCTCTAAACCCCATGGTTGAGGTGAGAAGCTCTGCTGTGTCTCGATGAATTAATGCAATTATTTTTGTTTTCTATTCAATCACGCTTGTTTCTATTCTAAGATATTCACTCGCACTTAAACATGATGAATGTGATGATCCGTGACACTCATCACTATTCTTAACCTATGAATGTGTGCCTGACAACCACTTCTGTTCTACCTTAGATTGAGTGTTTATCTCTTGGGTTCCTGGTTCACGAGCTTGACTGCCTCTCCTGACAACAGAGCGTTCAATCCGTGAATCTAGAGTCCTCGTGGTATAAGCTAGAATCAATTGGCAGTGTTCTTGAGATCCAAAAAGTCTAAACCTTGTCTGTGGTATTTTGAGTATGATCTGGGATGGGATGACTGTGAAGAGCTTCAAACTCACGAATGTTGGACGTAGTGACAGACGCAAAAGGATCACTGGGTCCTATTCCAACATTAGTGAGAACCAACAGATGATTAGCCATGTATATGGACCTTTTTCACTGAGAGGATGGCTGGTAGCCATTGACAATGGTTATCCACCAACATACAGCTTGCCATGAAAGGAGACCTGTGTGCGTGAAGAAAAAGATAGTAGGAAAGCAGAACTTTAGAAGATAGAGCATCTCCAAAACCTCAACCTGTTTTCCATTACTGCATAACAAGTATCATTTAATTCATGCTCTTTTACTCTTCGCAATTAAAACTAAGAACCACTATTGATATCCTGACTAAGAATAATAAGATAACCATAGCTTGTTTCAAGCCGGCAATCTCCGTGGGATCGACCCTTACTCACGTAAGGTATTACTTGGACGACCCAGTGCACTTGCTGGTTAGTTGTGCGAAATTACAAAGTGTGATTGTAATTTTCGTGCACCAAATTTTTGGCGCCATTGCCAGGGATTGTTCGAGTTTGAACAACTGACGGTTTATTTTGTTACTTAGATTAGGAAAAATTTGTCTTTTTGGTTTAGAGTCTTTTACTTTCTTTTCAAAAAAAAAATTTCTTCAAAAATATTATTTTTCTTTATTAATTGTTAGTTTCTCATTGAGTCTAGTTGCATGTTTTAAGTTTGGTATCCTTTGTGTTTTTATCATCTAAAAAAATAGTTTTTCTCTGTTCAATCCTTACATTTGTTGAATTTGTCTATGTTCTTAGGAATAGTTGCCCCTTTGAGTCTTTCTTTCTAAAATCTTTTTAAAAAAATAATTTTTCTTTGATTAAATCTTGTGCCAAATTTTAAGTTTGGTGTTCTCTTGTTAATTTTTCTTTAGTTTTCGAAAATTTTATTTTGGTTTTCTAAAAATCTTAAGTTTGGTGTTCTTTCTTTTTGTTCTTGTTGTTCTTGTGAGTCCTCAAAGTGTTCTTGAGTCTTCTTTGTGTCTTGATCTTAAAATTTTTAAGTTTGGTGTGTCTTGGTATTTTCCCTCCAAAATTTTCGAAAACAAGGAGCATTGGATCTAAAAATTTCAAGTCTTTTGTCTTTTATGTGTTTTTCTCTTTCATAATAAAATTCAAAAATAAAAAATATCTTTTCCTTTAATTGCTCATAATTTTTGTATTCATTAGGTTGACTTGGTCAAAATTTTTAAAAATCATATATTTTTCAAAAATTCCTAATCACTTTCTCTCCCCTCATTCTTTTCCAAAAATCCTCATAAAATATTTTTAAATTTTTTTCTATTTTATTTTATTATTTTAATATCCATTTTCTTATTCTTATTATTTCAAAAAAAATTAATAAAAAAATATAATAAAGTAAATAAAATAAATCCACATCATCTCCCTTTCTCCATCATGGACCTAAGTGGAAATAAATAGTCCAGAAGGACTCTAGGGTTATATGCTAACCCCACTACTGCTTCATATGGGAGTAGTACCTGTATACCTTCCATCGGAGTCAGTAGTTTTGAGTTGAATCCTCAACTCATTATCATGGTGCAGCAAAATTGCCAGTATTCCGATCTTCCACAGGAAGAACCTACTGAGTTTCTGGCACAATTCTTACAAATTACTGACACAGTATATGATAAGGAGGTAGATCAGGATGTCTATAAATTATTAATGTTTCCATTTGCTGTAAAAGACCAAGCTAAGAGGTGGTTAAATAACCAACCTAAAGCTAGCATAAGAACATGGAAACAGTTGTCAGACAAATTCCTGAATCAATATTTTCCTCCTAAGAGGATGACATAGCTAAGGTTGGACATCCAAGACTTTAAACAAGAGGATAATGAATCCCTTTACAATGCCTGGGAGAGGTACAGAGAGATGCTAAGGAAATGTCCCTCTGAAATATTTTCAGAATCGGTGCAGTTAGACATCTTCTACTACGGGCTTACAACAAAGGCTCAGATATCTCTAGATCACTCAGCTGGTGGATCTATACACATGAGAAAAATAATTGAAGAGGCTCAAGAGCTCATTGATACAG
This sequence comes from Arachis stenosperma, assembly GCF_014773155.1. Classification (NCBI taxonomy): domain Eukaryota; kingdom Viridiplantae; phylum Streptophyta; class Magnoliopsida; order Fabales; family Fabaceae; genus Arachis; species Arachis stenosperma. The sequence goes on along the minus strand of NC_080380.1, from coordinate 116,417,080 downwards.
TTGCTAGAAATCAGCATCTGTACTTAAGTAGTGAGTCCTCTGATGAGCGGATAATTTATACACTTTTTGGCATTGTTTTTATATAGTTTCTAGTATGTTTTATTCACTTTTTAATATATTTTTATTAGTTTTTAAAAAAAATTCACATTTCTAGACTTTATTCTGAGTTTGTGTATTTTTCTGTGATTTCAGATATTTTCTGGATGAAATTGAGGAACCTGAGCAAAAATCTGATTCAGAGGCAAAAGAAGGACTGCTGATGCTGTTGGATTCTGACCTCCCTGCACTCGAAATGGAATTTTTTGAGCTACAAGAGTCCAAATAGAGCACTCTCAATTGCGTTAGAAAGTAGACATCCAGGGCTTTCCAGAAATATATAATAGTTCATACTTTGCCTGAGTTTAGATGATGCAAACGGGCGTTCAACGCCAGCTTTCTGCCCTATTCTGGCGTTAAACGCCAGAAACAAGTTGCAAGCTAGAGTCAAACGCCAGAAACAAGTTACAAACTGGCATTTAACTCTAAGGAAGACCTCTACATGTGAAAGCTTCAATGCTCAGCCCAAGCACACACCAAGTGGGCCCGGAAGTAGATTTCTGCATTATTTACTTATTTCTGTAACCCTAGTAACTAGTTTAGTATAAATAAAACTTTTTACTATTGTATTAGACATCATCTTTGGACGAGCTTTTGGAACATCTTTGATCATTGTTTGTCCTTAGACATTGCGGGCTGGCCTCACGGCCATGCCTACCTTATTTTCACTTATGTATTTTCAACGGTGGAGTTTCTACACACCATAGATTAAGGTGTGGAGCTCTGCTGTTCCTCGAGTATTAATGCAAAGTACTATTGTTCTTCTATTGAATTCATTCTTATTATTATTCTAAGATATTCATTCGCACCCAAGAATATGATGAATGTGATGATTATGTGACACTCATCACCATTCTCATTCATGAACGCGTGATTGACAACCACTTCCGTTCTACATGAAAACAAGCTTGAATGCATATCTCTTGGGTTTCTAATCAACGATTCACATCGACTCCCCTCTGACAATGGGGCATCTGAATCCGAGATCAGAGTCTTCGTGGTATAAGTTAGAATTAATTGGCAGCATTCTTGAGATCCGGAAAGTCTAAACCTTGTCTGTGGTATTCCGAGTAGGATCTGGGATGGGATGACTGTGACGAGCTTCAAACTCTCAACTGTAGGGCATGGTGACAGGCGCAAAAGGATAGTAAATCCTATTCCTACACGATCGAGAACCAACAGCTGATTAGCCATACGATATCTGTGCATGGTATTTTTCATCCGAGACGAGAAATCCGACAGTTGATTAGCCGTACAGAAACCGTAGAGGACCATTTTCACTGAGAGGACGGGAAGTAGCCATTGACAACGGTGACACCCAACATACAGCTTGCCATAGAAAGGAGTATGAAGGATTGGATGAAGGCAGTAGGAAAGCAGGGATTCAGAAGGAATAACGCATCTCCATACGCTTATTTGAAATTCCCACCAATGAATTACATAAGTATCTCTATCTTTATTTTATGTTTTATTTTTCTTTTAATTGTCAAAACTCTATAACCATTTGAATCCACCTGACTGAGATTTATAGGATGACCATAGCTTGCTTCAAGCTGACAATCCCCATGGGATCGACCCTTACTCACGTAAGGTTTATTACTTGGACGACCCAGTGCACTTGCTGGTTATTTGTGCGAAGTTGTGAAAAAGAGTTGAGATTACAATTGTGCGTACCAAGTTGTTGGCGCCATTGAGATCACAATTTCGTGCACCAAGTTTTTGGCGCCGTTGCCGGGGATTGTTCAAGTTTGGACAACTGACGGTTCATTTTGTTGCTCAGATTAGGTAATTTTCTTCTTGTTTTAACTATTATTTTCTTTTCAAAAATTTTTCAAAATTTTTCAAAATTTTTTTCTTTGTTTTCGTTTTTCCAAAATAATTTTTGAAAAATCCAAAAAAAAAATAAAATAAAATCATAAAAACAAAAAAATAATTTTGTGTTTCTTGTTTGAGTCAAGTGTCAATTTTTAAGTTTGATGTCAATTGCATATTTTTAAAATTTGTGCATTTTTCGAAAAAATTCATGCATTGCATTCTTCATGATCTTCAAGTTGTTCTTAATGAGTGTCCTTGTTTGATTTTCATATTTTCTTGTTTTGTGTCTTTTGTTGTTTTTCATATGCATTTTTGAATTCATAGTGTCTAAACATGAAAAGTCTCTAAGTTTGGTGTTTTGCATGTTTTTTTTTCTTGAAAAATTTTCAAAAATAAGTTCTTAATGTTCATAATGATCTTCAAAGTGTTCTTGGTGTTCATCTTGACATTCATAGTGTTCTTGCATGCATCATTGGTTTTGATCCAAAATTTTCATGTTTTGAGTCATTTTAGTTGTTTTTCTCTCTCCTCATTAAAATTCAAAAAAATCAAAAAATATCTTTCCCTTATTTCTCTCATAAATTTTGAAATCTTTGGGTTGACTTAGTCAAAAATTTTTAAAATAAGTTGTTTCTTGTTAGTCAAGTCAAGATTTCAAATTCAAAAATCCTATCTTTTCAAAATCTTTTTCAAAAATCAAATCATTTTAATTTCCTTTTCAAATCTTTTTTAAAAATATCTTTTCAATCATATCTTTTCAAACATATCTTTTTTAAAAATCATATCTTTTTCAAACTTTAATTTCAAAATCTTTTCTAACTTCTTATCTTTTCAAAATTGATTTTCAAATCTTTTTCAACCAACTAATTGATTTTTTTGTTTGTTTTACTATTTCTTATCTTTTTCAAAACCAATTAACTACTTTTCTCTCTCTAATTTTCAAAAATCACCTTCCTCTTTTTCAAAAATCTTTTTATTTAACTAATTGTTTTAACTTTTAATTTTATCCCTTTTCTTAATTTTTGAATTTTAACTAATAACTAAAATAAAAACAAAAATATTTTTCTTTTTTCTTATTTAAAATTCAAATTTTCTTCTCTCTCTCATCTCCTTCTATTTATTTATTTATTTATCTACTAACACTTCTCTTCTACTCATAATTCGAACCCTCTTCTCTTCTCTCTGTGTTCGAATTTTTCCTCTTCTTTTCTTCTTCTCTTCTACTCACAGAAAGGAATCTCTATACTGTGACATAGAAGATTTCTCTTCTTTTCTGTTCTCTTCTTTTTCATATGAGCAGGAGCAAGGACAAGGACATTCTTGTTGAAGCAGATTTTGAACCTGAAAGGACTCTGAAGAAGAAGCTAAGAGAAGCTAAAGCACAACAATCTAGAGAAAATCTTACAGAGAATCTCGAAAAAGAAGGAGACATGGCCGAACCCATCAACAATGCAAGGAAGATGCTTGGTGACTTTACTGCACCAAATTCCAACTTTCATGGAAAAAGCATCTCAATTCCTGCCATTGGAGCAAACAATTTTGAGTTAAAGCCTCAATTAGTTTCTCTGATACAACAGAATTGCAAGTTTCATGGACTTCCATCAGAATATCCTTTTCAGTTCTTAACTGAATTCTTGCATATCTGTGATAATGTTAAGACCAATAGAGTTGATCCTGAGGTCTACAAGCTTATGCTTTTCCCTTTTGCTGTAAGAGACAGAGCTAGAATATGATTGGACTCTCAACCTAAAGATAGCCTGAACTCTTGGGATAAGCTGGTCACGACTTTCTTAGCCAAGTTCTTTCCTCCTCAAAAGCTGAGCAAGCTTAGAGTGGATGTTCAAACCTTCAGGCAGAAAGAAGGTGAATCCCTCTATGAAACTTGGGAAAGATACAAGCAACTGACCAAAAAGTGTCCTTCTGACATACTTTCAGAATGGACCATCCTGGATATATTCTATGATGGTCTATCTGAATTGTCTAAGATGTCATTGGACCATTTTGCAGGTGGATCTATTCACCTAAAGAAAATGCCTGCAGAAGCTCAGAAACTCATTAAAATGGTTGCAAATAACCAGTTCATGTACACTTCTGAAAGGAATCTTGTGAGTAATGGGACGCCTCAAAGGAAGGGAGTTCTTGAAATTGATGCTCTGAGTGCCATATTAGCTCAGAACAAAATGTTGACTCAGCAAGTCAATATAATTTCTCAGAGTTTGAATGGTTTGCAAAATGCATCCAACAGTACTAAAGAAGCATCTTCTGAAGAAGAAGCTTATGATACAGAGAACCCTGCAATGGCAGAGGTGAATTACATGGGTGAAGCCTATGGAAACACCTATAATCCCTCATGGAGAAATCATCCAAATTTCTCATGGAAGGATCAACAAAAGCCTCAACAAGGCTTTAATGATGGTAGAAGAAACATGTTTAGCAATAGCAAGCCTTTTCCATCATCCTCTCAGCAACAGACAGAGAATTCTGAGCAGAGTCCCTCTAGCTTAGCAAACATAGTCTTTGATCTATCTAAGGCCAATCTAAGTTTCATGAATAAAACAAGGTCCTCCATTAGAAATTTGGAGGCACAAGTGGGCCAGCTGAGTAAAAGAGTCACTGAAACTCCTCCTAGCACTCTCCCAAGCAATACAGAAGCGAACCCAAAAAGAGAGTGCAAGGCCGTAACTTTACTTGGTGTGGCTGAATGCACAGACGAGGAGGAGAAGGACGTGAATCCGAGTGAGGAAGATCTCATAGGACATCCTCTGCACAAAAAGGAGTTCCCATTTGAGGAACCAAAGGAATCTGAGGCTCATATAGAGACCATAGAGATTTCATTGAACCTATTTCTTCCATTCATGAGCTCTGATGAATATTCTTCCTCTGAGGAGGATGAAGATATTTCTGAAGAGCAAGTTGCTAAGTACCTTGGAGCAATCATGAAGCTGAATGCCAAGTTATTTGGTAATGAGACTTGGGTGGATGAACCCCCCTTGCTCACCAATGAACTGAATAACTTGATTAGGCAGACATTACCTTAAAAGAAACAGGATCCTGGTAAATTCTTAATTTCCTGTACCATAGGCACCATGACCTTTGAGAAGGCTCTGTGTGACCTGGGGTCAGGCATAAACTTAATGCCACTCTCTGTAATGGAGAAACTGGGAATCTTTGAGGTACATGCTGCCAAATTCTCATTAGAGATGGCAGATAAATCCATGAAAAAGGCTTATGGACAGGTAAAGGACGTGCTAGTAAGGGTCAAAGGCCTTTACATCCCTGCTGATTTCATAATCCTAGACACTGGGAAGGATGAGGATGAATCCATCATCCTTGGCAGACCCTTCCTAGCCACAGCAAAAGCTGTGATTGATGTGGACAGAGGAGAGTTGATCCTTCAATTGAACGAGGACTACCTTGTGTTTAAAACTCAAGGATCTCCCTCTGTAACCATGGAGAGGAAGCAAGAAAAGCTTCTCTCAATGCAGAGTCAAACAAAGTCCCCACAGTCAAACTCTAAGTTTGGTGTTGGGAGGCCACAACCAAACTCTAAGTTTGGTGTTGAACCCCCACATTCAAACTCTAAGTTTGGTGTTGGGAGGTCCCAACAATGCTCTGAATATCTGTAAGGCTCCATGAGAGCCCACTGTCAAGCTATTGACATTAAAGAAGCGCTTGTTGGGAGGTAACCCAATTTTTATTTATCTCTGTTATTTCTTTTTTTAGGTTGATGATCATGTGGAGTTACAAAAACTACTGCAAAATTATAGAAAAAAATCAAAAACAGCACACCCTGGAGACATATACAAATTTTGTTTTCTCAAATACAAGCCTCTAGGCAAAGCAAAATACAAAAGTGAGAGACATATACAAAATAAATCAAAAGACTAAAAAAGTATCCAGATCCTCCGCTTCTGTCACCAACCAGACAACTCACCGAGGTGAGTTGCGACCTGCATCTGAAAAATACAACAGAAATATGGTATGAGAACCGGAGGTTCTGAGTATGGTAATAGTGCCCAATGATGTAGGATATAAGACACCAGGACGCCGTAGGCAATCCTAGACTTCATATCCATCACAAGATTTCAATTTTAAGGCATAACTAAAACAGTAAAGCATATATATATATATATATATATATATATATATATATTAACATAACTAAACAAGGCACTATATCTTAGGGGATTTTCTAATCTTATCAAACACCGCTGTCCCACAGCCTTCACCAACCGATCCTCCATGCGATCCCATCGCCACCGCCTTCCGAACCTTCTCAATCTCAGTAGAAAACACAAGTATATACAATGCAAGTAAAACACATGTAGGAGCATATAAGGCAAGTAATACAAATAGCAATTAGACATGTTACACAAATAGGCAAACTATTACAAGTCGGCAAAGCATACAAACAAATAGAAAATGCACATGAATGCCTGCCATATTTGCTGTGATATCACATTGTCGGTTCAACTGCCAACCCGACACATTTCCATGGAGATGTCGCCCTTCGGAATCATCATATGGGAACCCCCAAGATATAGTGCTCGGATCACTGTCTAGGATTTTGTGCCTGCACGCTCTATTGATCCGAAGGGATGCGAGCGGAATACTATTGCCTCAGACCTCACATCTCAACGTAAGTGGGATTTAACCACCGTCCTTACGCCGCTGCCGCTACCTCGACAAGCGGGATCCAACCGCCGTCCCTGTCGGGCGCATAACGCCTCATAATCACAAAATAATAGTATAGTGGTATTTCAGAAAACATTTTTTGATACATCAGTGATTCTTCATCACAACCACTGCCAATTCACATTTCCATTACGATCTCAACGGTACCTCAGTGCCCATCTCATACATCAACATTCATCACATACCAACGAACCATCCTCAGAATGCTAGAAACCTAGGCCTCTGTTTTCTAAGTTTCCAAAATAATATCATTTAAAACCCTTAAATCCTTTCTCATGTGTTAAATATCCAAAACTAGGCCCAAGAGTCTTAAAATGGTGTTATAGAAGCTTACAACCTTGTTGGGAAGGTAGAATAGTTGAAAACAAAGGAAAATTTGAGAAACAGGACGTGTGCGTACGCACAGGGGTGTGCGCGCACATGCTTTGGAGGGTTTTAAAACGTGTGCATACGCATAGGGGTGTTCGTACGCACAGTTGCCAAAATTCACAACGCCTGTTCACTCGCACAACCTGTGCCAGTGCCCCCAACAGACTGGCCTTCCCAACATGTGCGTACGCACAGGTTGCAATTTTTCATTAGCTGTGCTAGTGCTGCAAACAGACTGCCTGCCTCTGTGTATGCATACGCACAGGTCTGTGCGTGCGCACAGGTTGAAACTTTCGCAGAGGTGTACGTGTGCACAAGACTGTGTGTGTGCACATATCAGAAATTATAAAATTCTACAACTTTGCAGAATTTCACATTTTTAACACCAACTTTGAATGATCATAACTTCCTCTACAAAATTCCAAAATTTGTAAACTTTATATCAATTTAAAGGATTTTCAATGAACTTTAATTCTAAACAAATTTCAATTAATTTTGAAACTCGAGACAAAAGTTATGATCAGACAAAGTTCACCAAAAACCAACATTTACACAAAATCACAATTTCCACAATTCCTTTGTAAAACACAACCAAAACCAAACCAAACCATTCCAAACTCCAACTCTCATTAAAATCAACCCTCTATGTCATATTATACCAAGCTTACCACATTTTTTTCACCTTTCCTCATTCTCAACCTCAATATCAATATCACATATATCAACACAATTCACTTCTCAACTTCACAAATCATTCATCCTCATCATATCATTATTAATCATCAAAATCAAACCCAATAATCATCAATTCATCATAAATCATCATACAACATCATTCAACAACTCATCAACTATTTTAATTCAAACCTATCCTATGGGTCACTAACCTAAGTGTCTATGAATATTATATATTACATAGAGAAAACTGAAATCATACCTTGGCCGATTCCCAATATGTCCAAAACTCAAAATTGAGCACCAAATGAGCTTTCAACCATAATCCAAACACCAATGTAACTCCAACAAGCACCAACAAGCTCCAAACTCACAATAATCAAGCTATATATGCATAAACCATCACAAATCAACCTAGGGCTCATCATAAATCAAAATCTCACAAGAGTTCAAAGTCTTTTACCTTGTTCAATAGTTTTGGTAGCCAAAACCCAATGCCAAGCATGAATTAGAGTGAACCTAAACATCCAAAATCACAAAATTTCACTTAATCAAAACCCTAGATTTTCGAAATTTTGAGGAGAAGAACTGAGAGGGATTCGAGCTTTTCTTACCAATTTCTTATATGAGTTTTGTAGAGCTCTTCACAAGGAACGCGTAGCCGCAAACGGTGCGGAGATCGGAGCTCTGTAGCTCAAGATATGAGCTTGAGAAGATGATGATGAATAGTGCTTCTCTCTTCTCCTCTCCCTCTTTTCTTTCAGCTGGGTGTGTGTGTGTGTGTTTGAGTGTGTTATGGTTATTTGGGTTTATTAATGAGCCCTTATATAGGTTGGGCTTGGGCCCAACTTGGGCCCGGTCCAACCCGTTAGCATTTTTAGCCCGTTTGGCCCAACTTCGGGCCAAACCTTTAAAATTAACGCCTGGTTTTCCATTTCTAATATTTTTCTAAGGTTTTTGGCTGTTTTCACTTTTTCTCGCGTAACACCGGGCATACTTCAACCGGTTCAACTGCTGATTCGCGGTTTTTCACGGTTTTTCGCAGAAAATATATTTTCTGACTTAGAAAGACCCACTAAGTCCAAAAATCACCTTTAAATCCTCAAATTCTCACTCTAAATTTTTGGAATCTAATTTGGACAATATAATTACCTAATTAACCGGTTGATTAGTTGCGATTCTTACACATTTTGATAGCATTGAGGTTACCATCAATAATTTTTCGTTGTCTTTGATGCCGGGATCTGGGTGTAGCCTCCTCCGCAAACTTCACAGAATAATTATGAATAGATTCTCAGGACCGCACTTGTCGACTAGCGGATAAAGAATTAAGTCTTGAAGCCATGTCATCAAGACGTTGTTCAATCTTTTCTAGTATTCCAGTGATTGCGTTGACGTGAAAAGTGAATTGTGGATCGAGGGTTGCTTCGTTGTCATCCATCACTGAAAAACCTTTGAAAGAAAAGATCTCACAACACTCTTCTCATGTGTATCACTCAGAGTAGGACACTAGTGCTTATACTCAATACGTGATTTTTATTCTCTGTTAACCTTACCACTCTTGCCTTTTTTTCACTCTTGGATTGCTTTGACAAGTTACACTTTAGAAAATGAGGAATTGAGACACCAAACTAAGATAATCTGAATGATAGAGATGTTCAACTTGATAATAAGACAACCAAAGTATGTGACAAAGGAAGAAAACAATAAGTGATACTAAGATGATAGAAACTAGAAAAATTAAATCCTAATTAGAACCCAAAGAAAATTTGAAAAGTTAAAACAAAGCTGAAAACAAATTAAAATTTTGTTTTTTTTTTACGTTTTTTACAGACGCTAACGGAATTGCAGAAATAAAGATTTAAAGATGAATTTTTTTTGCAGACCGTGACTTTAAGATATAATAATTGAAGAAACAAGAACTAAATAAAAATTTTATTTATTTTTTTTACTCTAAAGTAAATTTGTAGAAATTGAAGAGAAAAATAAAGAGACTAAACAAGAATCCTAGAACGTGCAGATAAATAAGAATTTACCTGCTAGCTATAACTGATACCAGATGATAAGAGATTTTAGGGTTTTGAGAGTTTAATAAATTCAAAGCATTAAAGTCCCAACGGAAGGGTTAGAAGGGGGATATAAGAAAAAGAATGATACAAAAAGACCCACCCAAAAGATACTGCGAAAACATAAAAGGATAGATAAGGGTTTTCCTACTAGACCTCTAAAAAACATGTTCTTAGCAACCTAAGTCACCGGAATGGATTTCCTACTAGACCTTCAAAGAACCTGTCCTCGACAACCTATATAAGATGGATGAAAATTGAAAGAGACTAACATGCACAGAATTACATTAGTGTTGGATCCTTCGATCTTCTTCGGGCAACAAACGAAGCAAATCACTCACCTCACTTGATTACACAGAAAAAACGTGCATAAAGCAACTGAAAATTTCATTCATAAAAAATTGTGTAAATTTTTTCAATAAAGGTGTTTAAATAGGCTCCCTAACAAACTAACTAAACGATAAGATAAGATAAATTAATTTAAATCTTTTAAAGATAAGATAATTAATTTAAATTTAAAATTTCTAAAAACACTACTAAACAAATTACAACTAAATGAAATCTTCTAACAAACCTTAACAACAAAGCAAATTAAAATATAAACCTAATAATTTCGAAAATTAAATTAAATTTGTGTCTTCCATTGTACTTTAGTGTCTTGACTTAGCCCAATATGAGTTGTCGTCATTTCAACACTATTGTTTTTGAGATGGACTCTTATTCTTCTTGATATCCAAACGTCTTCTAGTATTCAAATCTTTTAACGTGGCAAAATTACCATTCTACTCCTTAACTCTAGAATGACAAAAATGCCCTCCATATATCAGGGTTATCAAACATAAAGGCATAGTTATCAGAACCGGATCGGACCGGCCGGTTCGATCGGAAAACCGATGAACCGGTGGTCTGGCCGGTTCGGTTTAAGTTGCAGACCGTTTCTGCAATTAACCCGGTCAACGGCGGTCAAATTCGTTGAAAACCGGACGAGTCAACGCGAACCGGTGCGGTTCGGGCGCATGAACCGTGCGTCTCCACGGTGCACCGGCAGGCATGCTAATCACAGTAGAAGCACCTTGTTAATTGCAAAATCTTCAACTCCCTTGCCACTATGCCAATCATTCTTCTTTGATAATTATAAGCTAATAATAATATATAATAAGAAAATTTACATGACAATGCTCTAAGCTAACAACCATACACTAGTTCATATGTCTAACATTAATTTTATTTATATGTAACTTTTTTTAGATTAGACCATTAAATTAAAGGCTAATAATTTATATAAATTATATATATATCATATTAAAGTAATAAACTAATAAAATTTATATATAATTTATTTAAATTTAAATAATATAAAATATTAAACCCTAATTTTTATTTTTTAATAAATATTGTATTATAATTTTATATATTTATTTTAATTATTACCGGGTTAAACGGTTCGACCACTAACCCATCGGTTGAACCACTAACCCAGTGACCCAATAACTTCACCTGGTCGATTGCCGATTCAATTCTGATAACCATGCATAAGGGTTCTCTCGTTTTTAAATGAGTTTGTAAGTTAGAAAATTAAATAAATTAACATAACTTAAATAAAGAAATAATGGTTATTATATTATTATTGCTAAAATTTTGTCGCTAAAACTCACCTTTTTTGTCATGATACTTGTATATATCTTTAATATTTAATATTTAATATTTAATATTTAATTTTTATTTTTTACTAATAAAAGTATGCATTTACTAATATTTTTAATATTATTTAATGTCTTTTATATTATATATCAATCAGAAAGCTAAGGATGATGAAAATAAACTGTATCTATATATTATCTCTTTAAGAATTGTCTTGAGGTTGAGGTTGTGCTGATATTTTCTTATATCTTGCACTGATATTCATGATAATTAAGATTTGAATGTTCTATTTATGAAATAAATGAAAAGAATTGAGTAAAGCCACGTTATAATATTATTTGTCTCAAAAATTTAAATAAATAAAAAGAATAATATAAATAATTATATTTTTAGTTAATATTTTTTTCAACCAAAATTTTTTTAAAATTTTTTTAATTTTTTTTACAAAATTTTTTTTCTTTTTATTTACCATATATTGAATAGTTATATTTTTAATTACCCGTGATAAGTTATTCATACAAATGACAGGATGCTTCCACTTAACAAAGGAGTTTTTCTTAGTGCATTGTATATGAAAAAAATTTGATTAGGTTTTTTTGTTATTATTTGTATTGTATGGAGTTTCGAAATATTTTTTCAAAAAATTACACTCTTGGAAAATTAGTTGGGAGAATTGTTTTGAGATACTGGGACAGAGACTGAGAGACTGAGACACAGTATTATGTTTGTTGACTCAGAGATTGGTACTAAAATTTCTGTCTCAGTATTTCAGTACTGATTGAAATTTTTAGAGACGAAGACTGAAATTTTAATAACATTTTATACCTAAAATACCCTCATTTCAATTAATTGATTCCAATTTTATCCTTTTTGCAAATTAAATTAGAGTTTTATTCTTATTTCAATTTCTGTCTCTCACTTTGCACCAAACAGAATATTGAAATTTATTTCGATCTCTATCTCTTAGTCTCTGTCTCTCAGTCTTAGTCTTTCAGTCTCTGTCTCTCTATCAAACGCTACCTAAGGGTGTAAAATAGCGAAAATAGATGTTTTAGAAGAAATTAATGGTTTCTTTACGTGTCCTTCTACAATAAAAAAAATTAAAGTAATTTAAAAAAAGTAATTAAATGTTTGGATAATGTGTTTTATTGGTGTCATTTGAGAGAGATGGTTCATAAAACCACAAGGGATGAGGATGTGTTAGTTGGAACTGAAGAGCGATTCAATTGATTGTGGAAGAGGTAGGAGTCATTGAAGAGGAGCTGAAAGTAATGATAGACAATAATAAAATAACAGTGGAGTGGATTAACGGTAATAGTACAACAAGTTGGGAATTACCATTTTTGAAAAACAAAACGGCATTCATATGAAAAATTCTTCAAAGTGTGTGTTGAATTCCAAGAAGAACGGTGATATAAGCTATGAAAAGAGCGAGAGCAAAAGGCACTAAGCAACGAGAATGAATGGGCGCTATGAGTAACTTAAATGAAATGAAGCACAAAGCATAAAGCTGATATGAGGTTGGAAGCGCAGCAGCATTTAGATGAAGCTATGCTAGTAAAGTAAATTGTCATGTTTTTTGCATGTTGAACTTATTTTGTGGGCTGCTGGGTATGTATTAGATGTTGGGGTTGTGAGAATGTAATTCTTATGACTTGTTTCTTAGTGAGATTTGTATTCTATTCTTGATGGCAATATTGCAGGTAATAAATCACAAACTTAGAAACACTTTTTTTTTTTTGTCGAGTCAAATTTGTTTAAACGATCTAAAAAAAGAGAAAATATTTTTATCTCCGCCTTTTCCTATTCATATGTTCCCATTTAATTCTCTCGCGTAGACATTATGAATGTTTTATTATTTGGATGAATCTATATTAAACTTTTTTATATTCTATTGAATTAGAATTATATATGAAAATCGGATTTTAATAGTAGGATATTTTGAAATTTAGTAAAATTTATAATTAGGGAATCAATAATTACAACCGATTTAACAACTAATTTAGATTTTTAGACTTGACATCAGTAATCAATTTAGTGGCCAATCATATAGTAATTAATTTAGTGATAAAAATATTGGTTGCTATCAAGACGAAAACTTATCAATAACTACCAATTTAGTAATTAAACAAGTATAATCACCCGTGCCATGCACGTGAGAAGATTGAAATTATAATTTTAAATTATTTTTTTGAAATTAATTTAAATTATAATAATTTGATTAATAAAAAAGTAACATATTATGCATTGTTTTTTTTTTAATTCGGTGTTAATTGGATTAATTCTAAAATAGTTATTAATCGGTTTTAATAATGTACTTTTTTCAATAAATCACACATGTATATTGAATGTGATCATAAATAATATAGTAATAATAGTTAAATCCACCAACAAATATATTAGCTATATTATCACACTATTAAACAAATTAAATATAAAGACTATTAACACTTATAAATTTATAAAATCGTACTTTATTTGATTCGTGCGAGGGTTTACTTGTCAAATAAATTTAAAATATAAACAAAAAATATTTATAAGATGGACCTAGCATCACTTGAAAGAATTATGGAAAATAATCAACTTATCTTATCATCCATGAGAACCATTTCTACATAAGTCGTCTTGTTCTTGTCAAATTTGTATGGGACTTTCCATAACCTTATAATTCTTGCCTTTATTTTTCAAACTTTTTCATTACATAATCTACCGTACCATAGGTAACACTGTTGATAGAATCGTAATTAGTAGCCCTTAAGTATGAAAAATAATAAACAGAAGAAAGTTTATGTCCGAGGTACGAATTTTTTAAATGATAAATTAAATAATTGTAACAATTCACTATTACTCCTTCTCTCTATATATATATACACTAATTATACACGGTAATAATTAGCAAATATCTTCAATGGAGATACTTACTACAGTTAGGTGAAATTTATTTCATTATATTTTATTAACCTTTATGATTAATTCAATAGAGATACTTACTCAATATATATGTTATTTACATTAATTATATGCCAATATTTTTAGAAAAGAGTTAAAAGAGGAGATATATAAATATATATAATATCATTGCTATATAGGAAGTAGGGCTGTCAAACGGGCTAGTCCGGTCCATTTAGGCCCAACCCATTAAGCCAGTGGGTTAAATGGGCTGGCCCGTTTAAGCCCACTTTATTCGCAAGCCAGAATTTTAATTTCTAGCCCGGACCGTTTATGGTCAGTCCAACGGGTTAAACGGGCCAGCCCGTTTATTATTTAATTTTATTTTTTGAAAAATATTTTGACAAAAAATACCACTTTTAGGTCAAAAATCTTTAAAAATAATATTTTTTTAGCTGATAGGTCTGATTTTCAGGTCGAATCGAGAGAAATATCAACTAAAAATACTGATTTTTTTGAAAAAAATGTAAAAAAAAATAAACGGGCCACCCATTTAGCACACAGGCTAGCCCGAAATTTAAATGAGTTTAATTTTAGAGGTAAAGTCCGTCCATTTAAATGGGTAAATGGATTGGTCCGATGAGTTTACCAATTTTAACGGTTCTAATAGGAGGCATACATAAATTGATACATTTTTTTTATTATATTATACAACTTAAAATTGTAGCATGATGTTATTATTAATTCTAGATACTTGCTATAATTATATCAAATTTAATTATGACTCTAAATAAATAAAATATATAACATTTAATATTATTTTTTTCTTTTTACATTCAATATTTACTGTAAATATAAAAAGTAAGATAATTAATGAAAAAATATGAACAGAAAATAAAATATATTAATTAAAATTCAATTTATTATCTAATTAATCTTGTGTTCATACGATAAAACTTTATGAAAATGTTATGAATCACAAACTTTTTTTATTCTACATAAAAAAAAACACTATACGAAACTTTTAGTCGTACAAAAATAATTATAAGAATTAATTATTGATGTTGATATTAATCACAATTAATTATTGATATCCTATTTTTTTTAAATATATTTTACCTTTTTTAAAATATAATGCATGTACCATGTAGACCTTTTATTATTATTATTATTATTATTATTATTATTATTATTATTATTATTATTATTATTATCCACTAATTGATATCAAATTAAATAGGTCACTATTAATATGTGCATCAACTATCTTCTAATAAAATTATTATACTTAAATGCAGATTAGAACTATATCAATTGATATAATTAGAATGATTAAAAATATCGATAATTGATATGTAGTTTAATAACGCATTGAATATTGATTATAATTAATTAATTTATATAAATTATAATAAATTGTGAGATTTGAATGGCTAATCAAATTAATTAATTGATATAATTAATTAATTATAATTGATTTGCTTTGGCGAATTGAATGAAATAGATTTGGAAACACCTCAAGAGCATGCCACATCAGTTCCATTATTAAATACAAAAATTCAATTTTTATATAATAGAATAGAATAGAATAGAATAGATAGATAATAAAGATATTTTCTTAAATTAGTGTAATTATACATTATTCATTAAATATTTATTATAATATTGTAATATAATTATAATAAAAATATTTTTATAAAATAAATTTATTTAGAGAAATATAAATTGGTTATTAATGGCCGGTGCCATTATCATATAATTATCATATTATATTATTATTATCATTATTATTATCAATATAATTAAAATGATCAAAAATATTTTCGATTGATAATTGATAAGTAGTTTAATAATGTATTAAATATTGATTTCATATAACTATAATAAAGATATTTTCTTAAATTAGTATAATTATGTATTATTGCTTAAATGCTAATTATAGTATAATTATAATAAAGATATTTTTATAAAATATAGAAGAGAAAATAGTGTATTAATTTTGGCGGGAAAATAGATTCACGAGGAATCGACACCTCACTTTCATTAGTTGGAAAAAAAACCCAATTTTAGTATATTAAGTATATATATATATATATATATATATATATATATATATAATTACAAATGGTATGAATTTTTAATGCAGATACTAATTGCTACTAATAGAAAAAAATTATATAAATAGAAATTATTCAATCAATTTCGTATAACAAAACAATGGTTAACAAAAAGTATGGAATCTTTTTTTGACATACGTATTATGCCATACATATAAATTATACGGGTTATTTTATAACTTCATATATATATGTATAACAAAGCAGTTTAATATTATATTTTATCTATATTAATTATATGTCAAAATTCTGAAAAAAGAGATAAAAGTGGAGATATATAAATATGTATAATATTATTGTTATATATGAAGCAGTTTTATATTACTATAATTATAGAGACTTACTATAATTATATCAAATTTAATTATGACTGTAAATAAATAAAATAGGAAACAATCAATACTAATTTTTTTCTTTTTATAGTCAAAATTTACTGTAAATATTAAAAATAAAATCACTAATGATTAAAAATTTGAGTAGAAAATAAAACTCCATAAGCTAAATTCAATTTGTTAACTAATTAATTTGATGTCCATATAATAATAATAATAATAATAATAATAATAATAATAATAATAATAATAATAATAATATTATTATTATTATTATATATTGACTAAAACTGTGAATACATACTAATAAAATTATTACATACGAATGAGAATTAGAATTTTACCAATTATATAAATTCAAAATTATTATTATTATTATTGAATAATGATGATAATTCATGTGATAATGAATATTACCTATAAAATATCTAAAATTAAATAATATTCAACAGTAATTATGTAACAATTATAATTCAAAAATTACTGTATATGAAGTCATGTGAATGATTATTATAATTGATATAATAATTGCTATAATTGCTACATATTCTCAATCTTATAGGTTGTATCAATTTAACTATATCAATTATATTCAAATTAGTAGTCAATTATTTTTATGAAAATTCTTGCTATAATCAGGTTATACTTATGAGATTATCTTGTATTAATCGTTATAATTAATTTAATAAAGATATTTATTAAGTATATATGTTATCTATATTAATTATATGCCAATATATATTTGTAAGAATGAGTTTAAAAAAGTGATATATAAATATATATAATATTATTGTTATATAAAAGTTAGATTTAAATAATATATTAAATATTGATTTGATATAATTATAATAAAAATATTTTTCTAAAATAATATAATCATACATTATTCATGAGCTAATTATAATGCAATTAAATATATAATAATATTCTATATTATTTATTTACCGTCATGATTTGATTTGATTGTTTTCTAATTTATTTACTTATATAAATGATTAAAATATATAACATAACTATCGTAATTATTATAATTTTATGATATAATTATAATTAACATATTTTATCATAATTAAATATTGATTTGATATAATTATAATGAAAATTTTTTTCTAAAATAATATAATCATATATTATTTATGAGATAATTATAATGCAATTAAAGATATTATTATATCATAATGTCTACTTACTATATTAATATAATATCAAAAGATACATGTTTCATTATTTTTTATAGATAAAATCGATTTTTATTGGCAATTAAATTGTGCTTAGGACAACGAAAAACTATATATTTAGGTAGAGTTTTTTTTGTCAAATATAATGAAAATACCAATAAAAAAATAAAGAATAAAAATAAACTTAAATAATATACTTGACACCACTTTATTTTATTAATTATTAAATTATTTAAAAATAGTATATTCACGAAAAATAATCATAATATATAAATTGAGGCAATAATTTAAAATTCTCTAATTATAATTTAATCAAATACTAATATTAAAACCAAAATTACTTAAACAATATTGAATCTATTCTAGTCTTTAGTCACGTATAGTATAAAGTCATTCTCGTAACGACAACCAACTGAAATAATATCGTAAGTATCAACATTTAAAATTCGTACAAATTTAAAATTAATAGTACATCAACAGAGTTAAAAACACAACGAAAAGGATGATAAAAGTATTGAGAATTTTGGACATTTATTTTGCAGCTCACAATAAAAATCTGAGGACACTTGCTGCAATAAGAGCAATTAAAAAAAAAGAAAAACAAAATCTGAATTTGAACCAAATTAACCAATTTAGGATGGTGAATCTAATGAGAAATTATGCAACCGAATAATTATAATAATTTGATAAAAAGGAGGATGAGTAAATTATAAATGTTAGATAATTAAAATTATTGATAAGTAGTTTAATAACGATCTACTTAATTTTAATTATTTTAATTATAAAAATAAATTACAAATGTTAGATAATTAAAATTATTGATAAGTAGTTTAATAATGCATTAATAATTAAAATATCACAACTGATATTACAATTTTAATCGAATAATTAAAATTATAATAATTTACTCATCCTCCTTTAACCACATTCCATTATGTTAGTCATAATAGGTAAGTAGATCCAACAATCATTCGGTAAAGTAGAAATTATTGCCCCTTCTTTGAACGCTTACATCCATGTAGTTGGAATCCGAATCAGTGAAGACAACTCGATGAGGTATTTTATAGATGTGATGCATTGTAAACGATTGTAGTAAAAGACAATTGAATTGGAACATTAGACGATAAGAACAACTTAGAGTAACAACAATTAATAAATTATTAAAAGAATAATATAATAGAATGAGTATATGAAAAATATTATAAAAAATTATAAATTGTACCTTAAAAGGATCAACTTCAATAAAAAATGAAGAATACATTCTTATTCTATGAAGTAGTAAAAAAAATACTAAATATAAAATTATGACCTGACTCTCAAATTTAGATGTATGTACGACAGAAAAACACTATTTATAGACTTTAGTAAAACAAAAATAAATAGGTAAATTAATTACTATTAAGGCAATTTGTTATTATGTACAGTAATTACGCATTATAATTGATAAGTAGTTTAATAGTGCATTAAATATTGATTTGATATAATTATAATGAAGATATGTTCTTAAATTAGTATAATTATATATTATTCATTAAATATTAAATATAATATAATAATATAATTATAATAAATAATTTAGAATAGATGAAAAATTTTATTCATTTTGAAGGAAAAACAGACTCACGAGAGAGTGACACGTCACCCTTATTAGCTGGGGGAAAACTCAGTTTTAGTATATTAAGTAGATTGTCGGTAGCCATTTAGCGACCGATTTAACAATCAATACGTTGATTACTATTTAGAGATTGATTTGGTTAGCGATTGATTTAGTTACTGATTTATTGATTAAATTTAACGACTAAGTTTGTTAACAACTAATTTAATAATCGATTTTATTTGGCACATGTTTGGTTTGTTCTTGATTGAAAATCGATTGCTAGAGGTTATCAACTGAAATTAGTTGCTATTTTTCAATTTAATGACCATTCAAATCGATCGCTAAATCGGTCATTATTTTCGTAATTTCTTGTAATTATATATATAAAATAATAATTTACTCTATCTAAATCAATTAAATTTTGAAAGTATCAAAATTAAAAAATACTAATATTTTTAAACAGGGAAAATATATAGATGATATTTTGTAGTACAAAGGAATGTCATTTTCATAATTATTTTAGTTGATAAGTCATTACATACCTTTATTTACTTGATATCGTCAACAAGGTATATAGCTTAAACAATTGTTACTAGCACAAGTTGTATACTAATTATTTTCACTAAAAAAAAATGTGGTTATGGATATGTTCATCATCATCATCAATAATTATCTTTGCCAGGAAGATGCTCTATTTGACGTTAACTATGTACCATGAAAGCTGAAACTTGTTTCAATGTCAAAGATTGTTAATAATTTATACCAATAAGTTCCCATAATAAAGACCTAGATGTAGATATAATAAACAAAGACTTGGATGATTATCATATACTTGAAGTAAATACTGTACTGGATAAAGTTAACTATCTATATTTATTTATTATTTTAAACATTTAAGAAAAAAAAGCAAATTCAACAATACTAATTAAAAAAATGGTTATATAATAACGTAGAGTAGGAATTTTTTAAAAGAAAATAAAAGAGAATAAAATATCTCACTTTTAAAATGAAATATGTTTCGGATTAATTCTTGGGTTTTTTATTGGAGCAGCTACAACCTGATTACTTGGATATGGGTTACTATTGCGGTCTAAACTGATCCGATAACGATAAATTTCTAACCAATATTTAAATTTAAATATTTTTTTATCTTAACCAATAAAATAAGATAAAATAACAATCTTAGACTATATAAAGAGAGTCAAAAACTCTTTTAGATATATTATGTATTTTTAACCTTCATTTACATCTTTTAAATTAATTCTGACTTGAGTATCGAAACATCTTATATAAATACCATTTCTATCGCTCTAAAAGTCTGATTTCATCACCATTAAAGACCGATAAATCTCCAATCTATTCACAACCCTTATCAACAAAATTTTGTACAAAATGTTGTCATTTGAAAAAATGTAAAAGTTTTTTAAGGTCGTTTATAAATTAAATTATATATAAAAAAGATAAAAAATAATTAACGAAGATATTTTGAAAAAAAGAAGAAGCAAAAGTGACAAAAGAAAAAAGAAACGATAAAAATAAGTAGGTATCAATTAAATAATTTAATATGATCAATTATTAATAATGATTATATTTTATGTCCGTAACAACCATATATATATATATATATATATATATATATATATATAAAATAAAAGATTTATTTAAAGACTTCTCTGTCACCTGTTAAAAAAAAAATATCACACTCAAAGACAGTTTGACTTTTCAGTTTTAAGAACAGTATAGTTGAAAAAGAAAAATTGGAATTGGTTTGGCGCATGTCTTGCGTGATGTTAGATTGATGATTTAACAAAAACAAAGGAAAGAGATGTAAGAACAACTAACTGGTTTTATAAATTAATACAACTGACAAATTATAAATTAGTTGTTTTTTTAATTAATTTAAAATAGTCGAAGGTCAGCTCATTTATTTATTTAAATAAGTGTCAAAAATTTAAATTTATTTTATATATACAATAATTTATTTGTTATGATAAATTAATTTTTGATTTATTAGGATAAAAAATACTGAGCAACAAAAAAATCTATATTTTTTTAAATAAAAATGGTGAAAATGGAGAACAAGCAAAATAATAATTCTATTTCCATATTGTTTTTATAAAATTCTACAAAAAGAAATACTGAAATGAAAAGTAAACAAATCCTAACATTACCAATGCAATAACTAATTAATAAAAGACACAATGACAACTTCATTGGGGATATTCATCAACACTCCTTTGAAGAAATGGAAATTGGAAACCAGAGCTGGGCCAAATTTTTGTACATCCAAGTAAAACTAATAAAAATTATTTGACAATTGAACTCACCTTGAAACCTACCTTATCATCTACCTCGCATTTGATCCCGTTTAAACTTCATATAGAAAAAACCGTTCGTAATCCGCAAAATATATGATATAATAAACTCAAAATAATTAGGGTAAAAAACCATAATAAGCCAACTGGCTCAAAAAATTACGTAAATACGCCAAAGCAAAAATCGTTTCAGCAATAAGCCAGATCGTATTTTTATATAATTCGAACCAGGTTGGTTCGAACTCTATTTGTTAGTAAATCGAACCAGGTGAGTTCGAATTAGGGGTTTTTGTTGGTAATAAATCGAACCAGCCTGGTTCGAATTAAGAATGAAGGTAATTCGAACCATGGTGGTTCGAATTATAGAGAGAGAAGGTTTCCATGTAATTCGAACCGTGCTGGTTCGAATTACACCAATCATAGTTCGAACCAGGCCGGTTCGAATTAGTGTGAGACTGAGCTGTATATATATGGTTCCAAACGTGAATTAGTCTCATTAGAGGGAATAGGATGGCTAGTGAGGAGAGTTTTGTGGTTTTGGTGCACCACAAAGGATCTGTTAATAGAAAAACTCGTTCCGGAGTAAAGTTCACAGATAAGAATCCTCTATGTATTGTCATAACATCTACGACGAGTTATGATGACCTTGTTAGCGCTGTACTAATGAAGCTCGGGTTGGAGGGTGCGAAGCGGGTAAAGAAGTTTTTCTATCGCATTCCAGTCACGGTGCTACAGAATACGGTGAAGTATGATTGCTTCACGATTAATAATGATGTGGACTTGCAAGTAATGTTTCTTTGTCGGCGGCAGTTTCCGGAGGTGAGGACACCGGAGTTGTTGGCACGGCTGGTTGATGTTGTATCCAGCTCCGGCGGTTCGAACAGGAATACGAACACTATAGCGAATCCAGCAGGTTCTAGTTCCCGGCCTGCCGTTGCTTCCTCGTCCGTCCCTGTGTACGAACCAGTGGTCCAACATGTCGCCTCCCCATCTTTCGCTGTTGACCTCAATGGCACCGATGGCGACGAGGTAGTGGAAAGGGAAAATTTGCCGAACGCTTTATTGGGAGTTGCACCTGTTGGCGTAGGAGACGGTTTTTTGGACGATGAAGAGGAGGATGACGTCGAGCCGGATATGATTGACGATGATAGCGCTGATGATATTGGAGCGACCGGGCCTGCATTGGAGGTAGGTGGTTCTAGCTTTGGCACACAGCAGTATCCACCACATTTTTCCTCGTTGGACTTGGACGCCATGAGACATGAGGGGGTTTTAGGGCATGCTGTTGGATTCGGAGCTAGAGAGGCGGAAGGGACTACTGGTCTGACAGAGTTCCAGGTTGGTCAGCAATTCCAGGATAAAGATGAGGCCCTTTTAAGTGTGAAGACTTACAGCATCCGGCGAGGGGTACAGTACAAGGTGGTGGAGTCCGATCACCGCCGGTATGTGGGCAAGTGTTCCGAGTTTGGGAATGGGTGCACATGGTTGATTCGACTGAGTCTCCGGAAGCGCAAGGGCATTTGGGAGGTCAAACGGTACAATGGACCTCACACTTGCCTGGCCACATCCATCTCGAGTGACCACAGGAGTTTGGATTATCATGTGATTTCGGCGTTCATTATGCCAATGGTTAGGGCCGATGCATCCGTGAGCATCAAGGTGCTCCTGAACGCCACGGCAGCGCACTTCGATTTTAGGCCGACTTACCGGAGGGTTTGGATGGCGAAGCAGAAATCTATTGCCATCATTTACGGTGACTGGGATGAGTCCTACAACGACCTGCCCAGGTGGGTGTTGGGTGTGCAACTGACGATGCCTGGTAGTGTTGTCGTCCTTAAGACGACCCCGGTTCGAGTTGGAGGACAAGTGGACGAGTCTCAAGCGTACTTTCACAGGCTTTTCTGGACTTTCCCGCCGTGCATCGAGGCATTCCGTCATTGCAAGCCGCTAGTGAGCATTGACGGCACACATCTGTATGGGAAGTATGGGGGGACGTTGCTCATCGCGATTGCACAGGACGGGAACTCGAACATTCTACCTGTCGCATTCGCACTAGTAGAGGGTGAGAATGCGGAATCCTGGACATTCTTTTTGTCGCACCTTCGACAGCACGTGACCCCGCAGCCCGGTCTGCTGGTTATATCGGACAGGCACAACGGCATC
The DNA here is from genome assembly GCF_014773155.1 of Arachis stenosperma. Lineage (NCBI taxonomy): Eukaryota > Viridiplantae > Streptophyta > Magnoliopsida > Fabales > Fabaceae > Arachis > Arachis stenosperma. The sequence goes on along the minus strand of NC_080380.1, from coordinate 116,393,132 downwards.
AAGGCTGCGCTTGAGGCCCCTGACGGCGGTTGGCTACCGCCATCTGCGTACCGTGCATTCTGCATACGACACGTAGCGGCTAATTTTGCCCTAACCTTCAAGGGCAAAGACGCTAGGAGGCTACTAGTGAACGCGGCATATGCGAAGACCGAGGTTGAATTTGATTACTGGTTTGATATCCTGCGATCTGAAGATCCGGCGATGTGTGAGTGGGCGAACCGGATTAATTACTCGTTGTGGACTCAGCATCGTGATGAGGGGCGGAGATTCGGTCACATGACGACGAACATCTCCGAGTGTGTGAACTCTATCCTGAAGGGGGTCAGAAATCTCCCTGTAGCATCCCTGGTGAAGGCAACATATTGTAGGCTTGCGGAACTGTTTGTTCGCAAGGGGAGAGAGGCTGAGGCCCAGATGGGAACAGGACAACAATTCAGTCAGCATTTGGTGAAGTGTATTGAGGCCAACATGAGGACGGCCAGGTGCTTCACGGTGACGCTGTATGACCGGGATAACTCCGAGTTCACTGTAGCAGAGACCACTCCGACTGGTTCTTTCTCCTTGGGTACTTACAGAGTATCGCTTGCCTCTCGGACATGTGACTGCGGGTACTTCCAGGCTCTTCATTTCCCGTGTCAGCACGCACTTGCATGCTGTGCATACTCACGGGTCACCTGGACCTCTTACGTTCACAGCGTCTATCAGATTAGCTCGGTGTTCAATGTGTATCGGATGGGATTCACACCTCCGATCCCGGAGGGCTTCTGGCCACCTTACGACGGGCCCACGGTGATTCCAGACCCTGACAAGAGGCGTGCCAGAGAGGGTCGTCCTAGATCCACTAGGATACGGACGAATATGGACGAGGCGGATCTGAATCGGCCAAAGAGGTGCGGCCTATGTCGCCAACCCGGACACACACGACGTAGTTGCCCACAGGTTGGAGGCTCGTCTCAGACAGGACACCATTAGTATGCATGTTGTTAGTGTTAGCATTATCTACATTAGTGCGCTTCTTGCTAGTCTTAGAGTTATTTAGATTATTTCCCATGTTGTTAGTGTCAGCATTATTTACATTAGAGCACATGACTTTTAGTTTGATTGTTGCGAGTAGTAATGAATATGGCTTCTTTAATTATGTATTTTTTTCTTTAAAGTTCAATCATGTATCATAGTGGTTTGTACTTTTTTTGTTATGTTATAGTCTGTTTACCTATGTTTTTTTTTATTTGTGTTCTGGGACATTCATTTTGTATGATCAATGAATCTTGAAATAGTTTAGTGTTTATTTTTTCTTATTAAATTGTGTCCGGGTTGGCGACATAGCCCGCATCTCTTTGGCCGATTCGGATCTGCCTCGTCCATAGATACACAGCTCAGTCAGTCTCACACTAATTCGAACCGGCCTGGTTCGAACTATGATTGGTGTAATTCGAACCAGCACGGTTCGAATTACATGGAAACCTTCTCTCTCTATAATTCGAACCACCATGGTTCGAATTACCTTCATTCTTAATTCGAACCAGGCTGGTTCGATTTATTACCAACAAAAACCCCTAATTCGAACTCACCTGGTTCGATTTACTAACAAATAGAGTTCGAACCAACCTGGTTCGAATTATATAAAAATACGATCTGGCTTATTGCTGAAACGATTTTTGCTTTGGCGTATTTACGTAATTTTTTGAGCCAGTTGGCTTATTATGGTTTTTTACCCAAATAATTATATCAGATTGCATATGTTCCTTTTATCAGTGAACTGTAAAAATCTCGTATAATCCAACTTTTAAAGTTTCAAGTTTTAATACCCTATTAAATTAAGTGATTCAAACGTTTAATATAACATAATTTTATAAGAAAAGGCAGAGGTTAAGAGTTAAGACAAAGACATTTAAAATGTATTTATTTAAAGACGTTTCATTTCGTTTATTGAATAATTATGTATTAGATTTTTGATATATAGTATAAATTAAAAATATTAATTTTATTAAAAAGTGTTGTTATATTTTTAAAATTATTACTTTGACTCTGATATCAATTTTTAAATTTATTTACTATTTAATTTTTTAATAATATTTTATTTAAAGATTGTTTTATCATTTTATTATTTTTTATAAATTTTATAATATTATCTTTTTTGCTTTTATTGTATTATTATTTTAATACTTTTTCTCATTTTATAAATTTTTTAATAATTTTTTAGAAGTTAAATTTTTATTTATAATTTTTATAAATTTTTTAATAAATTTTTGTCTGATTTTTAAAGATTTATATTTTAATCTATCAATTGTTATTGCTAATTATTTTATTTTTAGTCTAACAATTCTCATTTCATTTTTGAATTCCTTGAATAAAGCTTATTGTAAAATTGAGATTTTTTTAAAAAAATAATTTTGTATTATTTTAAAAATTTGTTATCGTTAGAATAATTAATTTTTAGTTTATTAGTTTAAATAATGTAATTATTTTTTCTTAGATCTTTTAATTTACTTATTGATTCAATTTTATTCATGGTTCATTTACGCTTTTATTATTAGCCCACGCTTTTAGAACATGTTTTTTAATTATGGCCAAATCAACAAGACAACAACTTTTTAAAAAATATTTTTGTCATTTTTATAATTTTATATGAGTGATGGCCATAAAAAATTATATATAGTAAAAAAAACTAAAGAGGTTACTATTTATATCATGGCCAAAATAATATCATAATCTAAAATTGTTCATTCAATCTCTTCAAAATTAAGAAGACCTAGCCATGCGAATTCTGGTAGAAGTATAGATCTACCCAATTTATTTAGGTCACGGGGCTCTATGATCCGGACTAATTTGATTTGTATGACAAGTAAGATCTTATGGAGGCTGTTACAACATGAAATAACTTTTCAACAGGATGGAGTTAAAATTTTTTTTGGAAGGAACTAATATAAAAAATATAAATTAAAAAAAAAGAAAAATTAAAAATTAAAATGGGGCTAAACTAAAAAATTAAAAATTTATACATACAACTTATTAATTTGGGGATCATTGCCCTCCTTCTTTATAACGTGACTCCGCTACTGTTTTCTAAAGATTGGGACAAAAACTACTACACTATTGTAAGTAGAGCACAAAAGTAATATCTAAGTCATCACCTCTTTTTATAAATATTTCATCAAACATACATAAAAGACATGGGACAAATACATTTTTTTCGTAAACAAGTCGAACTATTCATCTAAAAAAATTTGGACTTCACCTCTAGGCTTATATCACACTAGTTTTAGATATTATCTTGAAATAAATAACCATAAGTAAAATTTTATTTTTCTATTTTATTTAAAAATAATAATATTAATAGTTTAAAATAATATTCATTATTTAAATATAAACATTTTTAATAAGATAGAAACATTTAGTAAGATTCGAAATTTTTTATATAAAATTGTTTAATAGTAGTAAAAAACAGATTTTTCTTTATTTTCAAAAAATTCTAAGAATAGATTTGGAAATGGATTGATTATAAATATTAATGATAAACATTCATGTCTATACTTAATTGTGAAAAAAAAAATTGCAAAAGTAAAATTATTTTCTTATACTTGTTTTCCGAAATACAAACAAATAACTAAAGAAATAAAATAAATACTTATTTTTTTTTATAAAAAAAATACTTTTATCCCCCCAAAAAAACCTAAAACAAAACAAAAGAAATTGATTGCAAATACATAAAAGGCAAACTCCTAAGATGGTGCTCAACACAACTACCCAACTCTCCTCTTACAATTCATTCCTTCATCATCATTATAAGCTCATATTCAATCAACTACAATAATGCACAACCATTGTACATTCTCTTTGATCGTACATAGCAAACCACACTCAAAGACACACACCAACACATACACACAACTTTTTATTTTCCTCCAAGGTGTCCACGATCGACAATAATGATTAGTTATAGAATGAAACTAACCTAACCGAATTACCACTACTTACGGTAGTTACGGGAAATAACCACTATATACTGCAATATGGTAGTTACGGGCTACATTCCATGACGATATGATGATGTCATCCCCTGAGTAAGGCGCGAGGTGAGGCCGCCGGACCTAATCTGTCGGTTTTTCTGTTATAATAGTCAAGGATTTGAAAAACTGCGCTGAGAAGAGTGTACACAGAAATCATTCCAATCAAGCAGCTATAACTCCGCAAAAAGAACCGATCAATTCGCCGAACAGCACCGGGAAGCCAAGAATGCCATAGAAGTATGGAGGACCGTTTGATGACGTGGCATTTTGTTCCTGAATACTTGTTCAAAATCCTAACCATTTGCCAGTAAGGAGAATCGTTGATTTTGACTCGGTCAACTCCAATTACGAGCGAACGGAAATATTCCAACAACTTTTTGTTCGTCATGTTCATGTGGTCCACTATGACTTTCCGGTCTTTTAAAAGCTGAATATCGCTTTCGCGGCAAATCAAGCCGTTGAAAAAGAACGCGGCCCATGTGCACCTGTGCTTGCAGCTGAAACCGGTATGGCCTTGCTCCCAAGCAATGAGATTCTGCCACGTCACTTCTGTTGAGTTTGTGATGTGAAGCTGCGGGATTTCCAGTGTTCCGTTGCCCTTGATGAATCTGATGTCGAAATCAAAGCCTCTTGTTGTTACCACTGGTTGACCCTGATTATCTGTGTTTTGTGCTTCTTTCTTTGTAACTGAGAGTCGTAAAATGAAAAAAGTAAATCAACCTCAGATGGTCAACTCTTATTACTACTACTAGCGTCTCAGTTGCCTTTTTTTTTTTTGGGTAATTGTCTCAGTTGTCTTTTGTTTGTTAGAAAACATTTTCAAAATTTACAAGTACTTAATTACATATTAATTTAAAACATATATGGAAATTTTTTTATATATAAAACTTTTTTTTGAAAATTCAAAAATATTGAGTTCTTTAAAATTTTATCAGAATACGAAGGCCAAATATGAAATCAGTCATCGTTTGGTCAAAATTTTATTTTTTAAAAATTAAAATCAGAAGTAATAAATTTTTTAATTTTTAAAATTAAAATCAGAAATAATTGGGTGAAAATTTTTTTATTATTTTATTCGTTTTTAAAGAATTAAAATCAGAGGTCATCAAGTAAGATTTCTATTTTTTTTAAAAAGATTAAATAAAAAATTGTTAGGTGTGATTTTGTACTGTACCATACATCTATAAAACAGCAAAATACACTATTTTCTAGTAAAATATCACATTTATTATCATAAAAAAATAATTTGTATATATGTATATACTTTAAAAATTTTATATTTTTATTTTAATGAATAAATTAAAATAAATCCAAACCTAATAACGAGAACTATAAAGAATTTATTTTTAAATAGTTAACATTAGTTATCTCTTTTATTTTGTTATAATTTTTTTTTTTAAATTTCGTTCTTTTAGGATTTAATATTAGAATTTAAAATTTAAAATTTGGAATATAAATTAAAAAAAAATATTAATTAAAAACATTAAGTTTCTAGTAACAAAAATACACTCACTTCTAGCTTTGATTGTAACCCCAGCAGCTTCAAGTATGCGAGCACATCGATTATGTTCTGCTCGGTATGTCTGAGATGTAGCATCATTATTTTTGCCATTTTCCATTGCATCAGAAACAAATTGGCTGTTGCTAATATCCATTGCATTAGAAACATATTGGTTTTGTCGAAACTCGCCTACATTCTGTGCAAACTCATCATCAACACTGGTGACCGCTTGACCGAAGATGGGAGCACAACAATTTGAACACTGAGTCCCTACTTCTCGGAAGTTTCGAACCACGTTAATAGGAATGCACATGTGTTGGCTTTCTTGACGCTGTTCTGTTATTAGTGCTCCCTCTTCACCGTCGTCGGAAATGTAGGCATTAACAAGTTCAAGAAAGTGTTGTGATGGAATGTCCGGGGTGAAGCACTTGAAGCTTGTTTCAGGAAAGTAGCCAAATAGATTAAGCGCAAGAGTTTCCACGGGGACAACCTACGTTGAAAAAATACAAATACAAATATTTAATATCATGCTAGCAAAATAAAAATTTAAAATTATTTTATTAATTAAACACTTATAATATTTTATATATAATATCTATAAGTACACACTTATTACATATAAAATTATCTAACTTTTCTAGTAATAATTAAGAGATATAAAATTAAAAAAATATAAAATAATATAATTTTAAATTACTTTAAGTTGATTTTTACTGTATCATAAGATTTTTAAAGAATATATATAATTCATTGGAATAGTAATTGAATTTATAAACTGTTTTTTAACTCTCTTGTTTTGATTTCTCATCCATGTTTTATTAATAATTTGGTAAAAAATTATATGTAATTATCTTTATGAATTTATTAGTTGAAAATTATTAGATAATTTAATATATTTAATTAAATTATTATTTAATAATTTTTAATTATTAATTTTATATAAAAATTATATGTGTTATCTAACAACAATTCATAAATTTGAGAGAATTATCATTTAACGTACCAATCTCTCCCACATAAAAAACCCACTATTAATAATCTCTAATAAAATCCTTAATTAAAATAATTTAGTTTAGTTAAAATATTTTTTTAGATAAAAAAATCAGCCAAATATATTAAATAAATAACTATATTATATGTGTACATCAAAATTAATTATTAAAATTAGTCATTAAGATAAATTACATGTTAAAATATAAATATATGTTAAAAATAAATTAAATCACACGTGTATTTATACATAAATACATTAGTGATTAATTTTTATGTACAAATAACATTTTTGTAAAATAAAATATCTTTATCTACTAACATAAGAAATCACAAATAACATAAATTTTAAGTAGTAATTTGATGCATTTGTGAGCAAAAATTAAATTATTAGAGCGATAAATAAAGGGACGATAATAATCACCTCATAAAAAATTTGGTCAGACAACTTGTGGAGAATGAAAAGCGGCATCTGGTTCTGCAACTTCAACAAATCAACTAACACCTCTTCTTTCTTTCCAACATCGCCTCCGGGGCCAGAAGGCTCCAATCGGCTCTTGAGCTTTTGATTCAACTCGTTGGAAGCACAAATGAGAAGCTCAAGCAGGAAACAAGCGTCGGACAACATGATATTAGCAAGGTCGTTCCATTCTAGCTTAAGATCATCCGCATAATTTGCCCGAACTTCTTTCTCCAATCCCATGACGACTCCCATGCATTCCTTCAGGTTTGTTTCGGGCCCCTTGGGTCCGCGATGAAGAAGAGATTGCATACACTGCCACTTGATCTTTTCCCATTGCACAAGGTTCGTTCTGGTTCCCTTGTATCGCGGCCCGATCGAGATGGCCTTCGGCATGTAAGCGTTCTTGTTCCCTTCCCGGAGCTGTGCCGGGATATTGGAGATGTTGAATGGCTCAGATTGTGAGCGGAAACGACCCAGTAATGATTTTGTTGTTTCTCTCCATTCATTCAACTTCGTGTCCGCGTTGTTTTCTATGGTATCATTTATTGAAGATTCTTTAGATGGAATCAACCTTGTGGTCTCGTCGCTTTCTATGGCATCAGTTGCAGATTCCTTCAATTGAATCAACTTGTTGGTGGTCTTACTCTTTATTTCATCAGTTGTGGATTCCTTCAGTGCAATCAACTTGGTGGTAGATTCCCTAACTGCAATCAACTTTGTGGCCTCACTTTCTATGGCATCGGTTGTAGAATCCTTCCATTCATTCAATTTATTGGCGGCCTCACTTTCTATGGCATGACTTGTAGATTCCTTTTGTGCAATCAACTTGCTGGCCTCATTGTCTATGGTAGGTCGATTATCATCATTTGTATCATCCATGGCACCTGCAGCAAACGGAGTCGTTAATTAATTAATTAATTCACTGATTGTCTTAAAACGTGCAGACTTTCTTTTGCATTATTTAAATAAACAAAATTGATTTTGATGGATGGTAAGGCAAAAACACAAAATTGGTTAAATTATTCGTTAGTCCTTTTAGTTTAACCAAATTGATAAATAAGTTTTTATAGTGTAAAATTTTCAATTGAATTTTTATATTATTTAATTTTTCTATAAAGTTTTATAAAAATGGTTGAATATAGTAGTTAGATTTTTGTATCTACATGTAAAATGTTTAAAGCATACATAAATTTTGAATTTAAATCGTGTAAGATTTTTTATACATTTATCTAACTATATACATACATATTTTATATCATTAGTACTTTAAAACAACAACAAATTATTTTATGAATTAATTAGTGAACTATTTTTATTTTTAGGTAACCTTTGAATTTGATAAAAACATGAATATACATAAAAAAGAATGAACACTAACAAAATATTAAAAATTAAATCCTTATAGGACAACTGAGGAAATTATGAAAAGGTTGAACACACACAGATGCATATTACTTGATGCATGGTTTTTGAATTAATTATTCTTTCAATATGCATGTATCATTATTGTAAAGATTGTTTCAACATGGTATATTTGGTACATACCTTGCTACTACTCTTTAGAAGAGGATTGCTATTGCTGAACAGTCAACACAAAAGTTGGAGATAGAAGGAAGAGAAGACAGAGAGAGTGTGAAAGGATCAATGAGAGTAGTTGCACATTCTTAAGTGATAATTTATCTCCTTTTAAAGAAGTATATGACCCTAGCTTTTAATAGAGCCTTCCGAGAACTATGGTTTATCGTCTTTGTTAATTATTTATTGAGGTCAATTATATATATTCTTAGTAATCCCCTATCCGGGTGTCACATGCTCATATATATTTTCTTCGTGGAAATTAGAATATATTTATTTAATTTAAAATTTTGTTATAATTAATTAGCTAAAACTTAAAACAGAACAGTACTCGATGTTTTTCAATTAATTATTAGGACTTAAAAAAAAATTAAAATGGTTTTTTCAGTCACGCAAAAATTGAATACCTATTTATGCTGGCATTTTGTGACCGCAATACAAAGACAGTAAATCTAAATGGAGGATATTTTTCTATAATAAAATAAAAAAATTATTTTTAAAAATAAATTAAATTAATATTATATTTTAAATGTTTTTTTTAGATTTTCATGAAGTTTATTCAATCTTTCGACAAACTTTATCAAATTTTTTTAAGTCCAATCCTTCGACCACCGGAAATTTCACTAAGTTCGAGAGGTTTAAACTAGAGGAGAACTTTCTTGTGTTACTTTCAATCTTTTTTATAATATTAATTTTTATTCTTTTATTTTATACCATAATTAAATTCATTATACTATAAAAACATTAATGACTACAATAAAATAATTATTTATTAAAACTTTTTATAGTACTCATTAATATTTTGTATTGTATTTGTTAATATTTTTATAGTATAACTGATATTTTTATTTTTTGTTTTAAATTTAATTAATATTAGTATATTAATACTTGTTAATATATTTATTGATTAAATATTTATATACGAATTTAATAATACACACGTTAATACACATATTGATACACTAGTATTAATTAAAATATTTGTTATATATACTATAAAAAGAAAAATGTTATACAATTTTTTTATGAACTAAGTTTAATTAAATTAAAAATAAAATTTGAATAAATGGGTGAGTAGGAACGATGAGAATGATTTTTATTAATGTTAGACTAATTTAATTAGACTTGATTGACAAAAAAAATATATACGTATAATATTATTCTTTAAAAAATATTTATTTTATTTTATTGTACTCATTACTATTTTTTATAATAAATTTTTACAAATTTAATAATAAATATACACGTCAGTTCATATTGGTACATTAATATTAATTAAATTTAAAATAATTAATATTCATTATACTATGAAAATATTAATGAGTACAACAAAAAGATATTAATAAATAAAATAGAAGAATAAGAATAAACATAATAAAAAGAAGGAAATAAAATGATGGTTGAGAGTGTGGTGCAATTAATTTTATAGTACATACTATATTGGTCAACATCACACAAAACAAAAATGAGAAAAAATTATTATATGTACTTTTGTTTACAAAAAAAATATTATCTTATTATTCATAGTGTGTATTTAATTATTTTTAGGTGGCTAAATGTGATGAAGTTTGTTGAGAGATTAGACAAATCTTAACATATTTGCAAAGTTTATTTACGGAATGGACAAACTTACAAAAATTCCAAAAAAAATAAATTCTGAACTATAATATAAATTTATTTTATTTTTTTTAATTTTTTTTATTTTATAATAAAAAATACCATCTGAATTGAGTGTGTGTAGAGATAATTCAATTATTATTAAGAGGTAATATTATTTTTTCTCGTATTAAGAACTTTTTTTAAGCTTGAATTGAAGTATAAGTTGTTGTATAATGTTTTTATTCTGTGTCATATTAAACTAAAATTCTTATTTTATTTAGATATAATAAAAATTAAATTTTATACTTTTAGTTATAGAAATTTTGATATTATGTCATAAAATTATTTATGAATATATAATAAAAAATATATATAAATTATAAAAATATATAAATTATTATATTTCTGTTCATACCTTGACTTAATAGTAAAGTCAAGCCTAAAATAAATAAGACTAACAAAAAAAGACCAAAAGACCTTTCTCCATCTACCTGATTTACTCAATCTGACCCGACTTGCATTCAGAATTCTAACTGCACCATTTAATTCGCCTATTAATTTAAATATGGGATTTCAACAACTCTTAAATAAAAAGAAAAATAACCACCCATCATTATAAGTGAATAATTTGCAGAAAGATAACAATGCTATATTTTTTACTATATAAATACTCTCTCAAACTCAAGTATTTATCGACCTTAATTCTTAAAATCTGTCTAAAACCCTTACTAACGTAAGTATCGGAGTCTCTTGCAGGTATCACCCTCCATCTTCACTCAAAGACCTTGGAAAGACGTTAGAATTCTCATAGAAGGAGTCTAGACTTCACGTTCGTGCCCAAATCCCACTAGTTTCAGGTAACCCCCGAACCATTAGTTCCATTGTCGGGGATCTAGAGTTCAACATTCAACCATGGCGGATGATCACCCAGAAGATGGACACATGGAATCCGATTCAAAACCTCAAAAGGAGGAACAACTTAACAACGATCGAGTAATTGTTATCCCTCTACACTTACAAAAAGGTGGGGGTACTAATGAAGAAGGTGACAGAAACGACCAGAAGGATGAAGAATAGGATCTGAAGTTCATAGACCTTAAGGGTCAAGAGATAGAGACACAACAAAATTAATGAGACTAGTCCCTGAAAATCAAGGTCAGCTAGAATAGCTCGAGATTGAGTTGGAGGGACAACATGAATCCAAGCGAGCCCTACAAAGAGAGGTATGTAACACTCTTAATACCAGAATGTCACGTTTCCAGTTACACCACTCTAATAGTAAGGATATTACAACAACCTTTACATATATCTATACATAGTAGGAGCCTTAAGCTGAATAACGCAGAGAGTTTTCTTTGAAAAATCGAAAATACTTTTTCTTTTTTTCTTTTACAAACATACATACATACAAATCATTCATAGCACTTCACATGTGCATATATAAATACAAAGATTCTTCATACAAGCAACTTGCAAATATTACATACATATATATCATTACAATCACGACTCATGTCCCTCTTTACAAGAAATATAATAATAGTAACGAGGGAAAATAATAACTAAGACATCTAAAACCAATACAACACAGCTAAAAATTTAGCAAAATCTTTATAGTTTTCTCATCCATTTTTTAAAAAAGATAGTGTTGTAGGGGGTAAGAACCTAACCACATGGTCTCACTAGAGAAGTTTTAAATTGTCATAAGAGGATATATAAAAAGAAAGTTATTTTTAACCACGGTGATCATCACTCGTCTTATGAAACTTTTCGAACATCAGCAATTAATTATCCAATATCCAAATTCATATTTCACTTATTAGAATTTCAAATCTCGATAATATCCCATAATATTTCACTACATAAACAATCTTACCAAACTTACCAATAATTCATCCAATCTCGACCTCCGGCCCAAAACATAATCTATCATGACCTCCAACCCAACACATAATCAATCAACACTCAAACCACTATAATTCGAACCAACAAGTCACAATCACATAGATAGTCAAACACTCACACATAGAAACAATTGTGACAAGTAGTATAATTAGCAGTTAATAGGATGTCAATTAGCAAACCAAGTAATTTCAAACAAATATAGTATGACGCATATCTATTCCTAAACAGGCCATGAGCTCACGTGTTAGTTGGTTGCCTGTACCCGAAAACATTTCTAAAATAGGCATTAAATATCGCCGTCTCTATCTCAAAAAATATTCCTTCCATGAGCGTTACCTATCGTCGTCCTCATGGGGAATCGTCCTTCTGTAACACCCTACCATTCATATTCTTATGCTTGAGTCATAAGTCAATGATAATAAGGTGGTGGTGGTAGATTTCAAATACCACAACTTACCAGTAAGTGTATCGGATCATACCACGTAATAACTCAGGTAAGTGAGTGTCGATCCCATGAGGATTAATGGATCAAGCAACAATAGTTGAGTGATTAGACTAGTCAAACAAGCTAAATTGAGTGTTTTGAGTTCCCATTATCATAAAGCAATAAATCAGAGAATTAAGAAAGCAAGTAATGAATGGTTGGTGAAAATAGTATGAAAAAACAATTAAGGCTTCGGAGATGTTCAGATTTCCGGATTAACAATTCTTATTAACTACCTTGATTGTACAAAGTTTCAATTCATAGCAACTTTAAGTGATTAGACTCCAATTCCTTAGTAATTTAATCCTCCTCTAACTCAATTAACCGCCAATTCCGTAGTCACTTAAATCTAATTAGAGAGTTGAAGTTCACATTCTAGTTTATAAGCCACACAAAACCCTAAAAATCCAAAGATAATATGATTATATGTCACATATCACATTAAATTTAGATAGTTAGAGAATAATGAGAATTCAGTTTCAAGCTCTTATTCAAATGAGATAACTTTTCCAAGATTCAACAAAAGTTCAATTTAGAAAAAAGTTATTTTCCAATACACTCTAATCTGTAGGATGAAGAACAAAACTGATTCTTGAATGTAAATCAATGCATTAATCAGAAGTAAAAAACAGTAATATTAATCCATCCAAATAAACAAAGCTCCTAACCTTAACAATGGAGGTTTAGATGCTCATGGTACTAAAAAATTCTAGGAGAGAAAAGTGTAAAAGTCTAAAAGTGCCAAAGAAGAGAGGAAGAAGAAGAAGAGCCAATATATATTCCCCTTTTATATCTAATCCTAATTAATATAAAATATAGTTTCTAAAACCTAAAAATATCTTTTCTTAATTCAAAACTAAATTAAAAATCAAATTAAATCCTAAAGATTTGGTGCAGATTTACGTGGAAGACCTTCTTTTTCAGCATACTGGTGCCAAATTTGAGTTGGGTAGCGTTTGGCGCCACATTCCTATGAAGCATGCATGCATTCCAAGGCTTTTGGCGCCAAGCGGCGGGATGTGGCATTTGGCGCCATTATGGCAGTGACAAAAGTAGAGTTTTTGTATCCTGGCGCCAAATGCCGATGAGGTGGCATTTGGCGCCACCTTGGTAGCCTGGAATTGACTCATTTTCTTCTTTCTGGACTCTACCAAATTTGCTCGAATGCTACTTGTAATAAGTCAAATTCCAAAACAACTCAAAGTAGCATTCATGGTGGCCTAAAATACCTGAATCTTGATTTAATTCAACAAATTCACATGCAAATTCACTAAGAAAAGATAAGAAAGATGCTCACACATCACAATACCAAACTTGAATTGTTGCTTGCTCTTAAGCAACTGAAAACAGTATGAACCTAAGATGTGAATTTACATGAGAGTTGAGTTTTTAATTAATCTCCTATCTATCTTCTAAGTGGGGTTAAACACACTGTGACCATGAACAATTTTGGCATATCTTCATCCTTTGAAGCTTAGGAATGTTAATGTCATTCAGAATTAGAATATTGATAGTATTATGAACCCTCTTGCTTTTTTCAACTTTGGATTAATCCTTGAACACATCATTTTTTTGTTATTTTTTTCTTTGGTACTTTGCACCTTGAGCCTAGCCATGACTCTAAATGTTTTGTCTCAAGTTTTGCTTGACATAGAAACGCCATAAGCACTAAACTGGAGAACACTTTGAGTTCGGATCTTTTCTATTGAACTTTTTTAGCCAGTAGTGCTCAAAGCCTTTGACATACTCTTTATTGCACTTGGCTTTGACTCTAAGTATTCTGTCTCAAAAATTCCTTGACACAGTCACACCGCAAGCATATAGCTAAGAAAATAACTCTTTTGAGCTTTTGATCATTCTTAACCTTCCTATCCATTAATGCTCATATCCTTGAGCCTTGCCTTTAATTTTCTTTTTCTTTTTCTTTTTGCCGTCTCTTTTGATTCAAGGATTAATTTCTTGTTTAATTTAGAGAATTCATAATATTTCTCTAAATTCCTGTTCCTCATTCATCAATATCCTTTGATCCAAATTTAAATATACACTGTTCTTATCATACAGTCAAAGTCATAGAAAAACACTATCACATCTAAGTAAATAAGACGACATTTAAATATAAACTCAATTTCTCATGCATTACACACTTCTTTTCTTTTTTTTTTTTATTCAAGCTCAGTGAGCGGTACATGAGATATCTTTTCAAATTAAAAACAATGGAATTAAACTAAAACACCTAAGAAATTGAAAATATCGAAGATCATGCAAAGGATAAAGACAAGCAATAGAAAATAGGAACATGGTGCGCAAAATTGAACTCGCACAACTTCACCGACAAGTGCACCGGGTCGTCCAAGTAATACCTCAGGTGAGTGGGGGTCAATCCCATGAGAATTGTTAGATTGAGCAAGCAATGGTTATCCTGCAGATCTTAGTCAGGCGAATAGAAAAATAGTGGTTGTTGTTGTAGGCACATAAAACAAAATAGTAAATAAAGTAGTAAAGAATTGATATAGAAACAGTAATGAGAACTCAGTTAGGGCTTTGGAGATGATTATTTATCTTTTCGAATTAATACTTCTTATTGACTACTTCAACAATGAATAATTCATTCTATGGCAAAGCTGCAAGTGACTAACTCCTGTCCTCTTAGCAAATTAATCTCCTCTAATCCACATCAAACGCCGTTGTCAGTGGTCATTCAATATGAACGAGGATGAAGCCACGTAATTCACTCTTCCTTGATCCTACTTAAAGTGCCACAGACAAGGTCAGATCTTTCGGATCAGAGAATGAAGCTCAGTATTCTAGCCTTAGCGCCACAGAAACCTCATCACCCATAACTAATGAGATTATATGTCACATATCCCAATTAGTCCAGATAAATTATTGGTTTAGGTGATGTATTCTCAAGCAATAGCTCAATACTATCCGGGTCAGGACTCGCAAGAACTCATGTAGAATAAGGGGTCATACTTTCCCACCCCAGATTCATTTAGATGAAGAAAGACAATACATCATAGAATGGAATTAAACTTATATTAAAATAGAAAAGTAATAATATTAATCACAGGACAAGCAGAGCTCCTAACCTTAACCTAGGAGGTTTAGTTGCTCATAATTTATAGAGAAAACAGAGAAGATCTGTTTAATTATGAAAATTCATACTTAATCCTAAGTTATCTCCTCTTTAAATAGTAAATACTAACCCTAAGAAATGTTAATTTTAAATTAAAAAGTACAAAGATAAGACTGCATAAGCTAAGGAGTGCTAAAATATACTTTGGACCCACTTTGGTCTCGTGCTTCGTCCAAGCCTGGCGTTCAACTTGGAGAATGGGCGTTGAACACCCATCAAGGGGGTGAAATGCACTGCTTCCTTGCTCCCTTGGTGGAATTGAATGCTAGCTTTGGGCGTTCAACACTGAGCTTGCTCCCTTGGTGGCGTTGAACGCCAGCTTTGGGCGTTCAACAGTAAGCTTGCTCCCTTTTGGGCGTTGAACTCTAGATGTGGACGTTCAACGCCAGTTTTGGGTAGTGATTTAGAAGAGAAGTAATATATTTCTGGAAAGCTCGGGAAGTTGGCTTTCCAACGCCGTTGAGACGCGTCAATTAGACCTCTGTAGCTCATGATATGCTTGTTGTAACACCCTACCATACAGAGTCTTATGCTTAAGTCATAATTCAGATATGACAAGGTATTATGAGCTCTAAAAATTAAAATTTAGTACATATAGTAATATAAATAATGATTATAACTAAGAGCCTTTGAAGAAAAAAGGGGTAAACAAAATCGTAACTCGAAAGTGCAACACTCCGATAAAAAACGTAACGAATAAAGGAATAAGCTAAAGCGAGATTATATATATACAAAGGAGTGCCAAAAACAGGAATATCAAAACTCAAAATCTGGTTGCGAAGATAACCGGTCCGAGCATAGCAATATATACATGTAAAAAAATAGGAACTTCAAAGGAAACCCCAAGGGACATAAATACAGAAAACCTATTCTCCAAAATCTCCTATAAGAGGAGTCATCACAGTTTGTATTATTTAGTGGAGATGAAAGTATCTAAACAAAACATGTAAACCAAGATAGAGTCTCGAGAACAAAGGATCTTCGCTAATCCAGAAGTCTCCAACATGCTTCAGTGAGAAGCTTCATGTCCTGCATTTGAAAACTACAAAATCCGCATGGGTGAGAACCAGAGGTTCTCAGTATAGTAATAGTGCCCACATATCTAACATGTAATGTCCTGGGAAAGCCAAAGGCAATCCTAGAACTTCCATCAGATAAATTCAAAGCTTATAAACAGACTAAATCATAAGTGGCAACTGACTAAAGATTCTTCAGTCTATCTATTACTTTCCTTTCCAAGTCCTTCAGACCTCCCAACTACCAGCAGGAGTATAATATGGCAAGCACAGTTATATCAAACAAGAGATATGCAAATAGGAATAGATAAGGCATTTAGACAATTAACAAGTAATATGCAGTCAAACAGGCAATCTCAAACAAATCACATAGTATGCATATGATGTATGCATGTTCTAATGGCTGATGATATCATCTGTCAGTTATATAGCCACCCCGACAAGTCCTGGTAGCTAACCATTGGACTGTCCCTTTGTCGTGCATCCCCAACTCGAGTTATCCTCGATCATAATCATAATCATAATCATAATCCATATCCAACACCCTCACTGGTATATATTCACGGGGGCGAGCTCATCCAGAACTTTCACAGTGTCCGGATACACTTACGACATAGGGTCAGCAGAGTATCAAGTCTCCACCTGGAGCACATGGTGGCTAGCCACCGCTTTCACCCAAGAAAACTCGTATCTCAGATAGTGGAAGTGCAACATTCACATTTTATTCAATAAGCATATATGCAATTATACTTAGCCATAATCAATAATGGTTCTGCCGTAACTCGGCAATAAACTCAGCCATCCTGCTCATGGTTCAATCCAAAACTAGCCAATTCATCAACAAATACAGCCCTTCGGCTCATGGCACATAAAGCACTTCCACCGCCATCCTTCGTATCTCATATAATCATCTTTGAACATCATTGATCACAACTTTTCCCTTGCTTCATTCACAAGTTACCACATCCCCTAGCTGCTTTCTCATTGCTAGGCATATCATAATGATTTAAGACATAAGGGGTGAGATCGGAGGCTTAGAAGTATGAAATTTAGCTTTTAAAACTCAAAAGTCAACTTTGGGGTGAAAACAGGGTCACACGTACGCGTCGTCCACGCGCACGCGTGAATGGCCAAAAACTTCATCGATGCGTATGCGTCGCCCACGCGCACACGTTGATGGAAAAACAGTCAAGTGACGTGTACGTGTCAGCCACGCGTACGCGTGGGTGTGTTTGTGCCTCACGCACAAAACTGGCACAGTTCTCGCACAAATCTCGGAAAAATAGCTGGGCATTTGGTGCAGCGCATCGACGCGCACGCGTGGATGGTGCGTTTTTGAAAAACGACGCGTACGCGTCATGCACACCTACGCGTGGGGGGGATTCAGCTAAAAATTTTTCCAAGTAAAAAGCTGCAGAATTCACAAATTAAACCCCTAATCTTCCAACAGACATAACTTCTTCATTTTAAATCATTTTTCACCTGTTCTTCGAATGGCATGAACATCCCGGATCCAATTTTATTTCTAAATAAGTTTGGCACAAAACGGGGATTTGGAACCCAAGTTATGCTCCGTCAAAGTATACCCAAAACCACATTTTCATACAAAACCACAAAGTGCCATTTTCAAAACAAACCAATTTCAACCCTTTTCAAAATCAACCAAAACATACCAATTTCACCCCTTTTTGAAATCAATCAAAATATACCAAAATCAACCTCAAGCTTCCTCAACTCATACATTAACATTTTCATTAAATTCACAACCACCATACCACCATTTTAACCCATCTCAATCAAATGGCTAGAACCCAAACACATTAACATGTCGTACATCATCCCTCATCCCAATTTCCAACAATACCATTTTCAAGCAACCATCATTATGCATAATCAATATCATACTCACTATCAACATGGTTTCACCCACAAATCCACCTCAATCATTCATCAAGCATATATCATAGCATGCATTTTTCTCACATGTCACACCATCAAGGCATCAATATTCATAATCACATATATGACCACATAATATATCTCAACCATTCAATAATATCAACAATTCAATGCCTATCTTGGGGCCTCTAGCCTAAATTTTCACACCACATTACATTTCAGATACAGGAAATTGAGGCCATACCTTAGCCGATTTCCCACGCTAAACCGGAGCACTTCCAAACTACTTTTTCACAAGCTCTCAAGGTCTCAACACCTTCAAAAACATATTTTTTCACACCAAAGTACTCTTCCAAACTTTTCAAAATCTCAATAAAGCTTCAATATTCACATACACACTACCTAAGTCACAATTATTATACCCAAACACAACATCTCAATACCCAAGCATCACAAAACAACAAATTACACTAGGGTTGAGAATCTTACCACACCCAAGATTTAAAGAGACAAGATTAATCTTTTCCTTCAAGAGAGTTGGGTCCTATAACATCAAAGAGCCCAAAATCTCAACACTTTCACCTATGGAATTCGAATTTTAGCAATGAAGAACTAAAATGATTTCGTGGCTTACCTTAAGAATAAAGTAGTGGGTTTTGTAGAGCTCTTCGCGATGAACGCGTGGCTGCAAACGGTGTGGCAATCGAAGCTCTTGATCAAAAGTTATGGTGGTTTGAAGATCAACCAAGGGTTAGAACTTGAGAGAGTGTTCTTTCCCCATTCCTACTCCATTTCAGCGTGAATTAGTGTGTTGTGAGGAGAGAGAGTACTGAAATGAGTGTATTAGGTTTAGTTAGGTTGGGCCAAGGGCCCAATATGAGTCCGGTTGGCCCGGTTTGGCCTATTCGATCCAATCTTGGTTCGATTTCTATAAAATTGGTATCGAAATTCTCGTCTCAATCTCCTCTATCATATTAATCCATTAAAATTACAATTTTGGCTTTCTAAAATAAATTTTAATTTATGTTTTAATTAACAATTAATTAATCGGGTTTTACACTCATTAGAATGCACGGATGTCAGGATTTAACTGCATCTGCTATCCTTTTGTCATCTCTGAAACAAGACCTTGCCAATTTCGATAATTTCACCTAAAATCCCTTAAAATCATAGAAAAAATACAAGAACTCAAAGTAGCATCCAAATATAAATTTTTTCACTAAAACATACTAAAATTTAATAAAATATAACAAAAAACACTAAGAAAATGCAATGAAAAAGTGTATAAGATATCCACTTATCAAAACATAATCATAATAATGGCGGAAGGAAAATAGAAACTGAAAAAGAAACTGAACCACCTCAGCCATCATGGTAGGTGTCTCTCTTCCTTGAAGTCTTAGTGCTCGTTGGTGCCATCGAATTGAAATAGAAAAATAAGCAGTGCAACAACACCAAACTTAAATTATTGCTCGTCCCTGAACAAAATAAAATAGAACAAGGAGGATGGGAAAAATGAGAAAGAGCAAATTGTTGGTGGATGGAAGAGGGTAAGTATAAAGGAAAAAAGAAATAAAGGGAGGAGAGAAAATCAAGGTCGATTTGAATGCAAAATTCCAATTTAATCACGAAAAAACTTTTTTTGCACACTTGGCGCTTTACGCCAATGATGCGGCATTTGGCGCCTAATGAGCGGATATTTTATATACTTTTTGGTATTATTTTCATATAGTTTTTGCTATGTTTTGTTTAAGTTTTATTATATTTTCATAGATTTTAGTGCAAAATTCATATTTTTGGATTCTACTTTAAGTTGTTGTGTTTTATGATGATTTCAGGTATTTTTTTTTTTTTGCTGAAATTGAGAGCTTTAGAAAAGTCTGATTCAGAGACAGAGAAATGACTGCAGATATTGTCGAATTCTGACCTCCATGCACTCTAAAGAGCATTTCTGGAGCTACAGAAGTGCAAATGGCATGCTCTCAACGACTATAGAAAGCTAACATCCAGGGCTTTCCAGAAATATATAATAGTCTATACTTTGCTCTGGAAATGAAGGCTCAAAACTGGCATTCAAAGCCCAAAAAGGAGCAGTTGGCGTCCAAAAGCAAAAAGGGAGTCCAAAGCTGGCGTCCAACTCCTCAGAGAGAGTACCAACTTGTGGCTTCACTCAAGCTTAGCCCAAACACTCACTAAGTGAGCCCGGAAAGTGGATTTTTGCACTACAAGACTAGTTTATCTTATTTCTGTAATCCTTAGTTATTAGATTAGTATATATAGGAGAAGATCACCCATGTTTAGGATCTTCTGCCTCATCTTCTTCCTCTCCCATTCGAACCTTTCATTACTTCTCTGTAAACTATGAGTCACTAACCTCCTAGGTTAAAGTTTGGAGCTCTGCTAATTCTTATGGATTAATAATATCACTACTCTATTTCAATCTATGCTTGATTCCATTCTAAGATGTATCTTTGTTTTTCATCCTAATGAATTGGGAGTGTAACTTGACCGTCATCCCTATTCTACATGAGTTCTTGCGAGTCCTTGACGGGATAGTACTGAACTATAAGCTTGATTATACATATTTTAGACGGCTAATCCACGACTTCATTGGGGACTTGGAGACATCAGTTCAGCTGAGATACATGGCGATTAGGGCCTTTGTGGTATAGGCTAGAATCAAGAAGCAGCGTTCTCTGATTCGGAAGATCCGACCTTATCTGTGGCATTTTGAGTAAGATCACCAAGGGAATGGACTGTAGGAGCTTCAACCCCGTTTAGATTGGATGACCACTGACCTGGCTTTTGATCTGAAGTAGAGGAGATTAATGACCACTAACCTGGCGTTAGTCACTTACAGCCTGCCATGGAATGAATAATCAGAAGTTGAAGTAGATGGTGAGAAAAGTTAATCCAGAAGGAAGAAGCATCTCCAAAGCCCCAACCGTTCTCATACCATTGATTTCACATCTATCTAGTAATGTTTTTATATATTTATTCTGTTTTATGCGTTTTTCACAACAACTATCATTTTTTCTAATCGCCTGACTAAGATCTACAAGGTAGCCACTACTTGCTCAAACCAATAATCTCCGTGGGATCGACCCTCACTCACCTGAGGTATTTCTTGGACGACCCGATGCACTTGTCGGTCTATCTATGCGAATATTGTGGAGCCAGTTTCACGCACTAGCCTCGACCCTCAAATTTTTATTTATTATTTTTTATTAGTGGCGCCAAACGCGAGGGTGGCCAAGTTTGGCGCCACCCTGGTAGAATGGAATTCCTCCAAATACTCAATTGGGGCGCCAAACTTCATATATCCATGTTTGGCGCCACTCTTCCTGGAACTAATTTCTCCAATTATGTGCATTTGGCGCCAAACTTGAGATGCTCAAGTTTGGCCCACTCTTCTAGTAGCCAATTTTTTTAGACACGCATATCTAGCACTAAACTTAGCTCTACCCTGGCAGAATGCACTCTCCTCCAGGGTGGCCTGAAATTCCTTCTGGTTGTACCTGTTCTTATTTTAACCACTCTGCATGACCAAAACACACACAAAAAGAAGTCAAACTATAAGAAATTAAAACAAACTAAACAAATTCAAAATAAATAGAAAATCTAAGGATACGTATGATTGGGTTTCCTCCCAACAAGCGCTTCTTTAACGCCACTAGCTTGACGGTTGACTGTTGTTAGGATGGAGGTTGATCATAATGCATCAACCCCTCACCTCTCACTGTGAATCGTTTCCCTGTATTCTCATGGATTAGTTCAATATGCTCAAGATAGAGGATTTTGTTTACCATATTAGGAAATACTGGATTATGAGTCAACACTACCTTCAACCTTGGAGAGAAACTTTCAATGGGGATATTTTTGTTTCTCCATTTGCTGGGCACTTTCTTCTTGGGAACTTCCTCCTTGGTGGATGATTCATTCCTAACACCAAACTTAGATTTGATGTCAAGGAGAATTTTGTTGATTGTCACCAAAGGAGGCTTGAGCTACAGATCCTGTTGTGCATCATCAGATGGTTCTTGAAGGTTTACATCAATAAGCTCAATCTGCATGCACCTCTCTTCTTCATCTGATGAATGCATATTTTTGAAGACATGAAAGACTAGTTGCTCCTCATGCACTCTAAGCACTAATTTACCATCTTCTACATCAATTAGAACTCTCTCAATGGCTAGAAATAATCTTCCTAAAATTATAAAGGCGTTGCTATCTTCTCCCATGTCAAGAATTACAAAGTCAGCTAAGAAAAAGAACTTTCCCACTTTAATAAAAAGATTCTCCGCTATTCTAAATCCTAATAGATTAGAGAATATCGTAAAAAAATATTATTTAATATTTTTAGTATTATTTCACTTTTTTTGTTTTTTTTTTTCCTCTTACGCGGTGGATTACTTCATGTTGTTATATCACTTGATTACATAACATAAAAGAACATTAATAAGATATGACAACACAAAACAAAAATAGTTAAAGACTTACACATGATTCACGATCGTTTATAATATGCTACCGTGGTGACATACTAAAAAAATATGTATTTCGAAATGTCAAGGATAAGGATGATGATTAAATTAATCTATGTGCATACACTAGTAAAATTAATTAGCATTATTTGCTCTTAAGTTAAAGTTAGTTAAATTTAATAATAATATCTCAAAACAAAAGTTTATTATCTTTAAAGATATAATTATTCATATGTATTTTTTTATTCGTTTAAATTTTTTTAAAAAATAATATATATGATAATATAATATCAAAATTTTTAAATTAAAAAATTTAGAATTTCATCTTTATTAAAACAGTATATATATATATATATATATATATATATATATATATATATATATATATATATATATATATATATATATATATATATATATATATATATATATATATATATATATATATATATATCAGCACAAGACAAAATAAAAAAATCTATATACAACCTAAATTTTTTTTTAAAAAAATGATATCATCTCATATTCCATTTCTTTAATTACTAGCTAGTTTTAGTAAGAAAAAAATGTTCAATTATTTTATAATAACTCTGACGCCGTACTAGTTTTATATATTCAATCATGTAATATAAATACATATACATATATATTTAAAGACTTGGAAGCTCACTTTATAAACAAAGACTTTGTATAATTTTCTAAAGTCATTTGTGTAAAGCTGACTATATGGAAGCAGTGCAAATGTTCAACCAAATAAAAAAAAAAAGAAAAAGATATATATCAAGATAATATACCATTCTGTCCATTCACATATTTAAATAATAAGTTTCTTAAGCTTATGTCTTTGGTAAGTATAATTAGATACTTAATTAAAATAAAAGTATAAACTTATGGACTTTGAGACGATCCTTTTCTTTTTTGGTGAGACGAGAGGATCTTTATATTATCAAATAAATACTACTTGGATATTAGTGATGCAAGGATCGTTATAATGACGACTTACAACAAAGACCAAAGACCAAGGCACTTACATTGAAATTCAACTCAATGCATGTAATAGTTATAACAACCATATTATATATATATATATATATATATATAGTTATTTTTTATCATCAAATATTTAAATACTGATAAAATTAATTATAAAAAAACTAAACTAATAATATATCCATAAAAAATAAATATTATTTCTCAAAAATATCTAATCATAAAATTAAGAGTTAACTTTGTCAAAATGTTTCTGAAATTTTTAAATTAATCTTTTATCATCAGCCACATCTCTGTATTTTAACCTCTTCCACCATTACCCAATCCTTTGCCAAAGAAATTAAAGAGCAAATCAACCTTTTACTGTTACTTATTCTTCTTCTACAAGGCCGTAATTCTCCTTTCATCTCTCTGCACTCTCACTCAAACTCTGCTTTTTCGTTTCATGCATACTGCCATTACCCCAAACGCTCCCCCTACAAGTTTAAGACACAAAGCTCTACTCCTATCTTGACACCCTCAACTGTCACCTCCACGATGAGTCTTTCGACGTCGCCAACCCTTCATTCACTGATTAGGGTTCTTCAAATTTTCGATTAGGGTTTCTTCAGTTCTAAAGAGGATCTTCTTTGAATCTATGACTTCCAAATCATATTAGGTCAATCTGAAAATTGCTACATTCTTTGTTCTTAAACTTTAAATTTGATAAGCTCAAATCTAAGAGTTTTCATTTTGTTGAAGTGCTCCAAAAAAATTAATTAAAATGCATAAATATAGGTCTTTTTTTTGGGAGGAACTGGAAATTCTTGGTTTTCTTAACTCCAAGACCATCCATATTAAATCATTATAAAAAAGATACTTGAGACTGTAGAAGAATAGAGTACCTAAATTCGTGAGTATAATTGAGAGAGTTTGGTCCATCTGAATGCTATTTTCCTAATTACTTTAACAATCTGGTCCATCTCATATATCAGTTATAGAATTACCGTAGCTTTTATCGCATTAGTGTCACAACAAAATTACGATGATCAAATTTGGATGCATGTCTATTTTCAACTGGCCCAACTTTAATAAACTCTATGAGATCATAAGTTAGAGTGAAAACAAAACTATATAATTTATTTCTACAGAAATATCTATACTCATAAATTTGTCTAACCATGAGTATCCAAATACACACTCCCACTGAAATAATATATCATAAAATGATATGACACCCATATGAATAGTATCCACATGAAAGATTTTAGGTGTTTGTTTCATATACTAACCAAATATGCATGCATTTGTGAAGTTTGTGCTAACTTGCTCACAAGACACTTAAACACTCTAAACTCTCATATTTAACAATAATATAAAATAGTAGAGTACTAACATATTATTACAAAAATAACTCTAGTAGTCTTTCAAATATATATCTATAATTTGTGATAAGTGCTTGTAGTTACACTACAAGAAAAAGGCGCATTTGTAACAAAAAATATTGTTACAAAACGTCGAAATTTTGAAACAAAAGTTTTTTGTAACAAAAAAAGGGTCCATTGCAGTAAGTCCCGTTACAAAAAGTTTTTGTAACGAAAAATGGAACTGTTACAATTCAAAAGCATATTTTGTAACACTTTTTTTTGATACAAAAAAACATAAGCCGTTACAAAAGTGGTAACAATTTTTGATCTCGAAGGTATTTTTTGTGACAGTCAATTTTTTTCCTATCAAAAAATTTTGTTACAAAATGTAACATGATTTTGTAACATATTTTTCTTTAGTTACGAAAGCAAATTAATTATTTTGTAACTACTTTTTTTTTATTACAAATTACATGCATAATTTACTAAATTATTTTTTAAACTAACTAATATATTAACAATGATAATAAGCAAGTTTACATGTATATAACATGCAAAAACATACATA
Organism: Arachis stenosperma; assembly: GCF_014773155.1. Lineage (NCBI taxonomy): Eukaryota > Viridiplantae > Streptophyta > Magnoliopsida > Fabales > Fabaceae > Arachis > Arachis stenosperma. The sequence goes on along the minus strand of NC_080380.1, from coordinate 116,367,166 downwards.
AGTCAAACAAGATCTTTTTAGCTAAAATTGTCTTGAAACAAAATAACATTAGTTAGTGAGTACATTGATTAGTTCAACCAAAACATAAAAGTTCTAACATACAAAGTTCAACCAAAACATAAAAGTTCTAACATAGATTAATGTCTCTATGCATCAAAACATTGTTGAGCTAATTCTTGGTAGCATATGATCACCATTTCAGCACTCCTGTAAATAAGAAAAACTGAAAGAAAGAAGTTAGAAACAAAATATAACACTGATTTTATTTTTTCCACTAAGTTTTATCCAAAATATTTAGAAAAATTTCGGCAGAACCTCCCCTAAAATTTGGATATTTCCACCGTCCACGGTTCCAACAAACACAACCAATTCGCAACTTATGTCTCAGCCATACCCAACCAAATTTATCAAACCAAATAATAGGACATTTGTCATATTTCAACCATGACATAAGCAAAATGTGATAGATAGATCCATAAACAAATTAAAGTATACTAATATAAAATGGGAATCATCTACGGAAATGTATTAAAGCCATAAGCAACTTTAGGAGTACCTTTAGGGTCTAGTTTGTTTCATTGTCAAAGCGCGCCATGAGAGAGTTCACAACAGCTTGTTGAGCTTCCAATTGAGCTTTCATTTGAGCTAATTCTTCTTCTTGCCGTGTTCGTTGCTCTTCAAGTTTTTCTTTGAGCACATCTATTTCCTTTGTTAGCTCCTCACGGTCTTGCATTGCCTCTTGAAGTTGTGCTTGAATCCTTAACTTAGACTTTGTAGCCTTTATGCCATAACTTGCACCACTTTTGTCACCTCTCACAAGTAGAAAAGCTTCATTTGGAGTGAGAGGATTTTCCAAATCATAGGATTCATCGAGCATAGAGCTAATATCATCCTACACAATCCAATTTGTGATTTGAAAATGGAGATAAAATTTAACTTCCATGCAGTTGAAAGAGGAAAAGGTTAGTAATATTACATCAATTTGTTTAGCTTTTTCATTGACCCATTCTCCATTACTCTTTTGATGAGTAATTTGCCACAATTCTTGAATGTCAGGCTCGACACCGGTTCTAGGATGGCGCTGCAAATTTTTTGAAAGTTTAAAATATAGCATGTAGTTAAGTGCAAACGTGACATAGCAGAAAATTTAAGACCAAATTAAACAGTTTAAGACTATTTACCCGATCACGTCTAACAACTTGAAATGTCCTTCGACCAACAATATGTGGTACAACGTGATGCTTTCTATTATCTTTGTTTCTTAAACTTTTTTCCTATAGAAGACCAAACTCACAAAAGAGAAAAGGGGGTAAGGTATAATTATTTGCATTGACCTAAAATAGCAAAACAACATAAGCACACCTGAATGGTTGTCACAATGAAAAATTCAAACCTGAAAAGAAGGACTTCCAAAGTAGGATACCAAATTCTCCCATGTCTCCGGTAGAACATTGTTTGGCGGATTTTGAAGGCGCTCCTCATCAGTTTGATACAACTCATAGTGCTCACGCAGTCTTGAGCGCCAACTTTGATAACATATGTTAGCCTTAGCTAAAATCATATTGCGCGTTACCTGCGTATCTGCTATATCAAACTTTTCCTACATATGATTTGTCAAAATTAGTTAGCAGAAATAAACCCTATAATATACATAATAGCAGAAAATATAAATATGTATTACCAAAACAATGTCGCATATTTTTTGCTTGACATCATCTCCAACTTGGCTCCATTTCTCTACATCCAAAGGAGCATTTTGTCTTGTAACAATACCCACTTCAGATGCAAACAGATCAGCATGGATGCCATTAGGAGCTAAGTTCTCCATAGAGATTGGCAATTCCAATTTCCCATTTGTCTTTGTTTTTATAACCCTATTTGTTGCAATCCCACGCGAAGGTCCCCTTTTACCAATACGCCTATCAACGGGGGCAGTGGGTGGTGCTGAAGTAGGGTCTGCCTGGGCTGGGACAGGGGCTGCTGGGGCTGGGGCAGGGGCTGCAGGGGCTGGGGCAGAGGCTGCTGGGGCTGGGGCAGGGGCTGGGGCTGGGGCACGGGCACGGGCTGCCGGGGCTGGGGCAGGTACTCGTGGTGTATAACCAGATGCAGCAGCCCTTGTCAATCTCCGTGATGCCATTATGTTACGCAATCTACAATAAAGTTAACAGAGATAAAATTAAAGAAATGAAATAATAAAATATCTACATCATTTAATATACAATTACACAAAGGAAAGTACATCAATATTTTGTTGGACATGATTCAAAATATATTATACTTTTCAAAAAAGTTAAACAAGTGGAACAAAGAGTGAATATCTTAGCAAATGCAAATATGATGTGAGAGCGTAAAGTCAAACTACTCTAAATTCAGTCACCATCCTATACAATAAGTGGATAAGGTCAATCATCCTCCTATACAAAAAATGGATAATTTAGCAATTGCAAAGATCTTGTAATCCCCAAAATAAAAATACTAAGAAGTCAATCACTATCATTTGAATCTTCTTCTTCTTCTTCTTCTTCTTCTTCATCTTCTTCTTCTTCTTCTTCCTCTTCTTCTTCTTCTTCTTCTTTATCTTCCATAGACTTAGGGACGTCCACACTTGATCCCTCTATGTCACCTCTACCCAATTCCATCAAAAAATTCATATCACCCGAACTGGGTACTTGATTAAAGCTTCCCATTTCAGCTTGTTGGTATGCCTCTTCTTGCATGATATCTTGCTCGGGCACATCATATGTATTGCGAGGCTTTACTCGGACCACAGTACACCAATTAGGCCTTTTAATTGCCTTTACATAGTATACTTGCTCAGCTTGACATGCTAAAATGAAAGGCTCATCCTTATATCTAACATATGTGACATCCACATTTATGAATCCATACTCATCTTTACTATATCCCCTACTTTGATTTCGGCCTATTGGAGGAACATCAAACCACTCACACTTAAATAAGACCACTTTATGTTTTCCGACATAATCTAACTCAATAATATCAGTCAACACGCCATAATAATCCACACCCCCAGTCAATTCATCTCCCTTCACAACTACTCCACTATTTTGAGTCTTCAAAGAGGCTTCATGGGTTTTGCTTCGAAATGTAAAACTGTTGACAGCACATGTGTTGTAGAAATGTGCACGACGATCAGGACCTCTTGCTAGAGAAAGCAGCTGATTATTCACCCTTGCACTCCCTACTTTGTGTAGATCTGAAATCTACATTAACGAATTGCAATTAAAACTAAAAACTACCAAGAGACTCTTCAATTCTACAATTATCAAAGTTCACTCATTTACCTTCCTTTCAAACCATTTCACAAATTGATCCTTGTGCCTTTTCTGCAGATATCTTGGATTTTCTCTTGTTAAAACTGCCATATGTTCATCAACCCATGGTTGAACTTCTTCACAATTTTTCAGCACATAGAATTGAGCTTCCCTATGCTCTAAGATACTAAGTTCCTTGTATGCCCCTTTACAACTAAACTGGCAAAGTACTTTGAACACAGCTATGCCTCGCATAGGTTCATTCTCGCCAGGGTCAGAATTCTTAGAATTTTCATCCAAATATCTCCCCACAAGGGTCATTGCTTCTTCCGAGATATAACCCTCACATATTGACCCCTCAGGACGTGCTTTGTTTCCCACATAACTCTTTAGTGTGCGCAAATATCTAGAATTGAATTTTTAAAGAATGTTAGAAACCTACATATACAATACTATAAGGCAAATTCTAAGTTGTTGTCAATTCTAAAGGGCTAACCTCTCAACAGAGTACATCCAGCGATATTGAACAGGTCCGGCTAACTTAGCTTCATGGGCAAGATGAACGGTTAGGTGAACCATCACATCAAAAAAAGCCGGAGGAAAAACGGTCTCTAATTTACATAGTGTGATTGCAATTTGGGTTTCAAGTTTGTCTAGAACGTCCACCTTCAATTCTTTGTGCCACCTTATTGCTCGTGCTGTTTCTTCACACATGAAGATCCTTTGAAGCCTAGGTTTTAACGGAAAGTATCTTAGTATCTTCTGGGGTACCTTCTTTCGAAGGTTATCCTTTTCATTCCCCCTCCCCTTCACCCATCTAGATTGCTTACACTTTGGACATTCATCAAGATCAGCATATTCTTGCCCCCGAAACAAAATGCAATCATTCACACAAGCATCTATCTTCTCGTAATCTAATCCCAAATCTCGAATCACTTTTCGAGCATCATAAAATGAAGTTGGACAAGAGTTTTCCTTTGGAAATATGCTTTTTAGAAAGAGCAACAAAGCATCAACTGAATTGTTGCTCCATCCATAGTGACATTTCATTTGAAATAATTTGACAATGAAAGATAACCTTGATATCCCACTGTCCGGATACAGGCTTTGCTCATAATCCCTCATTAGCCTCTGGAATCTCTTTGCCCCCTGATGAGGTTCTTCTTCTATATTTTCATCTACGTTGGTAGCGAAATCTCTCGGCGTCTCCCCTAGTGTTTCTCCTCTAAAGATGTTATACAACATCTCATAAGTGGCAGAATCATTCTCCCTTTCACAATCAATTTCATTTAGATCAGACACATCTATAGTGGATGTATCTTGAAGTATCTCACCATGATGCACCCATGTTTTATAAGAGGTCACTATCCCCCATTGGCGCACATGATGATGAACTTCATTTCTAAATTTGAACATAAAATTGTTGCATTTGGGACAAGGACAACGTATTTGATTTTTCACACCGGGTTGAGAGAAGGCAATATCCAAAAATAATTCATCGAGGCACTTTCTAAACTCAGGAGTACGCCTATCAAAATTAACCCAATATTTCTGGTAATTGACCATTGGACTAATTTCTGCAGGAGACAAGAATGGATAGAAGGATGTAAAGAGTGAAAAGAAAGAGAGCAGCATGACATAACATAGCATCACCGGGACTATCACTTTCAAAATCACCAAAAAAAGTGCAAAAAATAGAACCAAAATAATAAAGCCCAGAAATAAAAAATAGAACAAAAATATCAACTCTCCCAATAACCTAAAAATCAGATAATCAACCATGTTACACACCAATACTTTCAACCACAACAACATCAGCATAATCAACCAACAATACTCAAATAAATTGAAGTTACTTTCAGCAGACTCAATGTTCAATATTTCAGCTAAGATTATCAGATAGCAGCATATTTAACAATACTCAAATAAACTGAAGTTACCTTAAGCAGAAATGTAATCGGACCAGACCAGACCAGCAGGAGAAGAAGGACACCCGAATCAGACCAGCAGAGGCAAAGGACAACGCCGGATGAGCAGAGCAGCATAAACTATCCTAATTCAATGCAATGTAAAATACAAAACATTATTAACAAAATTTAATCCATATCTCTATGTTACTAAGGATCAAATAGTTACCTATTTTACTCGATTCACAAACACAAAAGTAAAAAACAAAAAAAAAAAACAAAATCGAACAGAGTTAAAAGAAAGCAAAAGCTAACAACACTAATATAGTCCAACAGATATAAAACTAATATCTTCAGTCACAACATCAGCAGAATCAAGGTTCATCTACATTAAACTGGACTTACCTTCAGCAGAGGAGACGATCGGAGCAGACCGGCAGCAGACCAACGAAGCACGGCAGAACCAGATGAAATTAAAGACTGCAACACAACACCAGAAGAAGACCATTTTATTAAATCTTCATCATTTCACTATCAAGCTAGGAGACAAAGAAATTAGTGCTAATAAAAGCTTCTTCTGCTTTATTATGTAACTCAGGTTTTCCAACATAAGTATACAAGCCTCAACAATGAAAAAAGAACAAACAGAACAACATATTAAATCATCTACTTTTACATACAGATACAGTTAGGAATTAGCATCAATTTTTCTCTTCTAAACCTACAATAAAACAGCAACAATGAAGTCCACAAAATTACTGTACAATAACTACATATAAGAAAAAAATCACCTCTACAGTGAAGAATGTCAGCAGCAGAACCACACTGAGTGAAAGGTTAGGGCCGTTCCACCGTCGAAGACGCAGACCACAGGCGAGGACAGTTGACAGCACGATCAGAGCTTTGGCACGAGCAGAGCTTCGGCACGGACAGAGCACAGCCAGCAGAGGAGTCACCCAACAAGACAACCACAGAAACAGAGGTAGTAGATACAGAAGAGGTACGACGCGGAGGCGGAGAAGGCAGAACGCAGGGGAGCCTAGACGGCCAGGACGACACGGACAGAGGTGAGCAGCGGCGCAGACGAAGCAGATTTGAGGAGCGAGTGGAGGACCACGACGCCGCCGAGACGTCTCCCAGGGGCTAGGCCGGCGACTCTTCCTCTGGTAGCAGCTCCATTCTCCCTCGTAGATAGGGTTTCGACGGCGCGATGGTTTGAGAGTGGCTGGGTGTGAGGCTTCGAGTGAGGTGGGGGAATGGGGGAACTTAGGGTTTTTTTACTTTTTACATTCACTATAGATATTAACTCTTAGGTTTTTACACTGCATTCTGTTTTTTTAATTTTTTTGGAATATTTTTAATTACTGTTATTTATAGTTATAAATTAATAAAAACATTTTAAATTTCACAAATTAGTTTTAAGTTATCTTATAATTCTGATTATTAAAAATTATATACTAATTTTATAAAGGCACATAAATTAATATTTACATCATTTAAAAATTAATGAATATGTAAAAAATAATATAAAAAATATATTTTAAATGATTTATATAAACAATTTCTTTAATTTCTGAAACAAAATACAATTATTTTTAAAAAAATATATAGACAATTTTTTTTAATTCTTAAAGTTATTAACATTTTGAAAAGAAAATTATAAATTATACATATATTTTGTGACACAAAAAAAAAACTTGTTACAAACAATGTTGAATTTGGTGACAAATGAATTTTTTGTTACAAAATAATTTGAGTTTTTCAGACAAAAAAATATTTTGTTACAAAATATTTGATTTTTTGAAACAAAAAACGATTTTGTTACAAAATACTACGAGTTTTTGCAACTATTTAACTTTCTGTTACAAAATATTATAATATTTTGTAACAACACAATACGGCGTTACGAAAACTACCATAATTTGTAACAAAATAAAATAGATTGTTACAAAATATCTGGATTTTTTGTAACAATTTGTGATATTGTTACAAAACATATCTTTTTTGTAACAATCAGCAACTATTATTACAAAAAAATGGTTTTTTGTAACAATTTTAAATTTGATACAAAATTTTTGTTACAAATGTTCCATTTTCTTGTAGTGTTATCTGATTGAATATTTTTTATATTCAAGTGTTTTAATGGAAAGAGTAACAAGTATCTTCTCAACACTTTTCCAAAGAACACTATACAGGAATTGGCAATTTGGGCAGTTTTTTTGTTGGATTTGCAGCGGTTTTGTGGTTTAAGGGGGTGAAAATTTGATTTTGTGGCGGTTCTAATGAACTGCTGCACAACCGCTAAAAAAACCAAGAATTAGCGTCAGTTGATTTTGCGGCGGTTTTAAACCGCTACTATTTGAAGAACCTTGAATTCAACGGCACTTTCTCGATAGGTTAGACTGCTACTATTTAAGGACCGTTGTGTTTTTCAAATTTATTTAGTGGCGAATAGAAACCACACCAATCTGATATTCAGTAGTTTTGCTAAATGGCCACAAAAATATTGTATTTTGTACCGGCAATCAATGTTTTTTTTAATTTGAATGTACTAGGTATTATTTTTTTTGTTATTTTTGAAAATTTTCTTAATATTACAAATCTTAATTATTTTGTATCTGAAAAAATGAATTGATAGGTAAACGGCATTAGCAAAACTATAAAGCAAATTCATATATTTATCCAAATATCTATAAAGTGTATTCCTTAATAAGGTTTGCATAGTCAAAAATAAAAAAAGTGTAAAAAAAATAATTTTCAATCCTAAGATCTACTTTCCACTCTATCCCTCCAACGAATTCATTCATACAGCAATGTCTGGTGGCAGCTTTCCACCTTACCCTTGAATTAGACATTTCAGAGCACTCTCCATCGCCTTCATCTTTATCTTTCCGGCAGCTACTTCCTCCTCCACTACCTACCTTTTTGTCTTTGTGGATGCTTTTTTATCCTCTACTGCCTGCCTTTTTGTCTTCTCGACTGCTACTTTATCCTCCACTACCTTTCTTTTTAATTTCTCGACCGCCAGCTCTGCTTGTAGTTCAAGCAATACCCTTTGGGTCTATTCTCTTTTAGCTCCATTCCTTTGGGTCTCTTCTCTTCTCTTCTCTTTGGGTCTGATACCTATGCGACGCATTCTACTCGAGTGCTCCTTTCTGAGAGCTTGAGCAAACGAATCATTTTGAGACAACAGTCTAGAGGATTCATCATGTTGCTCAATCTCCGTAATTTTTTCCTACACACATAGATAAAAAAATATAAGCATTTATTATCTAGTTGCTAACCACATAGACTTTCAATACAATTTTAAAAAATAAAACCTATGAGAAACAACTTAGTGATTCTCAACACATTACTCACCAATATCCCGAGCTGCATCATGGATATAGGAGCCATTAGGACATTTCTACGTTAAGGTCCACAACTCTCCTCTACCAAATCTCCTCCCTTGTCGTTCCGACAGTAATAATATAGTTTAAAAAGTGAATATGTAGACGAAGAGAAGGTTCAAAAAGTGAGTCAAACATAAATTACCTCTTTTTTTCCAAGCCTTGCCAAGCTTTTCGATCCACTAGTGTGAGTGTATAGCTGCTTTGATCGATTTTTCATTTTTCTTATACTTCTCCTATCATGCCACCAAAAGTAAAGGTTATTAGACACCATTTTTTACTAACTCAATGTAACATAAATGTATTTTTTCTGTTATAAAATAAAAATAGATTGCCTTTGTGTCTTCACTGTTGCGATAATCAAGGTACCATCTCCAATGATCCGCAGTAATTTCTGGTGGACGGCTTTCAATATTTTGTTCAATAATCAGTTATGAGTTGTAGTGATCATGGTATAACCTGTTCCTCATTTCCTTCCAAGCCCTCCCTAGCATTTTAAAATTATACGCTTGATAATTCCTCCACTATCTTCATCAAAATGGAACATTTCCTGCAATAGTAAAATTAACTTGTTAGTAGGTGTCAAATTAAGACTCTCAAATTCTACAAAAATATAAGTTTTTACCTTTACACATTCATTATAGATCTTGTCATTGAAGCGAACCTTTCTCTAGTCTTTCTTGCAGATTGGGAATTTGGTGTCGTCAGATCCTAGCAATCCAAGAACGCTGCTCAATATACCAGCTTCAGGTCTAACTGGTTGCAGGTTCCCGTTGAACCTGAGTATGATCTTTCTACTATTAGGTGGCTTCACAACTTCCTTCACACTCAAATGAGCTTGTTTGATTGTGCCATCGGATTCTGTAAATCATAGTTAGTCTGTGTGAGTAACCATTGTGGCCAAGATGCGATGAAATAATAGAAAAATAGAGCTTGAAAACTTTTATTAAGTAAATTCTTGTATACCAATTTTTTTAACATCCCAAAATTCAATAGTCTTGCATTCCTTACGCTTTTGAGCATCCGATGCATCTAACAGATTGTCAATGTATTGCTCTAAAGAATCTACCTCATCTGCCTCTAGGTCTAAGTCTTCATCGTTTGACTCCAAGTTTTGAACATCACTCGTGCAAGTCTGTAGAGTAGTCGGTGGTTCACTATAGGAAAGACGAAAGGGGCATATAGATGAGGCTGCGAGGGCACCACTGCCACTGGACGAGGGAATCGGGCAGTCCACTTAATGGGAGGTTAAAGCCGTAGCAAATTCTACTTGAGTTTGCTGACATGTTGTGTCTAACTTGGATATCTTTGTGTAACGACCTATCCTGGGCATCTTAATATACTGCATTCGGATCATAACATATAGAAACAAGCATTTGAATATTTTTTTTCTCATATAAAAATGCATCCATACATAAAGTAAAAAATCTTCATTGCTAAAAAATATCAGCACAACAACAAAATCTAATATATAAGTGCAAAATATATGTACAAAATCTGATATTTATGAGCACAACAGTAAATCCAAACTAAAATAAATTGAAACATGAAATATTTGAATCAATAATAAATTCAAGGCAAAAAATAGCAGCATCCTTTAACATAATAATGCAAGTAGACTTGTTCAACCTTAACACAAAAAAATTATTAGGCTATATAACATATTTAATTATTTTAGTAACTGATTATTTTGATCTAACAGAGCATTTTAGTATTACAAATACTCTCACATTGGACATAGAAATGATTTTACACAAAAGGTGACTGAGATAATGATCAATAATCACAATCCAAAGACAATTTTAATAACTTGTGTTAGGTTGTAATTTATGTTAAACAAGATTACTAAATACAAAAGCTAGATTATTGGTTAAACTAAATATTGTACAAGCGAGTGATGCTTACTGTAATTTATGCATGTATAAGTGAAGTGAATTAAAGGGAGAACCTCTTTATTCATCGTAGAACAAAGCTCAAATAACCCAAGTGTAGAAATATAAACTGATCTAACCCAAATAATACAAAGAATTTCTTTGAAATATGGACAGAAAAAAGGATAGGTACCCATAAACATAGAAAATGATTATGTATATACTTTGCAATTATTTAAATATTATAAAATGCGTACAGGAACATGGTCATTTTTTAACATAAGGCTTACGGATATTTAACAGCTAATAGAGTGTAGAGTTTGGCAAGAAGAAGAATGTTTGTTTCAAATTTTGGGAGGAAGCATGTTTGTTTCAAAAATTATTTTTAAAAAGGAATATATAACAATATTTTTCTCTTTTCACTTGAATTGAGTGTGTGTGGTAGAGGAATGAAGCACGAATGATGGGAGAGTCTCTTCTTCAACACTTATTTTTTCTTTAAACATGTTGCATTTCTAGGACTGCAGTGTTAGTAAATCAGGAGAACCAGTAGAAAAAAAGAATACAAATAAACTAGGTAACAGTAAAAAAAGATAAAGCCACATTGCAGCAACAATATTATGACTACTTATATTGTATTGGCTTCACATAGTTCTCAATTTTGGATTATTTACATACAAAACCAGAATTTAAGAATAACAATTAGCAATATGGAAAGCAAAAACTCCTGTTAGGTAACAAACTCAAATTAAATTAAATTAGCAGCACCAACATAAAGAATATACAGTCAACAACAACTATGAAGTGTATATGCAGCAAGGACAACTGAAGGAGTAATAAATTAAAGGAGAGAATAATAGATAGCTGAAGCTAAAAGATTAGACTTGCTGAGTATAACTTTCTCATTAGTCTCATTAAGAAGCAACCATAATCAGCAACAAAATTCAGGATTAAGAAATTTTTGAAACAATGAATGGAAACAACATTCGCGTAGCTAACAAATCCTACTCAGAATTAACTTGCTTAAAAATGCATTCAAAAATACCATAAACCCCAATCAGAACTCCCTCAACAAATTAACTCAACTAACGAGATCAAGAGAATCATGCATGTCAACTATAAGCTCTTTAATGGCCTTACTTTCTCTAAGCGAATCAGCAACCACACAGGATGAACCAGTGGTGCTTACCAGAAGTGAGAGGAATGGTATTGATGGCGAGAGAGGAACTACGGGGCCTCAGATAGAGAGAGAAAGGACCCGAGGACAAGGGCTCATCGTAGGGATAGAGACATCTTCTTTCGGCCGTCGATGACAACAACAGATATCGGCTTTGGGACGACGACAAGTACGGAAATGCCACATCTCTGAGCACGACATGGAGAAGAAGACCACGGCCGACGGGAAGCTTTGGAGGGGCTAAACTATGAAGGGTTTAATAGTGGTGAGAAAAATAAGGATTATAGTAGTAGCGGTGGGTTCTGTGATTTAAAAACTGAAGGAGTAATAGTGAATGAGTGATACTTTAGGGGTCTTCATCAAGTACTGATGATAATATCAAAAAATTATAATAAATATAATAATAACAATAATAATAATAAAAACAATAAATTATTGCAGCAAGATAAGAGAATGCAAATAATAATAATAAAAAATACCAGAACAAAATAAAAAATAATAATAGTGATAATAATTATTATTATTAGTATTTTATTATTATTATGATTATTATAATCATAATTATAATTATACTAAGAATGATGACAATAATTTAGGTGATAATTATACTAATAATAATAATATTTATCAATTTTAAATTAATATGAATACATTAACTTTTCTGCTTAAAATTACCAATTTTAAACGGTTAATTTTTTAAAATTTCTAGTAACATAATTAATGGTAAAAGTGAAATAATGTGACTATAATAATTTTGAGCATAATAAATTAAATCATTAGTTTAAATTAAACTAAGTTGAAATTTTCTCCTTTAAATTCTATGCGTAATGATAAATCTATATTCTATATCGTATCCAAAATCTATATATGTCTTTTACTTAATCCATGTTATCTCAATGATGTAGTAGTCATTATAATAGACAGAAATTCTTTAAGCAATTTCACTATTTGGGGATATATATTTATATTCTTTATACCATAACTACATATATAGAAGAAGTAAAAAATATAAAAGCCTTAAATTCAAAGGAATCATCTCTAAACAATTCCAAGTTACAAAATACTAGCGACGGCAACTCAAGTCAATTTGAGTTCAATCTTCAACAAGTTCATTACTATTTCATCAAATTCAACATCGAAATACAAGGTTATAATCAGTCACTGAGTTCAATTCAGTCCTAATTTTTGAGAAAATAAGTCAAACTATCAACCAAACATGAGTCAAAAGATATCATTCTCTTCTAGTATTTTATTGAGGTCAAAAGTTAGCATGGAAGCATTGTGTCCTTTAGAAACAACCTCATCAGAATTATCGGCTGGCATAACGTCTTCTTTTTGTATTGAATCTTGAACTATCTCTCTTGTTTCTTTTGGAGACTCTTGAATCTTATCCTAAGCTAAAATATACAGCATAGGTAATCAAGTCCAATGTATTACAAATTATACAAAAAAACATGGTTAAGCTTAACACTATAAAAATCTTGTTTGGCTTACATTTCCAAAGTCGTGTAAGACCTCTTTCTATAAGAATAAAATCTTCCCGAGACGCAATTTCAAGTTCAATCAGACTATTCTCATAACGTGCCTGCATAATATAAGAAAGTGCAGTTTGAAAAGGTGTAAGAATTGAAAGCTTGAAATCATTAACACAACTAATCAGAGGCATTTTCCATTCAACATTAGCAACATTTCAAGCTTTGGGGCAACTAAAGAATATTCCAACTGGAAACTATGATAATTAATTAAATAATAAAGTGCGAAAAAACCATAACAAAAATTGAGAAACTTGTAGTTAAATCACAAAACAAGAAATTATGAGGCCATAGAGGAATTTTTCTCTAAAGTACAAGTAACTAATAAAGAAAACAGAATTTGATATGCAGTTCAAAGATTCAAAGATAAAGACTGATAAATTCACTACCAATAAATTACAATAGTGAGCTATGAATTTCAAAATATTCCATTTCTGATATCAGGTATGGAAATCTCTATGTATAATCCATTATGCTTCTTCTGTTTTCCTGTGTCCATTTTCTTGTTTATATTAAACATCTTCACCTATCTCTATATTTGGATAGTAACATGCCATAACTTATGGAAATAACTATGGAAATAAATATAAAATAGTTACATATATCACTTTGCATAAACAAAGTTGGCTTTACAATTTTCCTTGTATTCTTTTCAGTAAATGCAATAATTAACTACATGATATATCAATGTGTTGAATTATGAATAGAATTCAAAAGATCAATCTACTATCATCACGTATTAATAAAAATATTCAATGTCTTTTAAATTAGAAAAAGGCTAAACTAAACAAAACAGTCCTAATAAACATCACTAGACTATCAAAAAGTTTAAGTTTGCAGTTAAATGAATATTATTTTATTAATGATTCTCTAAAAGAGATACATAATTGATCATGTTAAGAAATAAAAGAGTTCAAATACTGGTGAAATCTTCTTAGATCCATTGAAGAATCATCCTACACGTGTTCAGATAGTTTTTGCATTTTTGTAGAAGTTAGTTTCTACATTTTTATAGAAGTGCTTCACGGTCACGTTGAAGACACAATTTGGAACTCAAAGGCCTTCTATGATAACTCATTTGGTGAATCTTCGCCAAACAATGGACGAATCTCTACGCCTTGAGAATTCTATAGAGAATTTTCTATGGTTCACACCAGCAGAACACATGGATGAACGTGAGTTGAGTTTTTGGATGAGTTGGTGAGTAAATTGAAGAACTCAATCCAAGAAGTTGATAAGAATTTTGTTACAAGATTTCAAAGTGACAAGGAAGAAAGTTCAGTTATAGAAGGTGTTCTTAGGAATATTGGCAGTAAAACAAGGAATAATGCATTGGAAAGATGAGGTTTTACTTGTTGATGTAACTGTGGATTTTATGATGCAGATTTTGGGTGGAAAAAATCTATGAGTCTTATTGATTTAACAAGAACTTATGTGTTTACGAATATGATCATCTTTTATTATACTACATTCAAAGATGGTATAGAAGCTTGGGTTGCCTTGGATGAGAAAAAAATAAAGCATTTGGAGTTTTTCACTAAATTGCTCACTGATGCAACTCTTGATCCAAGTTTTTTGGTAATGGGATCTAGGAGGTCTAACTCAAGGTTATAGGCTTGTAGTTACATCTGTAGGTGAATATTATTATAATAATAATAATAATAATAATAATAATAATAATAATAATGTATTATTTCTCTATTTGAAAGTTCTAGTAGCAAAGTATTTAATGTATTCATGCAATTAAGAAGAGGGTTTAATAATGTCCTATACATATTAGTCAAAAAAGCTTGAAATTTCTAGGGTATCAGAATTCCAACACAAAAGAAATGAAATATATTGATCTGTATATGTTTCACTGCAAAATTAATTAATATAAAGTTACAAAACTACATTATCATAACCACTACCAACAATACTACCCTGCCACTAATCATTAATAATTCCACTAATTTTTGGTGTAGTGGATATACAATGAAAATTATATTCAATGATGAATTAACCTCTCAATTTATCAATTTACCCACCAACAAAGTATTAACAATTCAAACATTACCACTGAATACATAAGTTATATGCCTATATTTAAAATCATAACAATTTGATAGTAGAATGAAACCTGCAATATTACACAGCAAATTGAATAAAGGTTTGAACAAAGGTTTTGATATTTAAAAGATCAATTTACTATGATCACATACTAATAAAAACACTCAATGTCTTTTAAATTAGAAAAATGCCAAACTAAACAAAACAGTCCCAATCAACATCACTAGACTATCAAAAAGTTTAAGTTTGCAGTTAGATGAACATTATTTTATTAATGATTCTCCAAAAGAGATACATGATTGATCACGTTAAGGAAAAAAAGTGGCATACATTGCAAAATAAAAATCAAAATCAAGCTCTAGATAGTTCATATTATTATACTGTGCACAAGAACTTGGAAAAAAGCTAAAGAAAATAGAAACAACATCAGAGGAAAAGAAGAGCAGCCAATGCATTGAAAGGTGAATGCTGAGTAGCATGTAACACCCTAACTTTTAACACTTCATGATCGTACTAAAATCTCAGGCATTACTTACCTCTAAACTTTTCTATTTTATACTATCTTTATTTAATATTGAGCCTTCGCAAATACAAACCAGAATTTTAAGTAAGAAGACGGAAAGCCTTTAATTTAATCCACTTAATCACATTAGTATGTATTCACATAGGATTATATACATAAACTTATTCAAAGATCCTCAAATACAAGTCCTATCCAACGACGAGGGAAAAATAAATTCTAGCAACTCAACTATCGTAAACACAATCTTCGATGCTCCTGTAGCTCTGCACTAAACCTTCGCACCTATAGCTGAAATGGATAAAAATAGGGGGTAAGAACTAGAGAGTTCTTAGTAGGGTCGGGGTGTATAGTTATATTAATTTTATTATTTGTTACACAAGAATTTCACAATAGCATACTTACAATCTTCAACAGTTGGTCAATAGCAACAAACCTCATAATATAGACAACTTTAACAAACCAGAGATACAGAGAAAATCACAAGTCAAGAAGCACACACACACAAACACAGAAAACACATATCACAGAGAAGTATGCACAAATAAGTATGATGCATGTCTGTCCTATGGCTAATGAGTTTCATATGTCGGTTATATAGCCAACTCGACATGTTTGGTAGCTAATCCGGGCATCGTCTTCTTGAAAACTGGTGAGTAGTACAGTACCACGATCCTCACCATCTATGGGCGGTAAATCACTTTGATCCCTACAGATGTTTTTAATTGGAAAACAGCACACCCGTGGGCAGTAAATAACCACGATCCCCACGTCCATCGCAACACTGGTGCGTGAATTATGAACTCACACAACTTAACTGACAAGTGCACTGGGTCATCCATGTAATACCTCAGGGGAGTGAGCTGAGGGTCGATCCCACAAGGATTGTCGAACTGAGTGACAATGGTTATCCAATTGGCTTAGTTAGACAAATAGAAAAGGTTGTTTGATGGTATAATTTGCATAAAACAATAAACAAGAGAATAAAAAAAGCAAATAAAAGGTTTGGTGTAAAAACAGTGAGAGAAAATAATTTAGGTTTCGGAGATATTTACTTTTTCGGAGTAAAAGTTCTTACCAACTATTTTAACAATGTATGCTTCATTTCATGGCAAATTGTAAATGACTAAACCCTAATCTCTTAGTGATTTAGCCTCCTCTAACCTTCATTAACCATCACTCTCGTGGTCACTTAATTTCGATTAGAGGGTTAAGTGCAAAACTAGTTTATGGCCACAGAAAACCTAATTATCCAAAGCTAACAGGATTATATGTCACATATCCGAATTAGCTCATGTAATTAGCAATTTAGGAGGAATTTGTTTTCAAGCTGTTGTTCAAGCGAGATAACTCTCGAGAGAATCACGAGAACTCATGTAGAATAAAGGTCATACTCTTGTTCCACCCAGATTCATAAGATTAAGAACGAAAATAATCCTTGAAACTGAATCAATACATTAATTAAAATTGAAAAGCAATAGTCTTAATCCTTAGAAATAAATAGAGCTCCTAACCTTAACCAAGGAAGTTTAGTTTCTCATGACTTACAAAGAAAACTAGGGTTCCGAAAAGTGAAACGTGCGGAAGAGAGAAGCTCCTCCCAAAGGGTGAATCTTTCCTTTTATATCTAACCTAATTTGATTTGAAAATAAAATAAAATAGTAAATCCTAAAACTAAAAGATATTGTTTGTAAATAAAAATTATAAAAAAAATAAAATATAATAATAAATGTTAAATCCACTTGAGATACTACCAGAGGTGGGCTTTCGGTTAGCATGCCTGTCGCTAAACGCCAGACGGGCGTTTAGCGCCCTAAAGGGGGCTGCAACATTTCTGAATTGTGGCTTTACTAGAGGTGTTGTCAACTTCTCTATTTCAGCTCAAAACTCTATCAAATTACTCCGAATTTTACCTGAAATCATAAAAACACTAAAACAACTCAAAGTAGCACCCAAAAAAGATTTTTGCACTAAAATCAACAAAAGTAAAAAAACCTAACTAAAAATAATTGGAAAATGATAAGAAAAAGGGTACAAGATGCTCACGCATCAAACACTGGACAAGTGATATACCACCACGATCCTTTTTAGGTCATAGCTCAAATTTAAAACCACAATCTTTTAAAATCTTGACCCAAAGTAGGTGGGACTAACCCACAACCCTTGCATACTTTCCAGGTTTTTCCAATTATCAAAATCTCTCTTTAAAAATAATTCAAATCCATTTCTCTTTCATTAAAGTCATTTTCACCAAAATAAAAGTCTCGAATCAACTTCAACAATCCATTCTTGAATTCCATTTAAACTAAAAGCCCAAAATACATAACTCTCAAGCAGACAACAATAATTCAAAAATAATTCAACATAAACTTAGTCGAACTCAAACAATAATTAATCAAATCAACATTCACTTATCAGATTCACATTTAATTATTATAAAATTACCAAATCCTACCTCTGTATCCGGAGAAGCTTTTTGATCTAGCTGCTGGAGAAGAAAACATCAAAAATCGATTTCTCCGCCAAAGACACCAAAGAACCAAACTTCAAGGGAGGGACAATAACTTCACCGTTAATTTCTATCGAATAAAAATAACATCAACATAAAAGGAAGAAAAATACAAATACTTTTATTAGATTAGATTTTTTTATTGAAGTTACGGACCTCAAAAAATCGAAGTCAATAGCTCAAAAGTTTCACCGTTCTCCTCACCACACTCTCGGTCTCTTTTTCTTCTTTTCTTGGAAGTTCATTTCGTTGATGAAGATGAATGATGATGATTAGATGAGTATCGATTAAGTGTTATGGGTTAATAAAATGAAAGTGGCATGTGTCCTCATTATATATATAAAAAAGCCACATTTAATTTTCTCTTTCCTTTGTTCCCTTTAATGGTTTCGGCTAGTTAAATATAAGCAAGTACTATTACTACTATTATTACTAATAATAATAATAATAATAATAATAATAATAATAATAATAATAATAATAATAATAATTTTTTTGAATTATTTTATTATAATAAAAATTATTTAAAAATTTTAATAAATTTTAAATTTAAAGTATCTTAAAATTTAATTTAATTATTTTTAAAAAGATATTTTTTAAATAAAATAATAAATTATAAATAATTCATTATTTAATTTTTAAAAATTCGGATAGTTGTATAACATGCACTTACATTTATTACCAATAATAAACGAACAAAGTATGAAGCTAGAGAATGATCAAGACTTAGAAATTACAAGTAGTTATAGCCAAAAGAAAAAAAAGAAAATGGATAAATAGGTGGGAATGATTAAGAAAGTGGCAGAAACTATAATAAACCATAAAATGAATTTTGAGACAGTGTTTGTAACTGGCTGCAACTGCAAGATACCTCTAATGATAATAAAATAATTCAGTTCCATCTCTTTTTTTTGTAATACAATGATTTGAAAGGAGGCATTGGCACATGGAAGATGGAAGTGAATCCAATGAGGAACTTAAGAATATATATTTCACACTTGTAAAGTATTAAAAATGAGCAAAATATAATTCCGATGGATAGGCAAAGCATGCATGAATAATAATATTCCACCTGAGTTCTCATAAATTACAACGTCTTGTCTACTAATTAAAGATATATATCATAAAGAGCCATAGCATAACTACTTGGGCAGTGACTACTTTGTGAATTGCAACTGTTGTAAATAATTACTATCTTACTTGATTTCTCTATTACAAAAATGAAAATATGAGCTGAAAATTCATACAAATGAAATAGAGCCAACACTTTCAGCAAAAAAGTCAAGAGCATGTGTTAATAGAAAATTTCATAATTTAGCTTTGCTAAACTATTGTACCCACCTAAATGGCTAAATAAATGGTTTAAATTCAGAATTTACCTTTACCTCCTTCAATAGTTGGTGCAAAAGAAATATCTATGTGCTTGTTATGAATCCAAAATCGGATTTCTTGCGGTACTTTGATCCAAATTGAATCAATTTTTACAATGTTCAGAGTTTCAAAAATGTAAGACCTTTAGTTGTGTCTTTTAATTACAGGATAATAAAACCACTAAATTTATTGTGGCAGTTCAAAATAGTAAAAGACTCTTTCTACAGGCAGACATATGATAGTGTACATGTCCTATATTGGTAACTAAATAAATCTATAAATCGGCAGCCTCTTCGCAAGTATCGATGGTATTAGCGGTGGGTTCTTCTAAATCACCGTCCCTTCTCAACGACAAACCTTCGACGTCACACTCAAACAACCCAGTTAAACTCGGTTGGGGGAAAAGTTCGACCTGACAGTGTTCATTATCTTCACCCATGTCAAAACAAATATATTGGCTTCACATGGACTACTACACTCCATTTTTTATCAACTTCATCATCCACGTAGTATGCAAGGCAAGTCTCAGATGCAAGAATGTACGGTTCTTCATTTTCTCGATCACTGGTATGAATCGGATGAGAGAAGTTGACCATTGTGCATCCCAAAAAGTTGACCATTTTCTCTATCAGAGGTGGTGTTTACACAGATACATCTAAACAAGACGACTGTGAATTGACTACTGTAGTTTAACTCAATGATGTTCACTAGTTTTTCGTAATACGAGATGCTACCAACAACAACATTACTGTCGTGCTTGCTTGCATAACTCCTAGTGTCAGAAGTGACATAAACCCCACTGTTTTGGGTTTTCAAACCTTCCTCTCTCAACAAGGTTCTAAACTTAAATCCATTTATGTTGTAAGATGTAAAGCAGCTAACTTGAACATTGGGGCCACATGCAAGCCACTACAATTTGTTCGAATGTCTGATGTTTCCCAATGGAACCTGGTAGGGAACAATTAGGTGTTTCATCGGTTTGGGATACAAATGACAGGACACCATTTGAATATGTAAATGGATTAATAATAACAGGATTTTGCTTACGCTTGAACTACTCGGGAAATTCTCTGTGAACAACACTTTCTATGTGAGACTGGGGTCTTATCTTACTTCGCAATTTTCTCTTTGTGATGGCCCTAAAATTACTGGATAGATCACAACAGTTTCATGTTAGAATCTCCAACTATAATAGATCATTATCATATTCTATAATTTCAAATACACTTACTCTAAGAATTTTTCCATGGCCGGACAATTGACCAATACGTGACAATGAGCTTGGAATTTTTCAGTTGGTGTGAGAATGTAAAAAGAAGCAGCCCTGACAACCTTTCCAACCTCTGGAAACACGGTTGCACTTTCACTAGGCATAGGTTCATGCGATCGATCGTCAACACACATTGGTCGATTAATCCTATCCTCGACATTATCTAAGTATCTTGAATAAAATACGAGAATCTCCTAGATAAGTATTCCTATGCAATTGAGCACTCTATTGTGATCTATTACGCACGTACTGCTTGAGACGACATAGGTACCTTTGCGAATATAACACGTGTCTTAGTATGTTGGGGTTGTCGAAATTAAAAACAAAAACATAAATTTGTTTGATGATTACCTTTCAATTGGGTACTGATGAGCGGATAATTTATACGCTTTTTGGCATTATTTTTAGGTAGTTTTTAGTAGGATCTAGCTACTTTTAGGGATATTTTTATGCAAAATTCACCTTTCTGGACTTTACTATGAGTTTGTGTATTTTTCTGTGATTTTAGGTATTTTCTGGTTGAAATTGAGGAACCTGAGCAAAAATCTGATTTAGGCTGAAAAAGGACTGCTGATGCTGTTAGATTCTGACCTCTCTGCACTAGAGATGGACTTTCTGGAGCTACAGAACTCCAAATAGCGCGCCCTCAATGGCGTTGGAAAGTAGACATCCAGAACTTTCCAGCAATATATAATAGTTTATATTTGTTCGAGTTTAGATGATGCAAACTAGCGTTTCTGGAGTAAAACGCCAGAAACACGTCACAAACTAGAGTTAAACGCCAAAAACATGTTACAACTTGGCGTTTAACTCCAAGAGAAGCCTCTGCACGCGTAAAGCTCAAGCTTAGCCCAAGCACAAACCAAAGTGGGCCCCAAAAGTGGATTTCTGCATTTAGACTTATTTCTGTAAACCCTAGTAACTAGTCTAGTATAAATAGGACATTTTACTATTGTATTAGACGTCTTTTGATTGATCTTTAGTCTGTGTATGCAATTTTAGACCTTCAGGGGGGCTGGCCATTTGGCCATACCTGGACCATCACTTATGTATTTTCAACGGTGGAGTTTCTACACACCATAGATTAAGGGTGTGGAGCTCTGCTGTACCTCAAGTTTTAATGCCATTACTACTGTTTTCTATTCAATTCATGCTTCTTATTCTAAGATATTCGCTGCACTTCAACCTGATGGATGTGATGATCCATGACACTCATCATCATCCGTCCTTATGAACGCGTGACTGACAACCACTTACGTTCTACTTTAGATCGAGCGAGTATCTCTTGGGTTCATTAACCAGAATCTTCGTGGTATAAGCTAGAATTATTGGCGGCCATTCTTGAGAATCCGAAAAGTCTAAACCTTGTCTGTGGTATTTCGAGTAGGATTCAGGGATTGAATGACTGTGACGAGCTTCAAACTCGCGATTGTTGGGCGTAGTGACAGACGCAAAAGAATCAATGGATTCTATTCCGACATGATCGAGAACCGACAGATGATTAGCTATGCTGTGACAAGAGCATTTGGACCATTTTCACTGAGAGGATGGGAAGTAGCCATTGACAACGGTGATGCCCTACATACAGCTTGCCATGGAAAGGAGTAAGAAGGATTGGATGAAAGCAATAGGAAAGCAGAGATTCAGAAGGAATATAGCATCTCCATACACTTATCTGAAATTCCTACAAATGATTTACATAAGTATCTCTATCTTTATTTTATGCTTTATTTATCATAATTTTCGAAAACTATTATAACCATTTGAATCCGCCTAACTGAGATTTACAAGATGACCATAGCTTCCTTCATACCAACAATCTCCGTGGGATCGACCCTTACTCACGTAAGGTATTACTTGGACGACCCAGTGCACTTGCTGGTTAGTTGTGCGAAGTTGTGAAGAATGTGAGTGAACCATAGTAGTGTGCACCAAATTTTTGGAGCCATTGCTAAGAATTGTTCAAGTTATGAAAAGAGTAAATCACAATTTTTCCTATCATGTTTTTGGCGCCGTTGCTGGGGATTGTTCGAGTTTGGACAATTGACGGTTCATCTTGTTACTCAGATTAGGTAATTTTCTTTTCAAAAAGTTTTCAAAAATCTTTCAAATTTTTTTTATTTTGTTTTCGTTTTTCAAAAAAAAAAATAATTTTCGAAAAAAACCAAAAAAATCATAAAATCATAAAAATAAAAAATATTTTTGTGTTTCTTATTTGAGTCTTGAGTCACTTTTTAAGTTTAGTGTCAATTGCATGTTTTTAAAATTTATGCATTTTTTTTGAAAAATTCATGCATGGTGTTCTTCATGATCTTCAAGTTGTTCTTGATACGTCTTCTTGTTTGATCTTTAAATTTTCTTGTTTTGTGTCTTTTGTTGTTTTTCATATGCATTTTTGCATTCATAGTGTCTAAGCATGAAAAATTTTTAAGTTTGGTATCTTTCATGTTTTCCTCTCTTGAAAATTTTTCAAAAATAAGTCTTGATGTTCATCTTGATCTTCAAAGTGTTCTTGGTGTTCATCTTGACATTCATAGTGTTCTTGCATGCATCATTTGTTTTGATCCAAAATTTTCATGTTTTTGGGTCATATCATTAAAAATTCAAAAATAAAAATATCTTTTCCTTATTTTGCTCATAATTTTCAAAAATTTAAGTTGACTTAGTCAAAAAATTTTAAAACTTAGCTATTTCTTATAAGTCAAGTCAAATTTTTAATTTTAAAAAAATCCTATCTTTTCAAAATCTTTTTCAAAAATCAAATCTTTTTCATTTTTTCATTTATTATTTTTGAGAATTTTTAAAATTTATTTTCAAAATCTTTTTCTTATCTTTATCTCAAAATTTCGAAAACTTTACTAACAATTAATGTGATTGATTCAAAAATTTGATGTTTGTTACTTTCTTGATAAGAAAGGTTCAATCTTTAAATTCTAGAGTCATATCTTTTAGTTTCTTGTTTGTCAAGTAATCAATTTTAATTTTAAAAATTAAATCTTTTCCAAAATATCTTTTTCAATCATATCTTTTCAAAATATCTTTTTCAAATCATATTTTTTTCAAAATTGATTTCAAAAATCTTTTCTAACTTCTTATCTTTTTAAAATTGATTTTCAAATCTTTTTTTAACTAACTAATTGACTTTTTGTTTGTTTCTTATCTTTTTCAAAACCACCTAACTACTTTCCTCTCTCTAATTTTCGAAAATTACCTCCCTCTTTTTCAAAATTCTTTTTTTAACTAATTGTTTCAAATTTTAATTTTAATTTATTCCTTTTCTTTATTTTAGAATTTTAACTTTAATATTTTTCTTTTATTTTAGTTAATTTTCGAATTTCTCTCTCCCTCATCTTTTTCTATTTATTTATTTAATTACTAACACTCTTCTCTTCATCTTAAAAATTTGAACCATCTCTTCTTCTCTGTGTTCGAATTTCTCTCTTCTCCTTCTTCTATTCTTCTTCTTCTACTCACATAAAGGAATCTCTATACTATAACAGAGAGGATTCCTCTTTCTTTTCTGTTTTCTTTTTTTTCATATGAGCAGGAGCAAGGACAAGGACATTCTTGTTGAAGCAGATCCTGAACCTGAAAGGACTCTAAAGAAGAAGCTAAGAGAAGCTAAAGCACAACAATCTAGAGAAAATCTTACAGAGAATCTCGAAAAAGAGAAAGACGTGGCCGAACCCAATAACAATGGTGCAGGTGCAAGGAGGATGCTTGGTGACTATAGTACACCTACTTCCAAATTTAATGGAAGAAACATCTCAATCCCTGCCATTGGAGTAAATAATTTTGAGCTGAAACCTCAACTAGTTGTTCTAATACAACAGAACTGCAAGTTTCATGGACTTCCATCAGAAGATCCCTATAAGTTTTTAACTGAGTTCTTGCAGATCTGTGAGACTGTTAAGACTAATGGAATAGATCCTGAAGTCTACAGGCTCATGCTTTCCCTTTTGCTGTAAGAGACAAAGCTAGAACATAGTTGAACTCACAACCTAAAGATAGCCTGGACTCTTGGGATAAGCTGGTCACGGCCTTCTTGGCTAAGTTCTTTCCTCCTCAAAAGCTGAGCAAGCTTAGAGTGGATGTTCAGACCTTCAAACAAAAAGATGGTGAATCCCTCTATGAAGCTTAGGAAAGATATAAGCAGATGACTAAAAAGTGTCCTTCTGACATGCTTTCAGAGTGGACCATTCTGGATATATTCTATTTTGGTCTATCTGAGTTCTCTAAGATGTCATTGAACCATTCTGCAGGTGGATCCATTCACCTAAAGAAAACGCCTACAGAAGCTCAAGAACTTATTGAAATAGTTGCAAACAACCAATTCATGTACACTTCTAAGAGGAATCCTGTGAGTAATGGGACGCCTCAAAGGAAGGGAATTCTTGAAATTGATGCTCTGAATGCCATATTGGCTCAGAACAAAATGTTGACTCAGCAAGTCAACATGATTTCTCAAAGTCTGAATGGATGGCAAAATGCATCCAATAGTACTAAAGAGGCATCTTCTGAAGAAGAAGCTTATGATCCTGAGAACCCTGCAATGGCAGAGGTAAATTACATGGGTGAACCTTATGGAAACACCTATAATTCCTCATGGAGAAATCATACAAATTTCTCATGGAAGGATCAACAAAAGCCTTAACAAGGCTTTAATAATGGTGGAAGAAACAGGCTTAGCAATAGCAAGCCTTTTTCATCATTTTTTCAGCAACAGACAGAGAATTCTGAGCAGAGTCCCTCTAGCTTAGCAAACATAGTCTCTGATCTGTCTAAGGCCACTTTAAGTTTCATGAGTGAAACAAGGTCCTCCATTAGAAATTTGGAGGTACAAGTGGGTGAGCTGAGTAAGAAAATCACTGAAACTCCTCCTAGTACTCTTCCAAGCAATACAGAAGAGAATCCAAAAAGAGAGTGCAAGGCCATTAATATAATCAATATAGCCAAATGCACAAAGGAGGAGAAGGACGTGAATCCCAGTGAGGAAGACCTCCTGGGACGTCCTCTAAACAAAAAGGAGTTCCAAACTGAGGAACCTAAGGAATCTGAGGCTCATCTAGAGACCATAGAGATTCCATTGAACCTCCTTTTGCCATTCATGAGCTCTGAAAACTATTCTTCCTCTAAAGAGGATGAAGATGTAACTGAAGAGCAAGTTGCTCAATATCTAGGAGCCATCATGAAGCTGAATGCCAAGTTGTTTGGTAATGAGACTTGGAAAGGTGAACCTCCCTTGCTCATTAGTGAACTAGATACATGGGTTCAGCAAACTCTACCTCAAAAGAAACAAGATCCTGGTAAATTCTTAATACGATGTACCATAGGCACCATGACCTTTGAAAAGGCTCTGTGTGACTTGGGGTCAGGTATAAATCTTATGCCACTCTCTGTAATGGAGAAGCTGGGATCTTTGAGGTACAAGCTACAAGAATCTCATTAGAGATGGCAGACAAGTCAATAAAACAAGCTTATGGATTGGTAGAGGACGTGTTAGTGAAGGTTAAAGGCCTTTACATCCCTGCTGATTTCATAATCCTAGACACTGGGAAGGAGGAGGATGAATGCATCATCCTTGGAAGACCCTTCCTAGCCACAGCAGGAGCTGTGATTGATGTTGACAGAGGTGAACTAGTCCTTCAATTGAATGGGGACTACCTTGTGTTTAAAGCTCAAGGTTATCCTTCTGTAAACATGGAGAGGAAGCATGAAAAGCTTCTCTCAATACAGAGTCAAACAAAGCCCCCACAGTCAAACTCTAAGTTTGGTGTTGGTTGCCACAACCAAACTCTAAATTTGGTGTTGAACCCTCACATTCAAACTCTAAGTTTGGTGTTGGGAGGTTCCAACAATGCTATGATGATCTGTGAAGCTCCATGAGAGCTCACTGTCAAGCTATTGACATAAAAGAAGCGCTTATTGGGAGGCAACCCAATTTTTATTTATCTATATTTCTATTATTCTTTTATGTTTTATTAGGTTTATGATCATGTGGAGTCACAAAATAATTGCAAAAATTAAAAACAGAATCAAAAACAGCAGAAGAAAAAGCACACCCTGGAGGAAGAGCTTACTGGCGTTTAAACGCCAGTAAGGAGCATCTGGCTGGCGTTCAACGCCAGAACAGAGCACGCATCTGGCGTTAAACGCCAGAAACAAGCAGCAGTCTGGCGTTTAAATGCCAGGATTGCACTCTGAGGAAAGCTGGCATTTAACGCCAGCAACAAGCATCAGGCTGGCGTTAAACGCCAGAAACATGCTACATTTGGGCGTTTAACGCCAGAAACAAGCTTCAGTCTGGTGCTAAACGCCAGGATTGCAGGCAGAGGGCATTTTACACGCCAAATTGGTGCAGGGATGGTAAATCCTTGACACCTCAGGATTTGTGGACCCCACAGGATCCCCACCTACCTCAACTCACCTTCTCTCTTCTTCACCCAATCTAATAACACTCTTTCCCATATACCCTTCACCAATCACCTCAATCACTCCTCCCCATCACCTCTTCACCACTCACATCCATCCACTTTTCCCCATAAACCCCACCTACCTTCAAATTCAAAATCTCTTTCCCACCCAAACCCACCCTAAGTGACCGAACCCCATTCCCTCTCCCTCGACTATATAAACCTCTCCATCCTTCTTCATTTTCACACAACCCTCTCCTCTCCCCTTTGGCCGAAACCCACACATCTCTCCCCCTCATCCATTTCTTCTTCTTCTTCTTCTTCTATTCCTTCTTTTCTTTGCTCGAAGGCGAGTAACATTCTAAGTTTGGTGTGGTAAAAGCATAGCTTTTTTATTTTTTCATAACCATTTATGGCACCTAAGGCCGGAGAAATCTCTAAAAAGAGGAAAGGGAAGATAAAAGCTTCCACCTTCGAGTCATGGGAGATGGAGAGATTTATCTCTAAAGCCCATCAAGACCACTTCTATGAAGTTGTGGCCAAGAAGAAGGTGATCCCTGAGGTCCCTTTCATGCTCAAGAAAAATGAGTATCCGGAGATCCGACATGAGATCCAAAGAAGAGGTTGGAAAGTCCTTACCAACCCCATTCAACAAGTCAGAATCTTAATGGTTCAAGAGTTCTATGCCAATGCATGGATCACTAGGAACCATGATCAAAGCATGAACCCAAACCCAAAGAATTGGCTTACAATGGTTCGGGGAAAATGCTTAGATTTCAGTCCAGAGAATGTAAGGTTGGCATTCAACTTGCCTGTGATGCAAAAAGTTGCACGCCCCTACACTAGAAGGGTCAAATTTGATCAAAGGTTGGACCAAGTCCTCATGGACATATGTATGGAAGGAGCTCAATGGAAAAGAGACTCTAAAGGCAAGCCGGTTCAATTGAGAAGACTGGACCTTAAGCCTATGGCTAGAGGATGGTTGGAGTTCATCCAACGCTCCATCATCCCCACTAGCAACCGATCCGAAGTTACTGTGGATCGGGCCATCATGATCCATAGCATCATGATTGGAGAGGAAGTAGAAGTTCATGAAATCATCTCTCTAGAACTCTACAAAGTAGCCGAAAAGTCCTCCACCTTGGCAAGGCTAGCTTTTTCTCATCTCATCTGCCATCTATGCTACTCAGCTGGGGTTGTCATAGAAGGAGACATCCTCATTGAAGAGGACAAGCCCATCACTAAGAAGAGGATGGAGCAAACAAGAGAAGCCATCCATGGATCTCAAGAGACGCATGAGGAAATCATCAAGAAATCCCTGAAATGCCTCAAGGGATGCATTTTCCTCCAAACAACTATTAGGAACAACTCAATACTTCTCTAGAAGGATTGAGTCATGACATGAACCAATTAAGGGTGGAACACCAAGAGCACTCCATCATTCTCAATGAGATAAGAGAAGATCAAAGAGCTATGAGGGAGGAGCAACAAAGGCAAGGAAGAGACATAGAGGAGCTCAAGAACACCATTGGTCCTTCAAGGAGAAGGCACCACCATCACTAAGGTGGACTCATTCCTTAACTTCCTTGTTCTTATCTCTCTGTTTTTCGGTTTATGAGCTTCATGTTTGTCTATGTTTGTGTCTTTACTACATGATCATTAGTATTTAGTAACTATGTCTTAAGGCTATGAATAATTCCATGAAACCTTCACCTTTCTTAAATGAAAAATGTTTTTAATACAAAAGAACAAGAAGTACATGAGTTTCGAATTTATCCTTGAAATTAGTTTAATTATATTGATGTGGTGACAATACTTTTTGTTCTCTGAATGAATACTTGAACAGTGCATATTTTTTATCTTGTTGTTTATGAATGTTAAAATTGTTGGCTCTTGAAAGAATGATGAACAAGAGAAATGCTATTGACAATCTGAAAAATCATAAAATTGATTCTTGAAGCAAGAAAAAGCAGTGAATAACAAAATCTTGCGAAAAAAATGGCAAAAAAAATATAAAAGAAAAAGAAAAGGCAAGTAGAAAAAGCCAATAGCCCTTAAAACCAAAAGGCAAGGGTAAAAAGGAGGGCCCAAGGAAATAAAATCCAGGCCTAAACGGCTAAATCAAGCTGTCCCTAACCATGTGCTTGTGGCATGCAGGTCCAAGTGAAAAGCTTGAGACTGAGTGGTTAAAGTCGTGATCCAAAGCAAAAAGAGTGTGCTTAAGAACTCTGGACACCTCTAATTGGGGACTTTAGCAAAGCTGAGTCACAATCTGAAAAGGTTCACCCAGTCATGTGTCTGTGGCATTTATGTATCTGGTGGTAATACTGGAGAACAAAGTGCTTAGGGCCACGGCCAAGACTCATAAAAGTAGCTGCGTTCAAAAATCAACATACTTAACTAGGAGAATCAATAACACTATTTGAACTTTGAGTTCCTATAGATGCCAATCATTCTAAACTTCAAAGGATAAAGTGAGATGCCAAACCTGTTCAAAAGCAAAAAGCTACAAGTCCCGCTCATGTAATTAAGACTATTATTCATTGATATTTTGAGATTTATAGTATATTTTCTTATTTTTATCCTATTTGATTTTCAGTTGCTTGGGGACAAGCAACAATTTAAGTTTGGTGTTATGATGAGTGGATAATTTTTATACGCTTTTTGGCATTATTTTTAGGTAGTTTTTAGTAGGATCTAGCTACTTTTAGGGATATTTTTATTAGTTTTTATGCAAAATTCACATTTCTGGACTTTACTATGAGTTTGTGTATTTTTCTGTGATTTTAGGTATTTTTTGGCTGAAATTGAGGGACCTGAGCAAAAATTTGATTTAGGCTGAAAAAGAACTGCTGATGTTGTTGGATTCTGACCTCCCTGCACTCGAGATGGATTTTCTGGAGCTACAAAACTCGAGATGGATTCTGACCTCCCTGATGTTGTTGGATTCTCAATGGCGTTGGAAAGTAGACATCCAGAGCTTTCCAGCAATATATGATAGTCCATACTTTGTTCGAGTTTAGATGACGCAAACTGGCGTTCAACGCCAGTTCTATGCTGCATTTTGGAGTAAAACGCCAGAAACATGTCACAAACCAGAGTTAAACGCCAAAACACGTTACAACTTGGTGTTTAAGTCCAAGAGAAGCCTCTGCATATGTAAAGCTCAAACTCAGCCCAAGCACACACCAAAGTGGGCCCCGGAAGTGGATTTCTGCATTTAGACTTATTTTTGTAAACCTTAGTAACTAGTCTAGTATAAATAGGGCATTTTACTATTGTATTAGACGTCTTTTGATTGACCTTTAGTCAGTGTATGCGATTTTAGACCTTCAGGGGGGCTGGCCATTCGGCCATGCCTGGACCATCACTTATGTATTTTCAGTGGTAGTGTTTCTACACACCATAGATTAAGGGTGTGGAGCTCTGCTGTACCTCGAGTTTTAATGCTATTACTACTATTTTCTATTTAATTCATGCTTATTCTTATGCTAAGATATTCACTGCACTTCAACCTGATGGATGTGATGATCCGTGACACTCATCATCATCCGTCCTTTTGAACGCGTGACTGACAACCACTTCCGTTCTACCTTAGATCGAGCGTGTATCTCTTGGGTTCCTTAACCAGAATCTTTGTGGTATAAGCTAGAATTATTGGCGCCCATTCTTGAGAATCCAGAAAGTCTAAACCTTGTCTTTGGTATTCCGAGTAGGATTCAGGGATTGAATGACTGTGACGAGCTTCAAACTCGCGATTGTTGGGCGTAGTAACAGACGCAAAAAAATCAATGGATTCTATTCCGACATGATCGAGAACCGACATATGATTAGCCGTGCTGTGACAAGAGCATTTGGACTATTTTCACTGAGAGGATGGGAAGTAGCCATTGACAACGGTGATGCCCTACATACAGCTTGCCATGGAAAGGAGTAAGAAGGATTGGATGAAAGCAATAGGAAAGCAGAGATTCAGAAGGAACACAGCATCTCCATACACTTATCTGAAATTCCTACCAATGATTTACATAAGTATCTCTATCTTTATTTTATGCTTTATTTATCATAATTTTCGAAAACTATTATAACCATTTGAATCCGCCTAACTGAGATTTACAAGATGACCATAGCTTGCTTCATACTAACAATCTCTGTGGGATCGACACTTACTCACGTAAGGTATTACTTGGACGACCCAGTGCACTTGCTGGTTAGTTGTGCGAAGTTGTGAAGAATGTGAGTGAACCATAGTAGTGTGCACCAAGTTTTTGGAGCCATTGCTAAGAATTGTTCAAGTTATAAAAAGAGTAAATCACAATTTTGCCTATCAAGTACATCCACCGATAATGCACTGGGCCACCGAGGTGCACCTCTTCACCCAGATACACTGTCAAGTGAACCATGACTGCATAGAAAGAAGGAGGGAAAATTATTTCTATGCAGCACAGAGAATGGAGCACATGATTCTGAAGGAAAGGAAGTTGTTGAGGGTCTATGGATTTGCTGCATATTCAGCGAAAAATGGATGATAAATTCGCCATGACAAAAGACACTAGGGCAAGCAATGCATTCCTTAATGCAATTGGCAGTAGAACTTCCATTAGAATGTGACAGTCGTGGCTTTTCAAGCCCGACAACTTGCGCTATCGTAAGTCAACATAAAAGAAAATGTTGCTAGAGTACCCATTTGAAAATACCACATTCTTGATAGCCTTAAAAAGACTTCCTTCTATGGATTGGTCATAGTAAAGACAGCGGATAGGTACTTTTCATCTCCCCGTGGCCACAAATCATACTTGATTCCCATCAACTAGAGGTCTTTTTGAGCTTTAAGGTGGTCCTTAGACTTACCTTTCTCGTTTAGTATGGTGAAATCTATGTTGTCGCACACATACTTCTCTATGTGCATCATATCAAGATTGTGATGCAATCTATTGTTCTCCTAATATGGGAGCTCAAAGAATATACTCCTCTTCTTCCAAGGAGACTCGTCTTGCATGACAATTTGTTATTCATGTGTCCTTTTCCCAACAACCGATTGTACCTTGCCAAGTTGGACATGCACATCCTCTAATTATCTCACAATATCTCCACCAGAAAATTTGACAGGTGGACCTCTATCCTCTATCTTTCCATCAAATCTATACTGGTATTTTCTATATCTATGGTCATGATTCAGAAAGCGACGATGACCCATGAAACACTATTTCTAACTATGTGTGAGCCGGTTAGCATCGGCATCCAAATTGCACGAAAGACAAGCTCTCCCACCGTAGGTATTCCACCCATATAAGTTGCCCAAGCCTGAAAAATCACTGATTGTCCACATCAACGCAACATACATCTTGAAGGTTTTTTTTCTCATTAGCATCGTAAGTTGCAACACCAACCTACAACTGCTTCAACTCAGTGATCAAGGGCTGTAGGTAAACATCTATATCAATTTCAGGCATTTTAGGATCAGGAATAATCATAGAATGGATAAAAGAATTGGGTTTCATGCAAATCTGGGAGGGCATGTTGTACGAAATAAGAACCACATGCCAAATTCAGTACTTCGAGCTCATGTTTGCAAAAGGGTTAAAGCCATCACTAGCTAAGGCTAGGTGAACACTGTGCGGATTGCCAGAAAAGTCAAAATATCTTCTGTCAAATACCTTCCATGTCTCACCGTCCCTTGGATGCCCATACATACCATCAGAGTTATGACATCTCTTATGCCACAACATGTCAACGTCTGTCTTACTAGACATGTATAACCATTGCAATCGTAGAACAAGGGGGAAGTAACGAAGAATCTTTACTGCTTGTAGTTTCCCATTCTTCTTAACAACCATGTTGATCCTTACTCTAGAGTTTTTCTTAGTCTTTTGCTTCCATCTCAATGTCCCATATCGTTTGCATTTAGGTAGCTCTTGGTCACTGCCCTAGTATAGGATGTAGCCATTTGGACATGCATCTATCTTCTTGTACGTGAGACCGAGCTTTCTTATGATTGTCTTAGCATCGTGCATAGTGCTCGAAATCCGTGCATGCTCAAAGACATCTGCCAGCAACTCCAATATCATTCCAAAGGCCTTATTGCTCACTCTGCAGATGGACTTTATATGATACACCCTCACCAAGAAAGATAGCTTAGAGAACTTTAAACTTCCCAGGTATAACTCCTGCTCCCTATCATCAAGTAGGTCATGAAAATTGCGGGTCTCGTGACTAGGTTCATTGTATAAGTATGGAAACTCCTCTGCGTCCCCGGCTACATATTCATTCTCTGAGTCTTCTTCATCGCCATGAAGTCCTACGAAGTTCAATGCCTCGCGAACCATGTCAAGCATTGGAGCGTTGAAGTTTTTATCGGGTTCTGCTTCTTGTCCGTCATTAGAGCTCTCTACCACATGTCTCTCACCGTAATGTATCCAAAATGTATAACTAGAGAGAAAAGGGTTTATTAGCAAATGATCGTATGCATGCTCTCTATTTTGGAAAAGGCGGAACCCATAATTTGGACATGGACAATGTATAATCTCATCGGATGATGCATTGGCAAATGCAAAATTCAAGAATATGTTCAAACCGTCCGTATATTCTGCACCATCTCGTGGCTTTGAAATCTAACTTTTATCAATATCTAATTTAATGATATAATAGAACAACAAAAATTCAAATAATAAAGTCAAACTACCAGAAAAGCTTAACAATAAATCTTAACTAAATTAAGAGAATGTATACTATGATATAGTCATACTGTTTGAAACAAACTTGGAGTATAACTCTTAAAAGAAAAAATAGAAAACACAGTTATTAGCATCAAAGATAATACGCAACATACAAAATTATTTGAGAAAGTTGCTTACTCAATGAAAATTTCTGCACTTTCTAAAAAAATTACTACAAGAAAGAAACTCTGGTTATAGAGCCAAAAAATTGAAATGAAAAAAAAAAACCTTACCTAACAAAAAAAAAGAGGAGTATAAGTTATAGTTAAGAAGATACTTAAGACAAAAGCATAATATAAGTAAATAATCCAACCTTAATTAAAAAACAAATCAGACTTAAAATTTTTTATAATTGGATAAAATAAATTAGTAAATAATTATAATTAGATATGATAAATAATTATAAAAAGATGGGATTTTGCCATTTTGCACGGTGGTGGAAATGGGTGACACATGAGTTTTTTTAGCTAAATGTCATAAGCATTACCAATTAGTAGTCACTTACTGTACAGACTTAGAATTATACGACCTCCCTATGAGTGCAGTGGCATAGAATTTCCTGTACGTCAATATCTTGATGGCAAGACATCAACCAACTAGTGCAAGAAAAAGGATTCACTTTATATCTCATCCAGGGAGGCATCCACATAGAAAAATAATCATGGATAAATTTCCTTTCATCAACATAGTTCTCCTAATAATAAAATGTATTCTGCATGATCTGAAAACTTTTAATCAACTAGAAGTCTAAAAGTGAGAGTTAGAATTGAAAAAACAAGCACCTTGAGTAAGAACAACTACTTTAACCGGCTTCCGAGTTTCCTTTGGCAGATTTACCTATTAAGTAGAAGTGGGAGACTCACCGTTGCTCTGAACTGCTGATCATTATATTTAGGGTCAATGTTGAGGCAGAAATGGGCTTCTACTGTTTCTACAAACTTGGTTTTAGCTATAGCTTTGACCAAAGATATTGCTGTCTTCAAGTCGTACTCTTTTTTACGCTCTCTCAATTGTTGAATTTCCAAGAACCTCTTATACCTCGTCTGGTCATAAATCATAATAACATTAACCTTATAATAAATGGAAGGAAACACTATCAAATACAAAAAAATCAATGAACCGATCATGGAAAAATTAAACCATTAATTGAATATAACGACCGATCAACAAACCAAAAAGCTTGAATACAATTTCATACACTCTAAAACACCTTTGACCATGGAACTCAAACAACCTATCATTGAAAATTCAGATAAAATCATTCTATGATGAAAGAATATTGTGCCATATAATCATGTTTTTTGTGTAAGTGAATATTTATGTTCAAAAATCCTAAACTATTGAATTTATTCATCCCCTTGGTCTCTCCAAGTGATCTCAACTTCATGAAATGCCAAGGCTTTTTTTTTTCTTTTTTCCTGACAAATCATTTTCCTACAAGAAACTCGAATACACCTTCTTCCTGATTGCATATGCTTAGGAGAAAGAGAAGTATAAGTTCAAGAATGAAAAAAAAAAAGAAAACATACACTTCTCTAATGACGGGCAATTTCAACTGAAAAGAAAAAATAATTTTCCAAAAATATTGACAAATTCTACACAGAAGCAGCTGAGAATCATCTGTAGTCTATAAGTTGCATTCACATAAGCAATAATGAAACTATAAGGCAAGCATTTTCTCTCTATAACACGAATTTGAAAACCAAAGAAAGAAAATTAAAACCTTCCTTACAAAAAAAAGAAAAGAAAAGAGGAGTATATGTTCCTAATTATAAATCGCACTTGAGGAAAAAATAGTAAACCACCCAAAATCATAATGAACAACATTGCCGTGCTAACGATTTGCAAAATGAAAAGCATCCAGAAGGAGAAACATAAAAATCACAGAATATGGTTTGCAGCAGGATATAGACTGATCATGAAAATAAAGCACCAAAGTTTTTCCAGTTGTGTAGTGATGTAAAGACAAGCCCCATTTATTTCTTTCAAGAATGTATGTTCCATATTAAATTATGAGGAGACATAGGCTGACAAGCATCATTTTATAGTCATAAAGAAAAAAACGCAAAAGAACTTCTGATTAGTAACAATTATCTTTCTATATGCTTTACTTCTTACAATATTCACACCTGGTAACATTGTTCAAAATTACAAAATGTCATTAGAAAAATCCAAAGAACAAAAGCAGACTTAAACCATTTAAATTTTAGTATAAAAAACAGACAGGATTATTCAACCACACAGTCATGCAAGAAGTAAATTAATTTAAGCCAAATAGAAAAAGAAAAGATGGATACCATGACCAAGTTGCTTAGTAACAAATATGAATGACACTTGAGCTGAAGAAATTATGCACAAAGAGAGATTGAGAGTAATGCAGAGAACTTAAACATTTGTTATCATTCTGTACAATTTTACAACAATTGTATCTATGCCTAATTATAGACATGAGGACCACCAATGCAATTACTTCCGTCCTAATAGATTTGGGACAAAATTCATCATAGCAAAATTGGATCAAAATTAAATTGGGGCAAAAGAAGAAGGGGGAAGAACGAACCAGAGAGAGGGGAGAGGGAGCCATGGAGGAGTGTAACACCTAATATTAAAATCTTTATACTCGAGTCATAAGTCAATGATATTACACATCAACAACTAAAGATAAAGCGTGAAGTCGAAACGGTATACAGATAGAGGCATAAAGAAGAGGAAGAGAAGTATAGTATATGAATATATAACAAGCAGATAGTCACTAGTCGCGACCCGCGAAGTTTAGGCAGGCTAGGATACAATATAAAAGTTGATGACGATAGTACCTCCTAATCTCTCCCAAATAAAACATAAAAGCCTTTAAAGGCAAGTCCAAAAGAGTTCAATACATAATATAATTTTTTCAAAATAAAGGTGGAGAGATTCTAAACAAAATATAAAGTAGAGAATATAAATCTCTTTGCCATCTCTCAAATGTACCATAGCTCACTTCTGAGCACCTGGACCTGTATCTGAAAAACAAGAGATATATACAGAATGAGAACCCCCGACCCATGGGTTCCCAATATGGTAAAAGTGCCAAATAAATACAATGCATTGTAATAAAAACTCACGAAGCATCCTAAACTTCCTTTCACCAAATATTCATTATATGTTCTCGCTAATCCATAATTAGGCAACTGTCACAAGGGAATGCTAGTTCTGATTCATATTCCTCATGCTTCCCAACTATCTAACTCTCTGACAATTCACAATCAGAATTATAAACAAGACCATCCTCAGCTATTTTGTCTCAGCAATTCTATATCATGACTTCATATCCTCACCTGGAGCAAGTGAGATCACCTCACTACGTCTACCCAGGGAGTTCAAGTCATCTCATTCTCTACCTGGAGCAAGTGAAATCATTTCACTGCGTCTACCAGGGAACTCAAATTATCTCATTCAATAATCATCATATAAATGAATCATATCATTATTGCATTTCAACAAGAACAGCCCTCAGCGTCAACTGACACCAGCATGAGGGACCTCCAGTTGTACAAACACAAACAATGCAGACAAGTAATACACAATTAAGGTACAAGTAGAACATATAGCATATAGTCACGTAACGTAGCATATATGATATAGCAATCCAAAATAAATAGGCAATCCCAGACAATTCAAACATATGCAAATGATGTATGCCTGCCCTATGGCTGATGAGTCTCATATGTCCGTTATAAAGCCAACCCGACAAGTCCTGGTAGCTAACCTTGGACTGTCCCTCTGTCGTGTATCCCCAACTCGAGTTATTCACAATCATAATCATAATTCACATCCAACACCCTCACTGGTGTATATTCACGGGGGCGAGCTTATTCGGAACTTTCACAGTGTCCGGCCACACTTACGACATAGGGTCAGCAGAGTATCGAGTCTCAACTTGGAGCTTGTGGTGGCTAGCTACTACCTCTGCCCAGGGAGATCCGAAACTCAGATAATTTCACAAATCTCAAATCAACCTCAACTGGGAGTAAGTGGGGGCTAACCACTACATCTACCCTAGGAGTTGCAAACCAAACTCAGAGCAAGTGGAATCAATACTACTACATCTACCCAGGCAGGTATGTCTCACCACATCCCGGAGCAAGTGGGGCGAAACCACAACCCTTGCATCCACCCGGGGAGCCTTTATACTAACCAATCTGGAGCAAGTGGAGCGCAACCACAACCCTTGCATCTACCTAAGAAGTACGTTCTCATATGCCCAGGAGGAACCTAGGAGGGGATCCTAACCTACCACAATCTCGCTGGAGGCGATTTTACAATACCAGGAGGAACAAGGAAGGGGATCCTCACCTTCCTCCATCTCACTAGAGTCGCACTTTCGAGAAAGAGAGCTCAAGATAAAACAATCATTCAAAGCCATATTTTCATTTTTAGCCATAAATCAATATTTATCATAGTCATCCGGCTTATAACATAACCCATAACTAGCCAATAATCATTATCAAATACAGCCCTTTGGCTCACGGCATACGCTGCTCATCCATTATCACCCTCAGCAACTAATACAGTCATCATCAATCATAACTTATCATTAATTCTCCCCTTACTTCATCCACAAGTTACCACATCTCCTAGCCTCTTCCCACCGCTAGGCATACTATAAGTATTTAGGACATAAAGGGTGAAAATGGAGACTTAGAAGTCTAAAATTCGGCTTTGAAAGCTCAAAATATGCTTTGGGGGTGAAAACGGGGTCACGCGTGTGCGTCGCCCATGCGCACGCATGGAAAGCATGAAAGTTATAGTGATGCGTACGCGTCGCCCATGCGCACGCGTGGATGGGAGAAAAGTAAAGTGACGCCTGCGCGTCAGCCACGCGTACGCGTGGGTGGGTTTTTTACTCCTCGCACAAAACCAGCACCACACCCGCACAACTCTCCGGAACTTTGGCTGGGCACTTGAATTAGTACATCGACGCGTACACATCGGCCAGGCGCACACGTGGGGGAGTGAAAATCATAAGCGACACGTGCGCGTCGGAGTACGTTTCACAAAAAATTTTACTAAGTTAAAAAGTTACAGAATTACATATTCAAACCCAAAACTTCCAATGCACATATATTCTTCTACAAAATCCCTTTTTCAACCATTTCTGAACCATTGGAAAGATCGCTGATTAAACTTTCATAAAAATCTAATTTTGAAGAATTCCAAACTCCATGGATTGAGTTACGGACTGCCAAAGTTGGTCAAAAATCAGTTTTGATCCAAAAATAGAAATCACCAATTTTTCCAATGTTCACAAGCTAAATTCTCTTCCACTCATCCAAATGACCACAACCCAACCATATTCACATAATTACACTCAACCAAATCAAACATACCTCATCTATATAATTTTACCCAAAACTATCAAATTTCACACCTCAATTCCTGAAACCTTATTATTTAATAACCAAACCAATTAGTCACACATTCAATATCTAAAATCCATCCAATCTCTTATACCATCACACAATATACATATCAACTTACCTTCCTTACCTCTTTCCGGCCTCCGGCCTAAAATTCACGGCCTCCGGCCCAAATTCACAATTTAAATGCATATTCCATAAACCAATATTCATTATCCAATTCATCAAATTCGCAACACACCAAACATACAAGTTCACACAATTCTCAACCCAATCATTAATTCACATTACATATCAACTACACATATTAGTACCAACCATTCACACAATCTAAACTTAATCCTAGGGGCATCTAGCCTAGGAATTCTCATCACATCACACGGTACTTAAATGAAACTTAAACCGTACCTCTTGTAGCCAAAATAATTGAACTTCTTCTTGAGAGTCTCTACCAACCCTTAGCTCCAAGCCTCACCAAAGCTCCACAAGTAACATCAACCTCCCAATTGTACACCAAAATCACCAAATACACTAACATAACCAATTTCATATATATACATTAACCTAAGGTTCATGAAAATGATATATCACAAGGGTTAGAGGGATTGTTACCTTACCTCATGAAATTTTGTTATGAATATCACCAATGGCTCATACTAGAGCACTCCTAAATAACCAAAATCACAATATTTCCTCAAAACCCAAACCAAATTCAAAATATAAGAGGAAAATCAAAACTGGGCACAGGAAAGTTAGACACTCACCACAAAACTTAGATAGACTCGAAGAGGAGGAGAAGAGCGACGCGTGGCCATAAACGGCTCGTCAATCGGAGTTTCGGAAAGAAAGTTATGGTAATTTGAAGACCAAAGAGAGTTAGGGTTCCTCTCTTCTCACCTCTCTTTTCATTTCAGCAACAAACACACTAAATGAGGGTTACACCAAATGAGGGTTATGGTAGCTGAATGGCTTTAAGTTAAGGCTTATATATGCTAAGCTTGGGGTCCACTTAGGCCCAATTCACTTGGTTTAGTCCGTTGGCCCAATTTTGAGTCAAAACCTTTAAGATTAGCGCGTTAAATTGCATTTTAAATATTTCTACATGTCCTAATTATAAATCCTAATTTCTTAGCCTTATTTACTTATAATTAATTTTTTCAGTTGCAGTACCAGACATATCTCAGCTGGTACTGCCAGTTGAAATTCCGGTGCAGGTTTTTACGCAAAAAACCATGTTTTTCGACCCAAAAAAATCCACTGAATTCAAATATCATATTTAAATGATCAAATTTTGGTTGCTAAATTTTCTAACCATATTCGTTTCTATTTAATTTATTATTTTGTTAATTACGGTTTGACCGAGTTTTACATTCTACCCCCTAACAGAAATTTTCGCCCTCGAAAATTCTATATCAAATCTTCACATAAGCTCTCTCAATAACTAATCAGATGTTATGATCAACTCATCCTTTGTAATACATTCCCTAAAACCAAGACTTACCACCCTTCACTGTTTTCCTCGATTAACCTCAATACAGCCTCAATGTTTCAATTCACTGTCTTCCTACTCCGTCATCCAAAGTCTAGTAATTTATCCATCAAAATTTAAGCACGAATTCAATTACACCTCTAGTCATTTATACAGCTATTTTAGAATCAATTTATCCCCATAGCCACAATTAAACTTAACTACTTGCGAATCACTATTGGCATTAACTTACTAAACCTTTCAGGTATTCAAACCTAAAGTATTTCTAATTATCCTCTCCAACTCCCAATGGCAACCATTTTATTTTTAATACTTCCACAACTTCTGCTGTGCTACTCTGATTTCTCGTCTAGTACTAATCCTATCACTTATTTCCTCAAGTACTAAATCACAATTAGCATGACCGACATTCACTGAATTTCTATCCATGATAGCCAAAATTAAATACTAACTTAAGCGTACTTTTAACACGTCGTTACCAATCATTTACTTACCATTTCCCAAACCGTCGGATCTAGCAGTATCCTCCGTCGTCATGGTGAATGATAGATGAGAATTATACCAATTCGGAATTAAATAGATTTTTGTTGTAAGTATAGTCCAAACCAGTAATAAATCCTCTCAATCAAATTTAATTCAAAAGGATAGTCACAATCAAACCACAATTAACCGAGAGGATTTAAACTTCCAGGTCGTTCTCCCTAGGAACTAATGCCAATGAGCACACACAATTTTGGTTGTGAGAAAAAAAGGGGTGTTCAATGATGAAAGCAAACAAAATAAAGGAATTAAGGCAAAATTGCAATTAATAAACTAATAAAGGAATAAAAGAACTATGTATGCAATATAAACAAGTAAGACTATAAAGTGATGAAAATATGATTTAAAACATAAATGAAACGTTGACTTGGCATGAGTTATGGAATCCCTTCCTTGCGCTAACCACAAATATGATAATCATGATGGATTAATCTCACTAAGTGAACCCTTAACATCAAAGGATAAGTTAAGTGAGCATAATTGTAATTAATCCACAAATCCTAGCTAACTTACCAAATTAATTGGTAAAAAGCTAGTGTTAGTGGAAATAATAACAAGTAACAACCCAAGAATTATCACTAAATGTTAGACATTATGGCTTTAGTAATCCATAAACTCATTTTTCCCAAGTCAAAGGGGTGGAAATTATCCCATAATCAAAATTGGCATTTCATCAAACACATAGAGGGCATAAACATAAAACATGACAAAATTGGAAAAATGATGAAAGCTATGAACCATAAATGATCAAAATCAATAAAAGCAACTCAAACAAACACAAAATAAGCATCAAACATCAAATTCATTAACAAGAACTCAAAATTGCAAAACCAAGCATATATTGATAAAGGAAATTAAAGTAGAAGAAAGTGTAGAACAAGTAGTGTAATAAAAGAGAAATCAAAGAAATACTTACAATGAGTTAGCAAGATCCAAGAACAAAATTGAAGTATAAAATGCTACATTGAAAACCTAATTAAAATCCTAATGAACTAGAGAGAAAACCTAAGCTAACTACCCTAAAACTACTCCTAAAATATGTTGTATGAAGTATGGTAATGTATAGTATGATATATAGTTATTTCCCCCTTCAAATATACTCCAAAGCCTTCAAAAATGGGCCAAAAAGCCCCCAAAATGCGAGTCCACATGCAATTTTAATGGAGGCATGCGTGACAAACCCCATTTTGAGGGTTTATCTTGTGCTGATTTCAGGGGTTTTATCAATGATTCCACACACTTTCTATATGAAAGTACAAGATTTTGCATTCATTTCCTAGTTTTGCCTCATGGATGAAAACATGCTTATTTTGTACTAAAATAGATACATTTCTAATCTTCTGTTGATGCCATTCGATGCCGTGACTTGTGTGTTAAGTGATTTCAGGATATAGATAGGAATGGACCGGAAGAGAGAAGGAAGACGGATGCAAAGGAAAGAAGCATGAGGTTTGAGCCTTGGGAATTTCCGCATGGGCGCGTGCGCGCACCTGGCGCGTCCGCGCGGATGAGAGCAACGTGAAGCCGAGACTAAGAGCCAAGCCACGAGCCGGCTTGAGTAGCAGCCAAGCCAGGACCTTAATGGACGCGCACGCGTACATCACGCCTCCGCGCACTTCACAAGACGCCTCGACGGCACGTGCGCGCACCTTGCGCGTGCGCGCCGATTCGCGAATTTGATTTTTTTAGAAGTCACGTGACTTAGGCGTGGAGGTAGTTAAGAATCCCACTTTTGGGGAAAGGCTTTGGCGGGAGAAGGCTTAAGAAGACCAAGGGAGCAAGGGTTAAGGACACTTAGTTCATTTTTTAGAATTAGATATTTTGGGGAGGAGTTAGTTACACTTTTGGAGAGGAGAAGAGAGAGATTCCAAGCTTTTTCCTAGGGTTCATCTTCATTCAATTTCTGGATTTTCAGTGACTCTTTGGTGAGATCCATTACAATTCTCACTCTACTTTGTTCATGTCATAGATTTTCCTCTTCAATTTCAAGTAGTAGTTGTAATTGACCAATTCTCATAGATCTAGAATTCAACTTGTAATTTTGGATTTCATCCATACTTTGAGAATTTGATTTCTATTGTTACTCTTTGAGATTTGTTGTTAGATCCTTGTGTTGCAATACTTTTAATTCTACTTTTCTTTTCATTTTACTATGGCTTTCCTTTTTGCTCATCACATGTTTGATAAAATGTCAACACTAGCTATGGAGTAGAATTTTTACACTTGGCATAGGGTTTGGTCATTGGAAGAAGTTGAATAGTTATATCGATGGTTGAATTGGAATTAGGGATTGCTAGTTGGCTTGGAGTGCACCAAAGCTAGATTCCCATAAGGTGAAGCTAGGACTTGTGACTCAAGTTGATTGTTTTCATTTGATTTTCTTCTATACTTAGGGGATAACTAAATGAAGCAAGGCCTAATTGTTGTCAACATTGAATGAACTATAAGGATAGAATTTCTAATGTCAACCCTAAGCCAAGTCTTTTGATAATTAATTGTTTGTTTCTCATTGTTTTGCTAAAACCTTCAAAGAATTTCAACAAAGCTTACTAAACCAATAAGATGCACACTTTGGCAATTCCAAGGGAGAACGACTCGGGAGACTAATACTCTCGGATATAAATTGTAGATTGTTTGATGATAGATTTTGCGTCGGTTTAGACTATACTACGATTGATCACTTGATAATTTCTATACCTGCAAAAATTCATTTGTCAAAATGGCGCCGTTGCCGGGGAATTTGCTTAGTGTGCCATGTTATTGTTTGGATTAAGCGTGTGTATATGTACATAGTTGCATTTCATTGTAAATTGTTCAAGTGACTAACCCCTCATCGTTACAATGAATTCCATTTCCCCTTCATTGCATGACGCGTTCACAACCAAATTCGAGCTTAGTCCCTTTTGATCCGGAAATAGAACGAACTTTGTTTCATATTAGACAAGCTCGGAGGAGGCTAAGGTTTGGGAAAGGTGAAGAGGTTTTCACCACCTTAACCACCTCACTAGAAGTGAACCTTGAACCGTCACTCAAAGAAGGCATTAATCATACT
This sequence comes from Arachis stenosperma, assembly GCF_014773155.1. Taxonomy (NCBI): domain Eukaryota; kingdom Viridiplantae; phylum Streptophyta; class Magnoliopsida; order Fabales; family Fabaceae; genus Arachis; species Arachis stenosperma. The sequence continues at coordinate 116,322,687 of NC_080380.1, read as the reverse complement.
CCCATCAATTTCACTAACGATTCTTCTTTTGTTTTAGGTACTAATACCATGGATGCTCCAAGGAGAGTTACCATCAAGGAAGCGGGTGCACCGGATTATGTCCTTCAACCCCTTCATGTAACTCACCCTAACTTGAATGCAAACTTTGAATTGAAGACCGCTTTGATCAACCTCTTACCCAAGTTTCACGGACTTCCCGCACAAGACCCTATTCGACATCTCAAGGACTTCCATCGCATATGCTCAACTACTAGACAGGAAGGGTCCGATGAAGTTGCTATATGGCTGTTTGCTTTCCCTTTCTCTCTTGAGGATAGGGCTAAAGAATGGTTCTACACTCTCTCTAGTGAAGTCACCTCCGATTGGGACCTACTTAGAAGAGGATTCTTGGATAAATTCTTGCCCCCGGAGAAGATGGATAGGATAAGGAAGGAAATGTCTTGTATTGTGCAAGGTGAGACGGAAACACTCTATGAGTATTGGGAACGGTTTTGCAAACTACTAGATGCATGCCCTAATCACATGATAGACACTCAAGTATTGCTTGGATACATATGTCAAGGGATGCGAGAGCAAGATAGAACCCTCTTGGACACTTCTAGCAATGGTTCTTTGTTCAAATATAAAACAGCGGAAGAGGCATGGCAACTTATCAGTGACTTAGCCGAATCCAATCAACATATGAGGCGAAGAGTCAACCGTCCAAGGACCGTGAATGAGGTATCAACTAGTAATGAAACCACCGCTCTAACTCAATCCTTGAATGAGATGACATCCATCTTGAGGCAACTCCAATTGAACCAACAACAACCACAACAACCTCAATCATACCAACAACACCCTTCACCACTCCAACAACAAAACCAACAATTGGTCCCTCAAAAAGTATGTGGCATTTGTTCTTGCTACTCTCACTACACGGATGAGTGCCCAAGCCTTCAAGAAGACAACACCTTGGCGGCTACCCATAATTTTTATGACCGACCCAATCAAGGGTACTACCAAGGCGGTAATCCTAACCAAGGGCACCCATATCAAGGAGGAGGCTACAACCAAGGAAGTGGACACAATAATCAAAATTGGAGAGAGAACCATCAACAAGGGAATAGGGACAACAACAACAATGGAGGAGGTCAAAGATGGGGCAATAACTCACAAAATTTCTCACAAAACCGGCCATACAACTCCCAAAATCAACCATACAACCAACAAAACTCACAAAGAAACTACCAAACATACCAACCACCACATCAAAGACCACCACCCAACCAATCACAAGCTCCCCAACTCACATATGCAACCACCCCCTCCAACCAAGACGAAACACTCCGGACCATTATCCAAGGCCAAAAAGAATTGCAAAACACACTTGCTTCCGGCCTCACCGGCCTCACCTCTACACTACAAGCTCTTCTTGCACGTATGGATACACCATCAACTCCCACTCCTCAACCCCCAATACAAAGTGTGATTCCCTCTCAACCTCAACCAAACCCAAAAGGGGGCATCAATGCCATCACCCTTAGGTCCGGTACGCAACTAAAAGAGAAGGAAGCAATGGACTCAAGTCCTATCACAACCGACCAAGAGGAAGAAAGAATGGATATAGAAGAGGTAGTGGAAGAGGAACCACCACAAGTCATAGTTGAGGGTGAAGCCCAATCAACAAAGAAAACAACCAAGGCCAAGAGAACATTGGAAGAGGACATTGCTCAACCACTACCATTTCCAACACTTGCAAAGAAAGCTATGAAGCGCATGGAACTCGACCCCAAAATGGTAGAAATGTTCAAGAAAGTTGAGGTAACCATCCCCCTCTTTGATGCTATCCATCAAGTTCCTAGATATGCAAAATTTCTCAAAGATCTATGCATAAACAAGGATAGGATTCTTGAACTAGAAACCATTCCATTGGGGAGTTCTATTTCCGCTTTAATGGGAGCATTGCCCAAGAAGTGTGATAATCCGGGCCCTTGTATGGTCACTTGCACCGTTAATGGAGTTCAATCTATAGATTGCATGTGCGACCTAGGAGCATGTGTTAGCATCATGCCGCTCTCCATCTACCGGGTATTGAAGTTGCCACCACTAAAAAGGTCGACGGCAAGATTTGTCCTAGCGGATAAAAGCATAATAACCGTGATGGGTGTTGCGGAAGACGTATTGGTGAACATAAAAGGATTGGTGTTTCCGATTGACTTTTATGTCCTTGAAATGCCATCAAGTGAAACCGAGAGAGCATCATCTATTCTCCTTGAAAGACCATTTTTGAGAACTTCTAGATTCAAGCTAGATGCCTACTCGGGGACCTACTCTTTTGAAATAGATGGAAGAGTTGTGAGTTTTAGCCTAGAAGAAGCAATGAAGCATCCACCGGAGAATCACTCTCTATTCCGGTGTGACCCAATTGATAACATGGTTGCCGAAGTGCACCTTGCAAAGTTAAATGAGAAGTACATGGTTGAAGAAGCAAATGGAAGCTCAAGCGAACTAAACACCACACACCATACAAACCATCCGGAAACTCAAACTTCAAAGAAGGACCAAAAGATGGAATTGAAGCCACTACCACCTCACTTAAGGTATTCATACCTTGGTGAAGCCCAAAAGCTACCCGTAATAATTGCACAAGATTTAACCCCTCAACAAGAAGAAAAATTGCTAAATGTATTGAGGAAGAACAAAAAGGCAATTGGGTGGAGTTTGGCGGATCTAGTGGGAATAAGCCCCCAAGTATGCGAGCACCGCATATTCCTTGAAGAAGGAGCAAGACCGGTCCGACAACCCCAAAGGAGACTTAACCCAACCATTCTTGAGGTGGTGAAGAAAGAAGTCACTAAGCTACTTGAAGCGGACATCATCTATCCTATCTCGGATAGCGAATGGGTAAGCCCGGTCCAAGTAGTGCCAAAGAAGTCCGGAGTGACAACAATCAAAAACGAAAGTGGTGAACTTATAGCAACAAGAGTGCAAAATTCTTGGAGAGTATGCATAGACTACCGAAGATTGAATGCGGCCACAAGAAAAGATCACTTTCTACTACCATTTATTGATCAAATGCTTGATTGATTAGCCGGTAAATCATATTATTGTTTTCTTGATGGATACTCCGGATACTTCCAGATCCAAATTGCTCTAGAGGACCAAGAAAAAACCACATTTACTTGCCCCTTTGGAACGTATGCTTACAAGCGTATGCCATTTGGCCTATGCAATGCACCGGCAACGTTTCAAAGATGCATGATGAGCCTATTTGCGGATTTTCTAGAGCAATCGATGGAAGTTTTCATGGATGATTTTAGTGTGTATGGTGATTCATTTGAGCATTGCTTAGGTAACCTTGAAAAAGTCTTAGAGAGATGCACCAAAACAAACCTTGTCTTAAATTTTGAAAAATGTCATTTCATGGTCAAACAAGGTATTGTTTTGGGACACATAGTCTCAAAAGAAGGCATCTCCGTGGATCCGGCAAAAATAAATGTCATATCTAGTTTACCTTACCCCTCCTGCGAGAGGGAAGTCCGTTCTTTTCTTGGACATGCAGGATTTTACCGGAGATTCATCAAGGACTTTAGCAAGGTGGCCCTACCTCTCTCTCGATTACTACAAAAAGACACCGAATTTGAGATGAGCAAGGAATGTATGGAAGCATACGACAAACTCAAGGTAGCATTGACACAAGCTCCTATTGTACGAGCACCCAATTGGACTCAACCCTTTGAAATCATGTGTGATGCTTCGAATTATGCGATAGGAGCCGCGTTAGCACAACGCGAGGGTAAGATTCCCTATGTCATAGCTTATGCTTCCAAAACATTAGACGGAGTCCAATCCAATTACACTACTACCGAAAAGGAACTCCTAGCTATTGTTTTTGCTTTGGACAAGTTCCGAGCCTATCTTCTTGGTTCCAAGGTAGTAGTGTACTCGGATCACGCAGCACTAAAGTACTTGTTGGCCAAAAAGGAATCAAAACCAAGATTAATTCGTTGGGTGCTTTTGCTACAAGAATTTGACTTGGAAATTAAAGATAGGAGCGGTTCCCAAAACCTAGTGGCGGACCATTTAAGTCGCCTCGAACACACAAAAGGCGACACCACTCCTATCAATGATTCCTTTCCTTTAGATGCCTTGCATGCAATCTCGGAAGTGGTTCCTTGGTATGCCCCAATAGCAAACTATTTGGTTTCACGCACTTTCCCTCCCAATCTCGACAAAAATAAAAGGGATAAACTGAAGAACGAATCCAAATACTATATTTGGGATGATCCCTATTTGTGGAGGTGTGGAGCGGACCAAATAGTGCGACGGTGCATACCTCAAACCGAATTCCAAGCAATCTTGGACGCTTGCCATGCTTCCGAAGGAGGTGGTCACTATGGGCCCCAAAGAACGGCAAGAAAGGTCCTTGATTGTGGATTTTGGTGGCCAACCCTTCTCAAAGATGCTTCTCTCTATTGCAAATCTTGTCCCCAATGTATTAGGTTTGGAGATATTTCCAAGAAGGACGAAATTCCCCAACAAAATATGCTTTTTTGTGAAGTCTTTGACGTATGGGGAATCGACTTCATGGGACCATTTCCAAATTCCAATGGCTTTCTCTACATCTTGTTAGCCGTCGATTATGTGTCAAAATGGGTGGAGGCAATCCCCACCCGAACGGATGACGCTAATGTTGTGTATTCTTTTGTGAGGAACAATATTATTTGTCGCTTTGGCGCCCCAAGAGCAATCATAAGCGACCAAGGATCCCACTTTTGCAACAAAAGAATAGACGGCCTCATGAGAAAATATGGCATCATCCACAAAGTCGCCACGGCTTACCACCCTCAGACAAACGGCCAAGCCGAAGTCTCTAACCGGGAAATCAAGCATGTGTTGGAAAGAATTGTAAAGCCGAATAGGAAAGATTGGAGCATCAAACTCGCCGATGCACTATGGGCCTATCGAACGGCTTACAAGACACCCATTGGTATGAGCCCCTTCCGGCTTGTATATGGTAAAGCATGTCACTTACCGGTGGAGATTAAACACAAAGCCTATTGGGCCGTAAAGGAATGCAATATGAACTTGAGTGGGGCCGGAATAGAGAGAAAGCTTCAATTGGCGGAATTGGAATGTTTGAGATTAGAAGCCTACGACAACTCTAGGCTTTACAAGGAAAAGTTGAAAGCCATCCATGACAAGAACATTAGGAGAAGAGAGTTCCAACCCGGTGACCTAGTTCTCCTCTACAATTCAAGGTTGAGATTACTACCCGAAAAGCTAAGATCAAGGTGGGATGGACCTTACCAAGTGGAGAAGGTGGAACCTTATGGGGTCTACCACTTGCGCCACCCAACAAGCCCGGACATCTTCAAGGTAAATGGGCACCGTCTCAAATTGTATCATGGTGAGCAAAGAAAGAACTCCAAGGAATTTGAAGTGTTCCTCTTGAGGGACGCAACTCTTGAACAAGCATTATGAGCTACAGAAAGTCCAACTTAAGGACGTTAAACAAAAGTGCTAGGTGGGAGACACCCCACCATGGTAAGATCTTCCTTTGAGCTTTGTACATAGACACTTGACTTCATGTTTGTTAGCTAGATTTTAATGTCAATTCTCCTTCATTTGTTAAGGTTCATTGATAGTTCACCAATTAAAGTGCCCTGCTATAGTGTTTCAGTGGCTATATGGGGGGGAGGGGGTTGAAACATCAAAAGTGATGCAAAAACAAGCAAATTCAGAAAAAGCACCCCCTCTGCGCGTGCGCGCACCTGGCGCGTACGCGCCCTTAAAGCACTCAGCGGTCATTTACGCAGACGCGCACCGTGCGCGGACGCGTGGATCGCGAATGACAGCCCTCTATACATTTATCCGAGAGTTGCGCCCACACCATGCCAAGACCATGCCTGAAGCACAGGAAGCTCGCGCGTGCGCGCACATGGCGCGTCCGCGCGTCTGGACGAAATCTGGCAATCGACGCGCAAGCGTACTGTGCGCGTCCGCGCCGATTGCCTTGCTGCACCCCTAGTACATCTTACAGAGAGTTAGGCCAATTCTAAGCCTACGCTAAGCCACGGGCCCAACACCTTTGCCGCGTGCGCGCACCTGGTGCGCACGCGTCCATACACTGTGAGCACGAAATGCGTGCGCGCGCCCTAGCCGCGCACGCGCCCATCGATTCTGCACTCCTCTCTAAGCCACTTTACAGAGAGTTGAGCCTCCTCCAGGCCTTTTTCATGCCTGGGGCACAACCGCATTGACGCGTGCGCGCACCGTGCGTGCGCGCGCCAAAAGCCCAAAAGCAACCTCTGGTACTTCGTCCAGAGAGTTATGCCACCCCTGTGCCTTTCCTGTGCCACCAGCCCACGCGCCCCACTCCTCCTCGCCTCCCTGCGCGCGCACGCGCGGGTGATCGGCGCCAATGTAAGAAGGGGCATACTCACCCCTTGACTCTCATTTTACATTTCCCCCCCTCTTCTCATACCTTCCACTACACACCCAACTTGAAAAGGGGCACACTTACCCCTTCATCCTCATTCCACCATTCCCCCTTCTCCACTACCTTCTACCACCTATCACCAATGGCTCCATATTAACTCTTCACCCTCCATCAACCCACACTACAACTTCTTCTCCCATATCATTCTCCATCTCACAAGGTATCCAATAATCTCTTGTGATTCTTAATCATTTAGTTGCACCATCTCTTAGGTAGCTTCTTTCTTTTCTTTCTTCTTTCTTTAATATTTTTGGGATGTCTTTGCTCTTTTCTCTCTTTCAATCTAATTCTTCATGGGCATTTGGGTCTCAAACTCACTTACATGAGTAGATGAATGGTGTTGCTTAATTTTCTTGCAATCAATATGCACTATAATCACTAATAATGGATTGTGGAATGTTACATTGCTCTCATTTTCACATAATCACATACTACTTCAAGGATGCACGCCAGGTGTTCGATGAAAGGCAAACTTGAATTTTGGACTCATTGTGACTACCTTGCCTCTCCATCAATCACTTTTGAGTGCATCCCCACTTTCCACAATCCATTCACTCACATTTTCCTAGCTTGCTTTCCATTTATGGTCCCTAAGGGTGTGCGCCTCTCACGCTCCTTACTTGCGTGCTTAAATTGCCCTTGCACCATATGGAAATGATTTGCCTTGCTTTTCTCATGTTATCATAGTTACATGTTGCAGCTGTCATGTGACAATGATACCCATATTCTATGGCATAACTTTTCATTGCATATTCGCATTTACTTCCACTCATTTGGGGTTTAATGTTTTCCCTTTCTTTGCTCTCATAGGATGGTCACCAAAAGGAACAAAGGGAAAGCCCCAAAGAAGCCAGCTTCCAATAAAGCACACCACGACCTAACGGCCAAGCCACTCTTAAAGAAGACTAAGGGCCCCGTTGATGTTCTAGAGAAGGATAACCCTCCTAAGGATTCGAACAAGTTCCCCAACCGCTATTGCGAACTTGTTTACTCAAGAATGATTGAAAGGAATTATCATCCGGAACTCCTCCTAGCCCTACCGGCCCACCTCAATCCGATTGTGATGCCACACATTAACCGGAGGCAATGGAAGTTCCTCTTGAGGCAACCAACGGAGGCCAATCTCTCATGGGTGGTGGAATTCTATTCCAACTACCACTCACCCCTTCTCACATCAATATTTGTGCGGCGAAAGCAAGTGTCGGTCACAGTGGAAACCATCCGAGAAGTCCTTGGGATTGAACTGTCAACGGATGCATATGACGCCTACCAAGAAGTCTTGGCTACATGCGATGACCGTGCATTTGATTGGAGTGCGATCCTCCGCGTCATTGCTTTACCCGACGCATATTGGATTCGGGGGACCATAAAGCAACGACCCAAAGGTTTAGATGTCCGCCACCTCACTCAAGAAGCCACGGCATGGGCCCAAATTCTGGCTCACTACGTGCTCCCAAGCACACATGGGTCATCCATCACCGCCGAGCTGGCCTTATTAATATGGTGCATCTTAACCGATAAACCGGTCGACGTTTCGTATGCCATCCGCCAATCCATGGGGCGCATTCACGCCAAGGGAAATCTGCCATTCCCTGCTTTAGTGACGGCATTAGTTGCGAAAGCCGGCGTCAACCGGGAGGCTAAAGATAGGAGAACCACAATTCCGGTCGATGGTGATATAATTCCGACCAAGAGATGCCTCAAGCCTCCGGAAGCCACCAAGGACATTGGACTACCCACACAAACTTGCAACCCTACCACTTCATCTACATCACAAAAATCGGCCGCCCAACGCCTTGAGGACCTTCACAAGAAAATAGACCGTTATGAGAGGCGTAACCAACGCCGTTATACTCATGTGAAGAGACTTCTAAGCAAAGTAGCCCCACCTATGGAGGAACCCGATATCTCCACATCCACCGCAACTTCAAGCGAAGATAGCGATGACATTGGAGATGTGGGACACTCGGAGCTCAACCACCCACTGCGCCTAGCCTATAGCACGGAGGACCGTGCTAAATTTTAAGTGTGGGGAGGTCGACCGACCGATCTCCGTAGGTAACATCTGAATAAATTAGGATAGGTTGCATGATTAGGTTTTAGTTAACACCATTTGCATGATAAGTTTACTTGGTTGGAACAATGAAATTCTTTCTTAGGAAACCAATACCGTGGGGCATTGCAAATTTTAAATGCTTTGATGCAAAAAAAAAAAAAATTTGCATGAGGAATTATATTTTGGAACATGGGTTTGAGTTAAGAACACAAGCTAGTGAGTTTTGAGCCTAATTGCGTGGTTACATTTTATAACCACTTATTCTCCATTCTTGTGTGCAATATTCTCCTTCTATGATTGTAATCTGTGATTTGTTTGATTCTTTATGTCCATCAATCTGTGTATACATGCAGTTATATGATTGAGGCCATCATTTCATTAGCTCACATATCCAAACAGCCAACCCTTTTATATTCCTTTGTTAGCCAACTTTGAGCCTACGCTTAACCCACTTATTCTCATTTTAGCACATTACAAGCCTTAAAGCGGAAAACAATGAATGTCCTTTATTTGGATCTTTGATTGGCTTAGGCTAGTGAGTGTGAGTGCCATCCGAGAGTGGGAAGATTTTAGGGCGTTGGTTGGGATAAAAAGGGCGTTTGTGTTTGTATTTTTACATTGGGAAATTGGGTACATGCTCATGTATTGATCAAATGTATAGACCTTATGCATTGATGTTCTTGTACATGGTTTGAAAAAAAAAAAGAGAAGAAAAATAATAAAAGGGGACAAAATGCCCCAAAGCGAAGCCCAATAAGATCAATGCATAAGTGTTGTGTGAAACGAAAAAATTTTTGCATGAGTATGTGGAAAAGTGAGGAATGGGTAGTTAGGTTAGTGCTTAATTGTATAGGTCATTATGTAGGTTAGGTGGGAAAATCTAAGTTGATCAAAGATTCAAATCCCAAGTCCACTAGCCATATATGACCCTACCTTGACCCTAGCCCCATTACAACCTAAGGAAAAGACCTCATGATAATTGTATGCATGCATTGGATAATTGTTGATTGTTAGATGAAAAACAAGTCTTGGAAAGCATGATTAGGGGAGAATTGAGAGAATAAACCCCAAACACCGAGTGACTAGAGTGCAAACATTTCCGGTGAGGGTTCGATGCTCAATCCTATGATTCCCGGCTCTCGCAAGCATTCCTTATGCAAAGATTACACATAATGCATTTGATGCTTAGAAAGTGGCAAGTCCTATGCTTTGACCACCATCGTGTCCCATGTGCTCGCATACGTCCTAAGAAGGCTAATTTGTTCCCAACCAAGTGGATAGTAACACTAGTCATAGTTGCATGCATATAAGTAGGTTGCATTTCATGAGTCTTATACTTTTGCGATCCCTCGGTCGTCTGTGTTTCTTTGCATTTCTCTAAGCATGAGGACATGCTAGAATCTAAGTATGGGGAGGTTGACAAACCCCATTTTGAGGGTTTATCTTGTGCTGATTTCAGGGGTTTTATCAATGATTCCACACACTTTCTATATGAAAGTACAAGATTTTGCATTCATTTCCTAGTTTTGCCTCATGGATGAAAACATGCTTATTTTGTACTAAAATAGATACATTTCTAATCTTCTGTTGATGCCATTCGATGCCGTGACTTGTGTGTTAAGTGGTTTCAGGATATAGATAGGAATGGACCGGAAGAGAGAAGGAAGACGGATGCAAAGGAAAGAAGCATGAGGTTTGAGCCTTGGGAATTTCCGCATGGGCGCGTGCGCGCACCTGGCGCGTCCGCGCGGATGAGAGCAACGTGAAGCCGAGACTAAGAGCCAAGCCACGAGCCGGCTTGAGTAGCAGCCAAGCCAGGACCTTAATGGACGCGCACGCGTACATCACGCCTCCGCGCACTTCACAAGACGCCTCGACGGCGCGTGCGCGCACCTTGCGCGTGCGCGCCGATTCGCGAATTTGATTTTTTTAGAAGTCACGTGACTTAGGCGTGGAGGTAGTTAAGAATCCCACTTTTGGGGAAAGGCTTTGGCGGGAGAAGGCTTAAGAAGACCAAGGGAGCAAGGGTTAAGGACACTTAGTTCATTTTTTAGAATTAGATATTTTGGGGAGGAGTTAGTTACACTTTTGGAGAGGAGAAGAGAGAGATTCCAAGCTTTTCCCTAGGGTTCATCTTCATTCAATTTCTGGATTTTCAGTGACTCTTTGGTGAGATCCATTACAATTCTCACTCTACTTTGTTCATGTCATAGATTTTCCTCTTCAATTTCAAGTAGTAGTTGTAATTGACCAATTCTCATAGATCTAGAATTCAACTTGTAATTTTGGATTTCATCCATACTTTGAGAATTTGATTTCTATTGTTACTCTTTGAGATTTGTTGTTAGATCCTTGTGTTGCAATACTTTTAATTCTACTTTTCTTTTCATTTTACTATGGCTTTCCTTTTTGCTCATCACATGTTTGATAAAATGTCAACACTAGCTATAGAGTAGAATTTTTACACTTGGCATAGGGTTTGGTCATTGGAAGAAGTTGAATAGTTATATCGATGGTTGAATTGGAATTAGGGATTGCTAGTTGGCTTGGAGTGCACCAAAGCTAGATTCCCATAAGGTGAAGCTAGGACTTGTGACTCAAGTTGATTGTTTTCATTTGATTTTCTTCTATACTTAGGGGATAACTAAATGAAGCAAGGCCTAATTGTTGTCAACATTGAATGAACTATAAGGATAAAATTTCTAATGTCAACCCTAAGCCAAGTCTTTTGATAATTGATTGTTTGTTTCTCATTGTTTTGCTAAAACCTTCAAAGAATTTCAACAAAGCTTACTAAACCAATAAGATGCACACTTTGGCAATTCCAAGGGAGAACGACTCGGGAGACTAATACTCTCGGATATAAATTGTAGATTGTTTGATGATGGATTTTGCGTCGGTTTAGACTATACTACGATTGATCACTTGATAATTTCTATACCGGCAAAAATTCATTTGTCAATGCGCTGGCTTCTGTGCGTGGGCACAGATCTGTGCGTCCGCACAGATCCTGATTTCCATTCTATCCTGAGCATGGGCACAGCCTGTGCATGGGCACAGGTCCTGATTTTTACCCTGTTCTTTGCGTGGACACAGACCTGTGCGTGGGCACAGGTGCTGTTTTTGACCCCTATGCGTGGGCACAGAAGCTGTGCGTGGGCATAGGCTGAGATGCTTTTCTCCTTTGTTTTCTTCATGTTTTCTCCTTTTTTGCATACTTTCTTCTACTTCTACCAACACATTCTTGCCTCTATGACCTGAAATCACTCAACAACCATATCACGGCATCGAATGGAATAAAAGTGGGATTAAATTGCTTAATTTAAGCACAAAAATGCATGTTTTCACATTTAGATTCAATTTAGGGATCAAACACAAAAGTATGCTATTATGGTACTTAAGTGTAGGTTTATGTGATAAAATTCACCCAAATCAAGCTAAAATATATCGAAAAATATAGACTTATCAATTCCCCCACACTTAAACAATAGCATGTCCTCATGCTAAACCAACAAGGAGAATGATCAGAAGGGAAACAACTTATTGAATGCAACTACCTATGTGCATGCAAGTATGTATATACTATATATATCTATCTATCGATAATGTCCTATTGATTTGGTGAAAGAAACAATCAAATTTCAAGCAAGTGTATAGACATATAGGGCTAGGCAAATAAATAACTCAATGCAATAAAAATCTAAAGAATTGATTTACTCATAAAAAATGAAGCAACTTGCAAGAATACATGATAAGAGGTATGGAAACATAGAGTTGAGTGATCGAACCCTCACTAGGTGTGTATACACTCTCAATGCTCGGTGTTTTAGGGTCTAATCACTCAAGTCTCCTCCTAATCATACTTTCAAGATTTTGCTTTTCATCTAACAATCAACAACTATGTGATGCGTGAGTGCAAGTATCATGAGGCTTTAGAGGGTTGTAATGGGTTAGGGTTAAGGTAAGATAAATATGGCTAAGTGGACTAAGGAATTGGATCTTTGATTAGCTCAAGTATCCAACTCAACCAAATAACAAAATATGCAACCTAACTTCCCATAATCACACTTTTTATACACATTCATGCATCTTTTTCATCCAAAACTACATATGCATTTCTTATTCATCATTTTTTTTCTTTGGGATGACTTTTGTCCCATCTTCTTCTTCTTCTTCTTCTTCTTCTTCTTATTATTATTATTATTATTATTATTATATTATTATTATTATTATTATTATTATTATTATTATTATTATTATTATTATTATTATTATTATTATTATTATTATTATTATTATTTCATTTTATTTTTTTTCATTTTTTTCTAAGACAAATGCATATGGTTAAAGCAAATTGATGATACATGAATGTGCACCCATTTCCCAAATTTTTTTTCTTTTTCAATGTATACCCAATACAATCTTCTTCATTCACTACCAATATTTCCCAAAAGTTCCCCCACACTTAAATGAAACACATTCTTCAACATAAGCTAATCAAAGATGCAATTCAAGGTAATTCATGGTTTTCCGCTTAGGGTTGTGATGTGCTAACAATTAGAACAAATGGGATTAAGAGGCTCAAAAGGGGTTAACAAAGGTAGATGCAAGGGTAGGTCCATATGGGTGAGTGAGTTTAATACAAAAATGGCCTCAATCATGCTAAATGCATTCAAAATATCAAACATTGGAAATAAAGAATCAAGCAAAACTAAAATTACAATTATAGAAGGAGCATAGCACACAATAAACAAAAATAGTGGTTAAAATGTATAACCACTCATTAAGGCTCAACAACTCACAAGGTTGCTTTGTTCTATCTCTCTTCTATGTTCCATAAAAAATCATTCAAGCAAGTTTTAAAAACAATTTTCCAAATCAATTCAATAGAATGCCCTTGAAACAAAATTCTTGGAAAATTCTTTTGTTATTTTTCACCAAAGTTATTTCCTATATATGTATGTATGTATGTTGTGATGGATGAAATTTCAAAATCTTTCCTAGTTCTTCCTAATTTTCAACATCGCAAAAACTAATATGAACAATTAGGACAAAAGTGAACTAGGTGCTATACTATTCACAACAACCAATCACAACTTCTATTTATAAAATATATACCATGCAAAAGATGCAAAATGTAATAGATATAAATGATAAACCCCATTTTGAGAGTTTATCTTGTATTGATTTCAGGGGTTTTATCAATGATTCCACACACTTTTTATATGAAAATACAAGACTTTGTGTTCCTTTCCTAATTTTTGCCTCATGGATGAAAACATGCTTATTTTGTACTAAATTAGATACATTTCTAATCTTCTCTTGGTGCCATTCGATGCCGTGACCTATGTGTTAAGTGGTTTTAGAATATAGGGAAGGGATGAACTGGAAGAGAGAAGGAGAATGGGCGCAAAGGAAGGGAGCATGAGAAATTGATCCTTGGGAACATCAGCAAGGGCGCGTGCGCGTACTTGGCGCGCCCGTGTGGATTGCGCAGCTAGAAGTCAAAGTCAGAAGCCAAGCTACGAGCCGGCATGTGTAGCGGCTAAGCCATAATCCCCTTGGGCGCGCACGCGTACGTTGCGCCTCCGCTCGCATTGCAAGATGCCCCAGTGGCGCGCAAGCGTGCTTTGCGCGTGCGCGCCGATGCTCGAATATGATTTTTTAAATAGTCACGTGACCTGGGCGTGGAGACAGTTGGAGATCCCATCTTGGGGAAGTGCCTTGGCGGGAAGAGCTTAAGAAGACCAGGGGTTGAAGGGTTAAGGGACTTTTGCTCATTTTTAGATTGTTCTAGATATTTTTGCTATGGGTAGTTACACTCTTGGGTAGAGAGAGAGGGAGATTCCAAGCTCTCATTAGGGTTCATCTTCTTCAACTAATGAATTCTCAATCACTCTTTGGTGAGATCCATTGAAATTCTCAATTTACTTTGTTCATGTTATAGATCTTCTTCTCTAATCTCAATTAGTGTTTGTAATTGCTCAATTCTCATAGATCTTAGATTCAACTTTGTAGCTTTGGATTCTATAAATTTCTTGAGAAGTTCATTTCCATTGTTGTTCTTTGTTAATTGTTGTTAGTTTCTTGTGTTGAAGCACTTTCAATTCTACTTTCTTCTCATTCTTACTATGCCTTTCATCCATGCTCATCAATTGTTTGATAAAATGCCAACATTAGTTATGGAGTAAAAGTTTCTTACTTGGCATAGGGTTTGGACCATTAGAAAGAGTTGAATAATTTATGTCAATTGTTGATTTGGAATTAGAAATTGCTAATTGACTTGGAGTGCACTAAAGCTAGATTTCCCTAAGGATAAAACTAGGACTTGTGACTCAAGTTAGTTACTCTCATTTGACTTTCCTCTATACCTAGGGGTTAACTAAATGAAGCAAGGCCTAATTGTTATCATCATTGAAGGAACTATAAGGATAGAATTTCTAATACCGACCCTAGGCCAAGCCTTCAAAAATTGATTGTTTGTCATCTATTTTGCTAAACCCTCAAAGAATCATAATAAGGCTTCCTACTCAATAAGATGCATTCTCTAGCAATTCCAAGGGAGGACGACTCGGGAGACTAGTACTCTCGGTTATAGATTGTAGGATTGTTTGATGCGAAGTTTGAATGTCGATTGGACTATACTCACGATTATATCCATTATTGAATTCTATATCGGCATGATAAATTTCGTTTATCAAAATGGCGCCGTTGCCGGGGATTTTGCTTAGTGTGCCATGTTATTGTTTAGAGTAATTATGTGTATATGCATATAGTTGCATTTCATTGTGATTATTTGTTCAAGTGACTAACCCCTCATCGTTACCATGAATTTTACTTCTCCTTCATTGCATGACGCGTTCACAACCGAATCCGAGCTTAGTCCGGAACGAACTTTGCTTCATATTAGACAAGCTCGGAAGCGGTTAAGTTTTGGAAAAGGTGAAAAGGTTTTCACCACCTCAACCACCTTACTAAAAGTGAACATTGAACCGTCACTCAAAGAAGGCAATAATCATTCTCCCATCAATATCACTAACAACACTTCTTCTGTTTTAGGTACTAACGCCATGGATGCTCCGAGGAGAGTTACTATCAAGGAAGTGGGTGCACCGGATTATGTCCTTCAACCCCTTCATGTAACTCACCCCAACTTGAATGCAAACTTTGAACTCAAGACCGCTTTAATCAACCTCCTACCTAAGTTCCATGGGCTTCCCGCACAAGACCCTATTCGACATCTCAAAGACTTTCATCGTATATGCTCAACAACTAGGCGGGAAGGATCCGATGAAGTTGCTATATGGTTGTTTGCTTTCCCTTTCTCTCTTGAAGACAAGGCTAAAGAATGGTTCTACACTCTATCTAGTGAAGTCACCTCCGATTGGGACTTGCTTAGAAGAGGATTCTTGGATAAATTCTTGCCACCGGAGAAGATGGATAGGCTAAGGAAGGAAATGTCTTGTATTGTACAAGGTGAAACGGAACCACTATACGAGTATTGGGAACGGTTTCGTAAGCTACTAGACGCATGTCCTAATCACATGCTTGATACTCAAGTATTGCTTGGATACATATGTCAAAGGATGTGAGAACAAGATAGAACTCTCTTGGACACCTCTAGCAATGGTTCTTTGTCTAAATATAAAACAACGGAGGAGGCATGGCAACTTATCATTGACTTAGCCGAATCCAATCAACATATGAGACGAAGAGTCAACCGCCCAAAAACCGTGAATGAGGTATCAACTAGTAGCGAAACTACCGCTCTAACCAAATCCTTGAGTGAAATGACATCCATCTTGAGGCAACTCCAATTGAGCTAACAACAACCACAACAATCTCCACCCCCTCAACAATACAATCAACAATTGGTCCCTCAAAAAGTGTGTGGCATTTGTTCTTGCTATTCCCACTACACGGATGAGTGCCCAAGCCTTCAAGAAGACAACACTTTGGCGGCTACCCATAATTTCTATGACCGCCCAAATCAAGGGTACTACCAAGGCGGTAACCCTAACCAAGGGCACCCTTATCAAGGAGGAAGCTACAATCAAGGGAGTGGGAATCACAATCAAAATTGGAGAGACAATCATCAACAAGGAAATAGGGACAACAACAACAATGGAGGAGGTCAAAGATGGAACAACAACTCACAAAATCGGCCACCATACAACCAACAAAATCAACCATACAACCAACAAAACCAACAAAGAAACTACCAAACATACCAACCACCACATCAAAGACCATCACCCAACCAATCACAAGCTCCTCAACTCACATATCCATTCGCCCCCTCTAACCAAGATGATACACTCCGGACCATCATCCAAGGCCAAAAGGAACTACAAAACACACTTGCTTCCGGTCTCACCGGCCTCACCTCTACACTACAAGCTCTTCTTGAACGCATGGACTCACCATCAAACCCTACTCCTCAACCCCCAATCCAAAGCTTTCTCCCCTCTCAACCTCAACTCAATCCTAAGGGAGGCATCAATGCCATCACCCTAAGATCCAGAACACAATTAAAAGAGAAGGGAGCAAAGGATTCAAATCCAATCACAATCGCTCAAGAGGAGGAGAGAATATATATAGAAGAGGTAGTGGAAGAGGAGACACCACAAGTCATAGTTGAGGATGAAACTCAACCAACAAAAGAGACCCCCAAGACTAAGAGAACCTTAGAAGAAGAAATTGCTCAACCACTCCCATTTCCAACACTTGCAAAGAAAGCTAGGAAGCGCGTAGAACTTGACCTCAAAATGATAGAAATGTTCAAGAAAGTCGAGGTAACCATCCCCCTCTTTGATGCTATCCATCAAGTGCCTAGATATGCAAAATTCCTTAAAGATCTATGCAAGAACAAGGATAGAATTCTTGAATTGGAAACCATCCCATTGGGGAGTTCTATTTCCGCTTTAACGGGAGCATTGCCCGAGAAGTGTGATGATCCAGGCCCTTGTATGGTCACTTGCACCGTCAATAGAGTTCAATTCATAGATTGTATGTGTGACCTCGGAGCATGTGTTAGCATCATGCCTCTCTCTGTCTATCGGGTATTGAAGTTACCACCACTAAAAAGGTCGACGGCAAGATTCGTCCTAGCGGATAAAAGCATAATAACCGTGACGGGTGTTGCGGAAGATGTATTGGTGAATATCAAAGGGTTGGTGTTTCCGATTGACTTCTATGTCCTTGAAATGCCATCAAGTGAAACCGAGAGAGCATCATCCATCCTACTTGGAAGACCATTTTTGAGAACTTCTAGATTTAAGCTAGATGCCTACTCGGGAACTTACTCATTTGAGATAGATGGGAGAGTCGTAAGTTTTAGCCTAGAAGAAGCAATGAAGCATCCTGGTGGACGAAATTGTGAACTATACTTTTTCACGACTCTCATAATCCCTGGTAATGGCTCCAAGAACTTGGTGCGCTTAATACCATGGCATTACACAATTTCGCACAACTAACCAGCAAGTGCACTGGGTCGTCCAAGTAATAAACCTTACGTGAGTAAGGGTCGATCCCACGGAGATTGTTAGTATTGAAGCAAGCTATGGTCATCTTGTAAATCTTAGTCAGGCAAACTCAGATATATATGGTGATGAACGAAAATAACATAAAAGATAAAGATAGTGATACTTATGTATATCATTGGTGTAAGAGCTTCAGACAAGTGTATGAAGATGCCTTCCCTTCCGTCTCTCTGCTTTCCTACTGTCTTCATCCAACCCTTCTTACTCCTTTCCATGGCAAGCTCGTATAGGGTCTCACTGTTGTCAGCAGCTACCTCCCATCCTCGCAGTGAAAGCTAATGCTCAATACTCTGTCACAGTACGGCCAATCACCGGTTCGGTTCCCTCCCCTACCGGAATAGAATAACTCTTTTGCGTCTGTCACTAACGCCCAGTAGGTTACAGGTTTGAAGCACGTCACAGTCATTCAGTCATTGAATCCTACTCAGAATACCACAGACAAGGTTAGACCTTCCGGATTCTCTTGAATGCTGCCATCAGTTCTTGCCTATACCACGAAGACTCTGATCTCACGGAATGGTTGGCTCGTTTGTCAGGCGAGCACTCGGTTGTCAGGCGATCAACCATGCATCGTGCAATCAGGAATCCAAGAGATATTCACTAAGCCTCAGATGCTTGTAGAACAAGAATGGTTGTCAGTCACCTTGTTCATGGGTGAGAATGGTGATGGGCGTCAATCATCACCTTCATCATGTTGAAGAACAAGTGATATCTTGGACAAAGAACAAGCGGAATTTGAATGGAAGAACAATAGTAATTGCATTAATACTCGAGGTACAGCAGAGCTCCACACCTTAATCTATGGTGTGTAGAAACTCCACCGTTGAAAATACATAAGCATAAGGTCTAGGCATGGCCGAATGGCCAGCCTCCCAATGATCTAAGAACTAAAATGTTCAAAGATGATCTAGAGATCTAAAAGTGATCAAAAGATTTTTATACAATAGTAAAAGGTCCTACTTATAAGAAACTAGTAGCCTAGGGTGTACAGAAATGAGTAAATGACATAAAAATCCTCTTCCGGGCCCACTTGGTGTGTGCTTGGGCTGAGCAATGAAGCAATTTCGTGTAGAGACTCTTCTTGGAGTTAAACGCCAGCTTTGGTGCCAGTTTGGGCGTTTAACTCCCATTTAGGTGCCAGTTCCAACGTTTAACGCTGGGATTTCTTGAGGTGACTTTGAACGCCGGTTTGGGCCATCAAATCTTGGGCAAAGTATGGACTATTATATATTGCTGGAAAGCCCAGGATGTCTACTTTCCAACGCCGTTGAGAGCGCGCCAATTGGGCTTCTGTAGCTCCAGAAAATCCACTTCGAGTGCAGGGAGGTCAGAATCCAACAGCATCTGCAGTCCTTTTGAGTCTCTGAATCAGATTTTTGCTCAGGTCCCTCAATTTCAGCCAGAAAATACCTGAAATCACAGAAAAACACACAAACTCATAGTAAAGTCCAGAAAAGTGAATTTTAATTAAAAACTAATAAAAATATACTAAAAACTAACTAGATCATACTAAAAACATACTAAAAACAATGCCAAAAAGTATACAAATTATCCGCTCATCACAACACCAAACTTAAATTTTTGCTTGTCCCCAAGAAACTGAAGATCAAATAAGATAAAAAGAAGAGAGTATGCAATGAATTCCAAAAACATCTGTGAAGATCAGTATTAATTAGATGAGCGGGGCTTTTACTTTTTGCCTCTGAATAGTTTTGGCATCTCACTCTATCCCTTGTAATTCAGAATGATTGGCTTCTTTAGGAACTTAGAATCCAGATAGTGTTAATGATTCTCCTAGTAAAGTATGATGATTCTTGAACATAGCTATTTATTGAGTCTTGGCTGTGGCCCAAAGCACTCTGTCTTCCAGTATTACCACCGGATACATACATGCCACAGACACATAATTGGGTGAACCTTTTCAGATTGTGACTCAGCTTTGCTAAAGTCCCCAATTAGAGGTGTCCAGGGTTCTTAAGCACACTCTTATTGCCTTGGATCACAACTTTATTCTTTCTTTTTCTTTCTTTTTTTCTCTTTCTCTTTTTTTTTTTTCGGTTTTTTTTTTGAAATGCTTTTTCTTGTTTCAAGAATCATTTTATTGATTTTTCAGATCCTCAGTAACATGTCTCCTTTTTCATCATTCTTTCAAGAGCCAACATTCATGAACCACAAATTCAAAAGACATATGCACTGTTTAAGCATACATTCAGAGAACAAAAGTGTTGCCACCACAACAAAATAATTAAACTATTATAAAATTCAAAATTCATGCAATTCTTTCCTTTATCAATTAGGCACGTTTTTATTGAAGAAAGGTGATGGATTCATAGGACATTCATAACTTTAAGGCATAGACACTAAGACACTAATGATCACAAGGCACAAACATGGATAAACATAAAGCATAAAAATCGAAAAACAGAAGAATAAAGAACAAGGAAATCAAAGAACGGGTCCACCTTAGTGATGGCGGCTCTTTCTTGCTCTTGAAGATCCTATGGAGTGCTTGAGCTCCTCAATGTCTCTTCCTTGTCTTTGTTGCTCCTCCCTCATGATTCTTTGGTCTTCTCTAATTTCATGAAGGATGATGGAGTGTTCTTGATGCTCCACCCTCAGTTGTCCCATGTTGGAACTTAGTTCTCCTAGGGAGGTGTTTAGTTGCTCCCAATAGTTTTGTGGAGGAAAATTCATCCCTTGAGGAATCTCAGGGATCTCATGATGAGTGAGATCTCTTGTGTACTCCATCCTTTTCTTGGTGATGGGCTTGTCCTCATCAATGGGAATGTCTCCCTCTATGTCAACTCCAACTGAATAACAGAGGTGACAAATGAGATGAGGAAAGGCTAACCTTGCCAAGGTGGAGGTCTTGTCCGCCACCTTATAGAGTTCTTGGGCTATAACCTCATGAACCTCTATTTCTTCTCCAATCATGATACTATGGATCATGATGGCCCGGTCTATGGTAACTTCGGACCGGTTGCTAGTGGGGATGATTGAGCGTTGTATGAACTCTAACCATCCTCTAGCCACGGGCTTGAGGTCATGCCTTCTCAACTGGACCGGC
Source organism: Arachis stenosperma (assembly GCF_014773155.1). NCBI lineage: Eukaryota > Viridiplantae > Streptophyta > Magnoliopsida > Fabales > Fabaceae > Arachis > Arachis stenosperma. The sequence continues at coordinate 116,301,538 of NC_080380.1, read as the reverse complement.
TTTCCCCTTGAATCTTGCTTCCATTGTGCGCCCTCTTCACATATGACTGTGAGGACTTGGTCCAACCTTTGATCAAAGTTGACCCTTCTAGTGTAAGGATGCTCATCTCCTTGCATCATAGGCAAGTTGAACGCCACCCTCACACTCTCCGGACTAAAATCCAAGTATTTCCCCCGAACCATAGTGAGATAGTTCTTTGGATTCGGGTTCACACTTTGGTCATGGTTCTTTGTGATCCATGCATTGGCATAGAACTCTTGAACCATCAAGATTCCGACTTGTTGAATGGGGTTGGTAAGAACTTCCCAACCTCTTCTTCGGATCTCATGGCGGATCTCCGGATATTCACCCTTTTTGAGTGAAAAGGGGACCTCGGAGATCACCTTCTTCAAGGCCACAACTTCATAGAAGTGGTCTTGATGCACCCTTGAGAGGAATCTATCCATCTCCCATGACTCGGAGGTGGAAGCTTTTGCCTTCCCTTTCCTCTTTTTAGAGGTTTCTCCGGCCTTGGATGCCATAATGGTTATGGAAAAACGAAAAAGCAACGCTTTTACCACACCAAACTTAAAATGGTTGCTCGTCCTCGAGCAAAAGAAGAAAGAAGGGAGTAGAAGAAGAAGAAATGAAGAAGAGGGAGATGGTGGTGTATTCGGCCAAAGAGGGGGAAGAAAGGGTGGTTAGGTTGTGTGAAAATGAAGAGTTGAAGAAGGGTATTTATAGGAGAGAAGGAGGTGAATGGTTCGGCCATGATGGGTGGGTTTGGGAGGGAAAGTGGTTTGAATTTGAAGGGTGAGGTTGGTGGGGTTTTGTGAAGGATGGATGTGAGTGGTGAAGAGAAAGATGGGATTTGATAGGTGAGGGGTTTTTGGGGAAGAGGTGTTGAGGTGATTGGTGAATGGGGGAAGAAGAGAGAGAGTGATGGTAGGGTCCTGTGGGGTCCACAGATCCTGTAGTGTCAAGGAAAAGTCATCCCTGCACCAATTGTTGCTCAAAATCACGTTTTGAGCCATTTCTGGCGTTAAACGCCGGGCTGGTGCCCATTCCTGGCGTTTAACGCCAGGTTCTTGCCCTTTACTGGCGTTTAACGCCAGTCTGGTGCCCCTTTCTGGCGTTAAACGCCCAGAATGGTGCCAGACTGGGCGTTAAACGCCCAACAGCTAGCATTACTGGCGTTTGAACGCCAGTTTCCTCTCCTCCAGGGTGTGCTATTTTTCTTCCTGTTTTTTCATTCTGTTTTTGCTTTTTTCATTATTTTTGTGACTTCTTATGATCATCAACCTACAAAAAAGATAAAATAACAAAAGAAAATAATTAATTATAAAACATTGGGTTGCCTCCCAACAAGCGCTTCTTTAATGTCATTAGCTTGACAGAGGACTCTCATGGAGCCTCAGAAACACTCAGAACCGTGTTGGAACCTCCCAACACCAAACTTAGAGTTTGAATGTGGGGGTTCAACACCAAACTTAGAGTTTGGTTGTGGCCTCCCAACACCAAACTTAGAGTTTGACTGTGGGGGCTCTGCTTGGCTCTGTTTTGAGAGAAGCTCTTCATGCTTCCTCTCCATGATGACAGAGGGATGTCCTTGGGCCTTAAACACCAAGGATTTTTCATTCACTTGAATGATTAACTCTCCTCTGTCAACATCAATCACAGCCTTTGCTGTGGCTAGGAAGGGTCTGCCAAGGATGATGGATTCCTCCATGCACTTCCCAGTCTCTAGGACTATGAAATCAGTAGGAATGTACTGGTCTTCAACTTTTACCAGAACATTCTCTACAAGTCCATAAGCTTGTTTTCTTGAGTTGTCTGCCATCTCTAATGAGATTCTTGCAGCCTGCACCTCAAAGATCCCTAATTTCTCCATTACAGAGAGGGGCATGAGGTTCACACTTGACCCTAAGTCACACAAGGCCTTCTTGAAGGTCATGGTGCCTATGGTACAAGGTATAGAAAACTTCCCAGGATCCTGCCTCTTTTGAGGCAGTTTCTGCCTAGACAAGTCATCCAGTTCTTTGGTGAGCAAGGGAGGTTCATCTTCCCAAGTCTCATTTCCAAATAACTTGTCATTCAGTTTCATGATTGCTCCAAGATATTTAGCAACTTGCTCTTCAGTAACATACTCATCCTCTTCAGAGGAAGAATACTCATCAGAGCTCATGAATGGCAGAAGTAAGTCCAATGGAATCTCTATGGTCTCATTTTGAGCCTCAGATTCCCAAGGTTCCTCATTGAGGAACTCATTGGAGGTTAGTGCACGCCCACTGAGGTCTTCCTCAGTGGCGTCCACCTCCTCTCTTTCCTCCCAGAATTCGGCCATGTTAATGGCTTTGCACTCTCCTTTTGGATTTTCTTCTGTATTACTTGGGAGAGTACTAGGAGGGAGTTCAGTAACTTTCTTGCTCAGCTGACCCACTTGTCCTTCCAAATTTCTGATGGAGGACCTTGTTTCATTCATGAAACTTTGAGTGGTCTTTATTAGATCAGAGACCATTGTTGCTAAGTCAGAAGTATTCTGCTTAGAACTCTCTGTCTGTTGCTGAGAAGATGATGGAAAAGGCTTGCCATTGCTAAACCTGTTTCTTCCACCATTATTATTATTGAAACCTTGTTGAGGTCTCTCTTGATTCTTCCATGAGAGATTTGGGTGATTTCTCCATGAAGAATTATAGGTGTTTCCATAGGGTTCTCCTAGGTAATTCACCTCTTCCATGGAAGGGTTCTCAGGATCATAAGCTTCTTCCTCAGATGAAGCTTCCTTAGTACTGTTTGGTGCATTTTGCATTCCAGACAGACTTTGAGAAATCAAATTGACTTGTTGAGTCAATATTTTATTCTGAGCCAATATGGCATTCAGAGTGTCAATCTCAAGAACTCCTTTCTTCTGACTAGTCCCATTGTTCACAGGATTCCTTTCAGAAGTGTACATGAATTGGTTATTTGCAACCATTTCAATCAATTCTTGAGCTTCTGCAGTCGTCTTCTTCAGATGAAGAGATCCTCCTGCAGAGCTATCCAAAGACATCTTGGATAGTTCAGAGAGACCATCATAGAAAATACCTATGATGCTCCATTCAGAAAGCATGTCTGAGGGACATCTTCTGATTAATTGTTTGTATCTTTCCCAAGCTTCATAGAGGGATTCTCCATCCTTCTGTCTGAAGGTTTGGACTTCCACTCTAAGCTTACTCCATCTTTGTGGTGGAAAGAACTTTGCCAAGAAGGCATTGACTAGCTTTTCCCAAGAGTCCAGGCTTTCCTTAGGTTGAGAATCCAACCATATTCTAGCTCTGTCTCTTATAGCAAAAGGGAATAGCATCAGCCTGTAGACCTCAGGGTTAACCCCATTAGTCTTGACTGTGTCACAGATTTGCAAGAATTCAGCTAAGAACTGATGAGGATCTTCCATTGGAAGTCCATGGAACTTGCAATTCTGTTGCATTAGAGAAACTAATTGAGGCTTAAGCTCAAAGTTGTTTGCTCCAATGGCAGGGATAGAGATGCTTCTCCCATAGAAGTCGGGAGTAGGTGCAGTAAAGTCACCCAGCACCTTCCTTGCATTGTTGGCATTGTTGTTGTTTTCGGCTGCCATGGGTTCTTCTTCTTTGAAGAATTCGGTCAGGTCCTCTAAAGAGAGTTGTGCTTTGGCTTCTCTTAGCTTTCGCTTCAAGGTTCTCTCAGGTTCAGGGTCAGCTTCAACAAGAATGCCTTTGTCTCTGCTCCTGCTCATATGAAAGAGAAGAGAAAAAGAAGATGTGGAATCCTCTATGTCACAGTATAGAGATTCCTTGAAATGTTAGAGGAAAAGAGAAATAGAAAGAAGAAGGAGAAGGAGAATTCGAACTTTAATTAGATAAGGTTCGAATTGTGCATTTAGAAGGAGTGGTACTCCATAAATAGAAGGATGTGAGAAGGAGGGAAGAGAATTTTCGAAAATTCAATCAAAAGATTTTGAAAACATTTTGAAAATTTGATTGGTAATTTTCGAAAATTGAAAGTGGAAGAGAAATCAAGTGATTTTTGAAAAAGATTTTGAAATTAGAAATCAAAAAGATTTGATTGAAAACTATTTTGAAAAAGAAGAGGTTAAAAAGATTTGATTGAAAAGTTATGGTTTTTAAAAAGATGTGATTGAGAAGATATGATTTGAAAACAATTTTAAGAGATATGATTTGAAAACAATTTGAAAAGATATGATTTAGGAAATTAATGACTTGCCTAACAAGAAAAGATATGATTCAAACATAAAACCTCTCTTAATAGAAAAGGCAAAAAATGTCAATCAAATCATTAATTGTTAGTAAGTGTCTTTTAAAAAGGAAAGAAATTGATTTTGAAAACATTTGATTGAAAAGATATGATTTGAAAAAGATTTGATTTTGAAAAACTTTGAAAACTTGAAAAAAAAAATTGATTTGAAAACAAAATCTTCCCCCTAGCACCATCCTGGCGTTAAACGCCCAGAATGGTATACATTCTGGCGTTTAACGCCCAAAATGCTACCTTTTTGGGCGTTAAACGCCCAACCAGGTGCCCTGGCTGGCGTTTAAACGCCAGTCTGCCTTCTTCACTAGGCATTTTTGAATGCTCAGCTTTTTCTGTATAATTCCTCTGCAGTGTGTTCTGAATCTTCAATCCCTTGTATCATTGACTTGAAAAGGCACAAATTAAAAATATTTTTGGATTTTTAATAATTAAAATGCAACAAGAATCAAATAACAATGCATGCAAGACACCAAACTTAGCAGTTTGTATACTACTGACACTAATGAACTGAAAATGCATATGAGACACATAAAATACTCAAGTCAATAGAATTCAAAGATCAGAGCAAGTGAATTATCAAGAACATCTTGAAGATCACTAAGACATATGAATGCATGCAATTGACACCAAACTTAAGATGAGACACTAGACTCAAGCAAGAAACATAAAATCTTTTTGGTTTTTATGATTTTGTAAATTTTTTTTTTGTGTATTTTTCGAAAATTAAGTGGAGAAAGGTATCAAAATTCTTAATGAGAATTCCAGGAATCAGTGCAATGCTAGTCTAAGACTCCGGTCCAGGAATTAGACATGGCTTCACAGCCAGCCAAGCTTCCAAAGAAAGCTTCGGTCCAAAACACTAGACATGACCAAAGGTCAGCCAAGCCTTAGCAAATCACTGCTCCAAAAGCAAGATTGATACGAAATCAACAAGCTCTTGTGGTGATAAGTTGAAACCTCGGTCCAATCAGATTAGACATGGCTTCTCAGCCAGCTAGATTTCAACAAATCATCATGAAACTCTAGAATTCATCTTCAAGAATTTCGAAAAAAAAATAATACCTAATCTAAGCAACAAGATGAACCGTCAGTTGTCCAGCCTAAACAATCCCGGGCAATAACACCAAAAATTTGATGTTGTTGCCGGATCTTGGCACTGATGTTACCAAAGGCTTGCTCAAGACTAGAACAATCCCCGGCAACGGCGCCAAAAACTTGGTGGACGAAATTGTGAACTATACTTTTTCACGACTCTCATAATCCCTGGTAATGGCTCCAAGAACTTGGTGCGCTTAATACCATGGCATTACACAATTTCGCACAACTAACCAGCAAGTGCACTGGGTCGTCCAAGTAATAAACCTTACGTGAGTAAGGGTCGATCCCACGGAGATTGTTAGTATTGAAGCAAGCTATGGTCATCTTGTAAATCTTAGTCAGGCAAACTCAGATATATATGGTGATGAACGAAAATAACATAAAAGATAAAGATAGTGATACTTATGTATATCATTGGTGTAAGAACTTCAGACAAGTGTATGAAGATGCCTTCCCTTCCGTCTCTCTGCTTTCCTACTGTCTTCATCCAACCCTTCTTACTCCTTTCCATGGCAAGCTCGTATAGGGTCTCACTGTTGTCAGCAGCTACCTCCCATCCTCGCAGTGAAAGCTAATGCTCAATACTCTGTCACAGTACGGCCAATCACCGGTTCGGTTCCCTCCCCTACCGGAATAGAATAACTCTTTTGCGTCTGTCACTAACGCCCAGTAGGTTACAGGTTTGAAGCACGTCACAGTCATTCAGTCATTGAATCCTACTCAGAATACCACAGACAAGGTTAGACCTTCCGGATTCTCTTGAATGCTGCCATCAGTTCTTGCCTATACCACGAAGACTCTGATCTCACGGAATGGTTGGCTCGTTTGTCAGGCGAGCACTCGGTTGTCAGGCGATCAACCATGCATCGTGCAATCAGGAATCCAAGAGATATTCACTAAGCCTCAGATGCTTGTAGAACAAGAATGGTTGTCAGTCACCTTGTTCATGGGTGAGAATGGTGATGGGCGTCAATCATCACCTTCATCATGTTGAAGAACAAGTGATATCTTGGACAAAGAACAAGCGGAATTTGAATGGAAGAACAATAGTAATTGCATTAATACTCGAGGTACAGCAGAGCTCCACACCTTAATCTATGGTGTGTAGAAACTCCACCGTTGAAAATACATAAGCATAAGGTCTAGGCATGGCCGAATGGCCAGCCTCCCAATGATCTAAGAACTAAAATGTTCAAAGATGATCTAGAGATCTAAAAGTGATCAAAAGATTTTTATACAATAGTAAAAGGTCCTACTTATAAGAAACTAGTAGCCTAGGGTGTACAGAAATGAGTAAATGACATAAAAATCCTCTTCCGGGCCCACTTGGTGTGTGCTTGGGCTGAGCAATGAAGCAATTTCGTGTAGAGACTCTTCTTGGAGTTAAACGCCAGCTTTGGTGCCAGTTTGGGCGTTTAACTCCCATTTAGGTGCCAGTTCCAGCGTTTAACGCTGGGATTTCTTGAGGTGACTTTGAACGCCGGTTTGGGCCATCAAATCTTGGGCAAAGTATGGACTATTATATATTGCTGGAAAGCCCAGGATGTCTACTTTCCAACGCCGTTGAGAGCGTGCCAATTAGGCTTCTGTAGCTCCAGAAAATCCACTTCGAGTGCAGGGAGGTCAGAATCCAACAGCATCTGCAGTCCTTTTGAGTCTCTGAATCAGATTTTTGCTCAGGTCCCTCAATTTCAGCCAGAAAATACCTGAAATCACAGAAAAACACACAAACTCATAGTAAAGTCCAGAAAAGTGAATTTTAATTAAAAACTAATAAAAATATACTAAAAACTAACTAGATCATACTAAAAACATACTAAAAACAATGCCAAAAAGTATACAAATTATCCGCTCATCACATCCACCGGAGAATCACTCTCTATTCCGGTGTGACCCAATTGACAACATTGTTGCCGAAGTGTACCTTACAAAGTTAGATAAGAAGTACATGATTGAAGAGGCAAATGAAGATCCAAGCAAATTAAACACCACACACCACACAAACCATCCGGAGATTCAAACTTCAAACAATGACAAAAAGATGGAATTGAAGCCACTACCACCCCACCTAAAGTACTCATATCTTGATGAAGCCCAAAAGCTCCCCGTGATAATTGCAAAAGAGCTAACCCCTCAACAAGAAGAAAAGTTGCTAGATGTCTTGAGAAAAAATAAAAGGGCAATCGGGTGGAGTTTGGCGGATCTAGTGGGAATAAGCCCCCAAGTATGCGAGCACCGCATATTTCTTGAAGAAGAAGCAAGACCGGTCCGACAACCTCAAAGGAGTCTTAATCCAACCATTCTTGAGGTTGTAAAAAAAGAAGTCACTTGGCTACTTGAAGCGGACATCATCTATCCCATCTCGGATAGCGAGTGGGTAAGCCCGGTCCAAGTGGTGCCAAAGAAATCCGGGGTGACCACAATCAAAAATGAAAGTGGTGAACTTATAGCAACGAGGGTGTAAAATTCTTGGAGGGTATGTATAGACTACCGAAGATTGAATGCGGCCACAAGAAAAGATCACTTTCCACTACCGTTCATTGATCAAATGCTTGATCGATTAGCCAGTAAATCATATTATTGCTTTCTTGATGGTTATTCTGGATACTTCCAAATACACATTGCTCTAGAGGACCAAGAAAAAACCACATTTACTTGCCCCTTTGGAACGTATGCTTACAAGCGTATGCCATTTGGCCTATGCAACGCACCGGCAACGTTTTAAAGATGCATGATGAGCTTATTTGCGGACTTTCTAGAGCAATGTATGGAAGTTTTCATGGACGACTTTAGTGTGTACGGTGATTCATTTGATCATTGCTTAGGTAACCTTGAAAAAGTCTTAGAGAGATGCCCCAAAACAAACCTTGTCTTAAATTTTGAAAAATGTCATTTCATGGTCAAACAAGTTATTGTTTTGGGACACATTGTTTCAAAAGAAGGCATCTCTGTAGATCCAGCAAAAATAAATGTCATATCTAGTTTACCTTATCCCTCCTCCGAGAGGGAAGTCCGCTCTTTCCTTGGACATGCAGGATTCTACCGGAGATTCATCAAAGACTTTAGTAAGGTGGCCTTACCTCTCTCTCGACTACTACAAAAGGACACTGAATTTGAGCTGAGCAAAGAATGTATGGAAGCATATGACAAGCTTAAAGTGGCATTGACACAAGCTCCTATTGTACGAGGACCGAATTGGACTCAACCATTTGAAATCATGTGCGATGCTTCGAATTATGCGATAGGAGCCGCGTTAGCACAACGCGAGGGTAAGATTCCCTATGTTATAGCTTATGCTTCCAAAACACTAGATGGGGCCCAATCCAACTACACTACTACCGAAAAGGAACTCTTAGCTATTGTTTTTGCTTTGGACAAGTTTCGAGCCTATCTTCTTGGTTCCAAGGTTGTAGTGTACTCGGATCACGCGGCATTAAAGTATTTGTTAGCTAAAAAGGAATCAAAACCGAGATTAATTCGATGGGTGCTTTTGTTACAAGAATTTGACTTGGAAATCAAGGATAGGAGTGGTTCCCAAAACTTAGTGGCGGACCATCTAAGTCGCCTCGAACACACAAAAGGCGACACCACTCCCATCAATGACTCCTTTCCTCTAGATGGTTTGCACTCAATCTCGGAAGTAGTTCCTTGGTATGATCCAATAGCAAACTACTTGGTTTCACGCACCTTCCCTCCCAATCTCAACAAACATAAAAAAGATAAGCTGAAAAGCGAAGCCAAATACTATGTTTGGGACGATCCCTATTTGTGGAGGTGTGGAGCGGACCAAATAGTGCGACAGTGCATACCTCAAACCGATTTCCAAACAATCTTGGATGCTTGCCATTCTTCCGAAGGCGGTGGCCACTACGGCCCCCAAAGAATGGCAAGGAAGGTCCTTGATTGCGGATTTTGGTGGCCAAACCTTCTCAAAGATTCTTTCCTCTATTGCAAATCTTGTCCAATCCGGTTTGGAAATATTTCTAAGAAGGACGAAATCCCCCAACAAAATATGCTTTTTTGTGAAATTTTTGATGTGTGGGGAATCGACTTCATGGGACCATTTCCAAATTCCAATGGCTTTCTTTACATTTTGTTAGCCTTCGATTATGTGTCAAAATGGGTGGATGCAATCCCCACCCGAACGGATGATGCTCATGTTGTTTATTCTTTTGTGAGGAACAATATCATTTGTCGTTTTGACTCCCCAAGAGCAATCATAAGTGACCAAGGATCCCATTTTTGCAACAAAAAAATGGACGGCCTCATGAGGAAGTATGGCATTGATGCCAGGGCATTTTGGCCAGTTTCACTGACCTTTTCTTTACTGTTTTTAGGTAATTTCATGCATTTTCTTAGGAAATAAGTTAGTTTTGGGAAGATATTCACTCAGACCTTGATTCAAGCATACATTGTGCATTTTACATTGTTTCATGAGGAATTTGCATGATTTTAATGACAAAATTGTATATTGCATTACCCATGACTTGGACTAGAACTTTGATGCACTTTATTTCTTGATTTCAGGACCAAAAGAAGCAAGGAATGGGAGGTAACTTGCAAAGTTAAGGAGAAAAGTAATTGCCAAAAACACTCTCAAAAGCCATCAATGCCCACGTTAAAGAGTCACGTTAACTAAGTTAACGTGGAATCTCACGTGGAGAAGGGAAGTAGAGCTAACGTTAGTGACACTCAACATTGCCACTAACGTTGGCAAGCTCACAAATGGCCACGTTAGAAGCCACGTTAACCTAGTTAACGTGGCCTCTAACGTTAAAGGGGGAAGAGAAGCCAACGTTAGTGACACGCAACATTGTCACTGACGTTGGCCTAAGGTGCAAGGAGCCACGTTAACTCCCACGTTAACTTGGTTAACGTGGGAGCTAACGTAAGAGATGAAGAGTTGTCGACAACGTTAGTGACACTCAACATTGTCACTAACGTTGGAGCAACTACACAACCCCCAAGAGCCACGTTAACTTTCACGTTAACTTGGTTAACTTCCACGTTAACTTGGTTAACGTGGAAGCTAACGATGAGGAATGAAGAATGAGCCAACGTTAGTGACACTCAACATTGTCACTAACGTTGGGATGGCTAAGAATGGCCACGTTAGAAGCCACGTTAACCTAGTTAACGTGGACTCTAACGTGAGACCTAGGGGCACACTTGAACGTTAGTGACAATGTTGAGTGTCACTAACGTTCTCGAAGGTTGGCAAAAGCCACGTTAGAAGCCACATTAACCTAGTTAACGTGAGCTTTAACATGAAGCAAGAAGGGGCACACTTGAACGTTAGTGACAATGTTGAGTGTCACTAACGTTCTCGAAGGCTAACAAGGCAACGTTAAAAGCCACGTTAACTCAGTTAACGTGGGCTTTAACGTGAGGCAAAGGGGTGCATGGCAACGTTAGTGACAATGTTAAGTGTCACTAACGTTCTCGAACTTGTATTCTCACTAAATGATAAAAACCCCAAACGTCTTGAGCTAAAGTCTATGCCCACTTTACACTATCTCTCTGCAAGTAAGCCAGGCCCAATTGAAGAAAGGAACTGCTTCAAACTCAAAGATCCAGAGGCCCAAGACTTGAAGAGCTAACTAGAAGCTGAGAAGAGTAGTATATATAGGAGTAGTTTTGAAAGAGAGAGCAGCTTTTGGAAAGACTAGAACAGAGAACTACTCTTTGTATTTACTTTCTCTGTATTTCTAGCTTTATCATGTATTCTCCATCTTTGATTTTGATTTCTAGAGCTATGAACAACTAAAACCCTTTCATTGGGTTAGGGAGCTCTGTTGTAATTTGATGGATCAATACTAATTTTCTTATTCTTCTTCTATCTTTCCTTTTGATTTTACTTGAAAGCTTTCGATCCTCATCCAATTGGATAGTTATCTTGGAAAAGAAGCTATTCAAACATGGATCTCTTCGGATCCTTGAAAGAGGAATGAAGAGATTAGCTAGAAATGCTTTCTCATGCTGGACCAAATTGAGTGTAGATGGGTATGTGGCTATAACCCTCTAAGCATTTGATTTGGGAAGTGCATGTGGTATAATCAGTGACCACACTTCATCTCTTCTCATGAGCAATTGACTAAGGAATTGGCTATTGATCAAGATTTGAGAGATTGAATTGCAAGAAATTGTGATTCAATCACTTAAGATTGCCAAGGAGATCAATGAGTGCATTGATTGAGGAAGAAATGAAAATGAAGTTGATCCGGAGAATGCAACATCTCCTAAGCCCAATGAACTCCCCATTTCTGATCTTACCCATTCTCTTTATTTTCTGCAATTTACTTTAATAAGCAATTCCCCCATTCCCATTTACAATTCTGCTATTTACTTTCAGTCATTTACTTTCCTGCTATTTTAATTTCTGCAATTATCAACTCTATTCATGGATTCGTTCAACTAGATTATTCCTCTAATTAAAGTTGCTTGATCAATCAGTCCCTGTGGGATTCGACCTCACTCTATTGTGAGTTTTTACTTGACGACAAATTCGGTACACTTGCCGAATGGGAATTTGTTGAGAGACAAATTTTACCCCGATCAAGTTTATGGCACCGTTGCCGGGGATTGATTGTGCATCAACAATGATTACATTAGAGGATCACTAGATTGAGCATTTGTATTTTGTTTGATTTTAATTTTCTGTTTGGTTAACTTGCTTTCCGTCTTAGTTTAATTCTTCCCCTCCCCTGTTTCTGAGTTTTTCTTTGCTATTTACAATTCAGTTCACTAACCCACTAACTATTTGTTATATTGCATCACTGACACTAACAAGTTATTCTAACAAGATACTTTCTGCATTGCTTTTCTTACTTGTAATCTGTTGGTTGTATGACAGGGAGAAGAAGCGGAGCTTCAACTTTCTTTGATTCTGAACCTGAGAGAACCTTCTTAAGATTAAGAAGGGAGGCAAAAGAAAAACGTGTAGTGGGTGCTGAAGAAGAAGAGGAACACTTTGAAGAATACTTTGAAACAACCATGGAGGACCATCGTGAGGAAGAGGTGCACAACCATGGTGGAGGAGATAGAGCAAATCCTGGTGGGGAAGATAGAAGAGTCTTGGGCTCTTACATTAACCCAAACTCAGAGAACTGCGGAAGTAGCATCCAAAAACCAACCATCCATGCCAACAACTTTGAACTAAAGCCACAGCTCATCACTCTCGTTCAGAACAATTGCTCGTTCGGAGGAGGTGTTCAAGAAGACCCCAACCAACACTTAAACACATTCTTGAGAATATGTGACACAGTGAAGTCCAATGGCGTTCAACCAGACGTCTATAGACTGTTGTTGTTCCCATTCTCTCTCAGAGACAAGGCAACCAAGTGGTTGGAGTCTTTTCCAAAGGATAGCTTGACAACTTGGGATGATGTTATGAACAGATTCTTGGCGAGATTTTACCCTCCTCAACGAGTCAATCGGCTGAGAGCTGAGGTCCAAACTTTCAGGCAACAAGATAGTGAGACTCTATATGAAGCATGGGAGAGGTTTAAAGACCTAACAAGGAGATGTCCATCTGATATGTTCAATGAATGGGTGCAGCTGCACATCTTCTATGAAGGACTGTCATATGAATCTAAGAAGGCCGTAGACCATTCATCCGGAGGTTCTTTGAACAAGAAGAAAACCATCGAGGAAGCCATAGATGTCATTGAAACTGCAGCTGAGAATGACTACTTCTATGCTTCCGAAAGAGGGAACACTAGAGGGGTAATAGAGCTGAACAATGTAGATGCTCTGCTTGCTCAAAACAAGCTCATCACCAAGCAGTTAGCTGACCTCACCAAGAAGATGGAGAAAAGTCAAATGGCAGCAATCACCACTTCAACTCAAGAGAAAGCAAGTGAAGAGGAAGAAAGCACTCAGGAGCAAGCCAACTACATTGGGAATTCACCTAGATACAACCATGATCCATACTCTAAGACCTACAACCCTGGATGGAGGAATCACCCAAACTTTGGGTGGGGGAATTGGTGCACGAAATTGCAATCACACTTTTGCAATCCCGCACAACTAACCAGCAAGTGCACTGGGTCGTCCAAGTAATACCTTGCGTGAGCAAGGGTCGATCCCACGGAGATTGTCGGCTTGAAGCAAGCTATGGTTATCTTGTACTTCTTAGTTAGGATATCAGAAATTATCAGGATTGATTGTGAAAAGTAAAAGAACATGAAATAAGTACTTGTTATGCAGTAATGGAGAATAGGTTGAGGTTTTGGAGATGCTCCATCTTCTGAATCTCTGCTTTCTTACTGTCTTCTTCATCAAACACGCAAGGCTCCTTCCATGGCAAGCTGTATGTAGGGTTTCACCGTTGTCAATGGCTACCTCCCATCCTCTCAGTGGAAATGTTCAACGCACCCTGTCACGGCACGGCTATCCATCTGTCGGTCCTCAATCAGGCCGGAATAGAATCCATTGATTCTTTTGCATCTGTCACTAACGCCCCGCCTTCAGGAGTTTGAAGCTCATCACAGTCATTCAATCATTGAATCCTACTCAGAATACCACAGACAAGGTTTAGACCTTCCGGATTCTCTTGAATGCCGCCATCAGTTCTAGCTTATACCACGAAGATTCTGATTAAAGAATCCAAGAGATATCTACTCAATCTAAGGTAGAACGGAGGTGGTTATCAGGCACACGTTCATAGTTGAGAATATGATGAGTGTCACGGATCATCACATTCGTCCGGTTTAAGAACAAGTGATATCTTAGAACGGAAGCAAGCGTGATTGAATAAGAAACAGTAGTAATTGCATTAATCCATCAAGACACAGCAGAGCTCCTCACCCCCAACCATGGGGTTTAGAGACTCATACCGTGGAAAGTACACAAAGAAACGTGTAAAGTGTCATGAGGTACCGATACAATGTCAAAAGATCCTATTAATAGTAAACTAGTAACCTATGGTGTACAGAAATGAGTAAATGACGTAAAAATCCACTTCTGGGTCCACCTAGTGTGTGCTTGGGCTGAGCAATGAAGCATTTTCGTGTAGAGACCTTTTCTGGAGTTAAACGCCAGCTTTTATGCCAGTTTGGGCGTTTAACTCCAAGTTTTATGCCAGTTCCAGCGTTAAATGCTGGAAATTCTGAGGCTGAATTGCCACGCCGGTTTGGGCCATCAAATCTTGGGCAAAGTATGGACTATTATACATTGCTGGAAAGCCCAGGATGTCTACTTTCCAATGCCATTGAGAGCGCGCCAATTGGGCTTCTGTAGCTCCAGAAAATCCACTTCGAGTACAGGGAGGTCAGAATCCAACAGCATCTGCAGTCCTTTTCAGTCTCTGAATCAGATTTGTGCTCAGGTCCCTCAATTTCAGTCAGAAAATACCTGAAATCACAGAAAAACACACAAACTCATAGTAAAGTCCAGAAAAGTGAATTTTAACTAAAAACTAATAAAAATATACTAAAAACTAACTAGATCATGCTAAAAACATACTAAAAACAATGCCAAAAAGCGTACAAATTATCCGCTCATCAGGAATCAACAAGACCAAGGCCAAGATCAGAGACGTCACAACCCCAACAACACAGCTCCCCAACAATTCACCCAGAGGACATACCAACAAAACCACAGCAATACATCTCACTCTTCTACCTCTACCCCCAACATACCATCAATTGATGACAGAATCTCTAAGATTGAAACCTTACTGGAAAGCATATGCAAAGACATTCAAGACAATAAGGTGTTCAAAGAAGAGGTGAGAGCCAGTATGAAGAATCGGGGGGAAGCAATCAAGAAGCTGGAATACCAAGTGGGATATTTGTCTGAGAAGATGCCCAAACCCACTGATAGCTTCCCAAGTGACACGGAGAAGAATCTGAGAGGTGAAGCGAAGAAGGTAAGATGGGAAGACTGCAATATGGTCACTACAAATGACATGGAGAAGAAAGACCAACAAGAACCAGAAATCTCACAATAGGAGCTGCTGAGACTATATGCACCATTTCCTCAACTGCTAAAGGGTGCTGTGGGAAAGAGAATGTACTCAAGGTTCTTAGACTCATTTGCATCTTTGAATGTGAACATACCATTCATCAAGGTCATTCAGCAAATGCCAGCATTCATCAAGTATATGAAGGAACTACTTCCCAGGAAGAACTCACTCAAGGGGGGCCAGACCATAGTGATGAACAAGGATTGCAGCACCCTCATTCAAACACAATTGCCTGCGAAAAGAAAAGACCCAGGGAGTTTTCATGTCCCTTGTGCTATAGGGGAAGCAAATTTTGATAGAGCACTTTGTGATTTGGGAGCAAGCATCAACTTAATACCCCTATCCCTGGTAAAAAGGCTGCAGATCAATGAGATAATACCTACAGATGTAGTCATAAGGCTGGCTGACAAGACTCAAAAGCCAGCAGTAGGAGTGGTGGAAAATGTGTTGCTCAAAGTTGGAAAATACTTTCTCCCAACAGACTTTGTCATCCTGGACATGGAAGAGAGTCACCTGCACCCAATCATATTGGGGAGACCATTTCTAGCTACTGCTAGAGCACTCATAGATGTGGAGAAAGGAGAGCTAATATTAAGGATCCATGATGAACAACTGAGTTTCAATGTTGTCGAACTCTCACTAGAAAAATATGAAGAGGACAAAGAAACGAGCAAAGTGCATCATGAGATACTAAAGGAAGAAGCAAGCACTGAAGCACAACCAGCTCATCCTGAGATTCACTGGGTTGATGGACAAGGCCAGCAGCAAGTGCCACAGGTCAAGGAAAAATTGGAGGAACCTAAGCCACCAGAAGTTTGTGAGGACATTAACAAAAGCTCATCAAAGAAGGAGGCCACCAGGAGTAAGAAAACAGCACCAGGGGCAAAGAAGAAGGTACCAAGGGGGTGGCGGAACAAGAAGATTCCTACGGAAGATTTCTCTCCAGGGGATAAAGTAATCTCAGCCTACTTCACAGATATCCCCCCTAATCTCCCCACTGTACCATCTCAGCTACCTAAGGGTTTCACCATCAACAGAGTTCTCTCCTTGGAGCATGTAGAGATCATTGATACAACCAATGGATACAAGTCCACTGCCAGAGGAGAAGACTTCAAGCATTACCAACCACCATAATAAGGGGGTGACGTCAAGCTAGTGACGCTAAAGAAGCGCTTCATGGGAGGCAACCCATGTTTACATGCTTTCAGAAGTAGTGAATAAATCAATATTCATGAATTCCAACCAAAACTTGACGAACACGTGTGAAATTTTTATATGCAGAATATAGTAAAGAACAGGTTTGGTGTTCAAAGCATTATTCTTAAAGCTTTGAACACAACTTTTCATCACAGTGCTCCAAACTAAGTTTGGTGTCACCTTATGGTACCACCAATGTGCATAAAAGATACACAGCTAGTTAGTTAGTTGGAATTCATAAATAAACAATCAAATCTTCCTCCCCTTTCATTAATGTTAGCCGTAAGGTTCTTATGTTATTTTAATATCTTTTGTCACTTTTCTCATTTTATCTTTATAGGGAAGGAACAGGAGCATTGATGAGGATTGATTAGACAATTTAATGGGGGAGGCTCGGCCACTTCGCGAAGAGAACTTTACACTTGTCCCAACAAGGAAGGCATGGGAAATGTTGCCATGCAACATTGAAAGAAGAAGAATCTTGAAGACCGAACCAACATTCCCCATCAAGTGATGATCCTTGTAAGCTCTTCGTATACAACCCCATCCGTCCATTAAGGAAATCATTTATGAGTTGGGATTTCAAGTTAGGAAGAGTGAGTGCCCGGAAATCTCAGAGAAGGTAGAAAGGAGAAGATGGGAGCTCCTCACTGACCCGGTCACTAAGGTGAATGCAAACCTCATAAGAGAATTTTATGCAAATGCAGTCCGGTATGATAAGAAAAATGAGTCATATATAAGCTTTGTGAGAGGAAAAATGGTAGATTTTGGTCTCATGAGTGTAATGAGTGCATTGAAGCTACGGTCTATACCATTTGAAGAAGAAAGTTATCACTCAAGGATGGATAACAACCCCAATTATGACCAGATCCTGCGAGACCTTTGTGTACCCGGAGCTGACTGGGAAAGGGGCGCAGGAAATAAGCCAAAATTCATCAAGAGAACAGATCTCACTCCTGAAGCCAAAGGGTGGTTTGAGCTAGTGAAGAGGTCCATCCTCCCAGCTGCAAACAACTCGGAGGTGAATTTGGAAAGGGCAACAATGGTGCATTGCATACTCAAGGGAGGAGAAATCAAGGTTCATGAAATCATAGCTCAAGGCATTAGAAAGATGGCAGAGAAAAGTGACGCCAGAGGGACGTTAGGTTACCCAAGCACTATTCACCGACTATGCAAGAAAGCTGGGGTGGAGTTTGAGGATGAGGATCCTGTATGGATAAAGGAAGGCATTCCAATAACAGTTCGAAGGATAAATGCTGCAGCATCCCCCATACCTCAAAAGAAGCAAAGAAAGAGTAAAGGCCCTCAAGGAGTGGAAGAACAAGCCCCAGAGGAGCAAGCACTACAGACCTTGGACATGCATCAACTTCAGGAAGCGCTTGATAGCTTGTCTAGACAGTACTTGGAAGGCCAAGGAGCACAGAAAGAGCTACAACTACAGATGATGAGGCAGCAAGAGGAAGCACTATCAAGATGGATAACTCAACAAGGAGAGTGGCAAAGGCAGATGATAGAACAGCAACAAAGTCAAGGGCAACAATGGGGAGAAACATTCAATAGGATGGAGCAAAGGCAAAATGAGCAACAAGAGTCCATCTAGAGGCTAATCAACATCCAAGCACATCAAGGGGCACACATACATGAGATGCATCGAAGGCAGATAGAACACACAGAACTACTGAACGAGCAAAGGGCATTTACAGAAAGTGTTTACATGAGCGAGACAGGACATCACATAAACACTCAAGCCAGGCTCGTGTACCTAGTAGGACAGCTGCCTATATTACACCCAGGAATCACAAGGTATGAAGAAGTGAGGGATGAATTAGCACGAGAAGAGAGAAAAAGGGTGGAAGAGAGCCATGAATCAGTGAGGAAGGCACTTGCGGATTGGAAGCAAGCAAGATTGGCACGGCTGAAAGGAAGTACAAAAGGACACAAGGAGGACCAGCAAGGAAAAGAGCAAGAATGGCCACAAAAGTAAAAGGTGGTGAAGTTCCTTCATTACTCCATTTCTTTTTCTATGCTTTAAATAAGGAAGATCTTGTATGGAACAGAACATGCTTCCACGTTAGTTTGAACATTTTCAATTCTGCATCTTAATGCTCTTATTGCTTAGGTCCATGAACTCTGGTTTAAGTGTTACTGCATTCAGATCTTTACTTATTGTATGTTTGTCCTTAGAATCAAATGAAGAAGAGAATGTTTATGTTTTAAAAGACTAGAAAGGAGTTCATAATGTGGAAGTGCATTCATGAATCTTTGGGGGTAGTCATAAGTTAGCTAAGTTGGTTCAACCACAAGGTTAGGATGACAACTATCTATCCTGAATGCTTTACTTTTGATATACCCATGAGACTAAGATAACAACAAGATCCTAATAAGAGAAAAGGGAAAGAACAATGGAAGTGAAAAACAAAAGAAAAAGAGTAAGCAATAAAGCTAGGCACCAATGGTTTACCCTAAGACATGTGTCTGTGGTGCTCCTGTGTGAGGGATCTACTTGGATGAATAAGCTTTTTGGGGTGCCTCATCACCTGGTAACTTGGGTTAACTAACCCGGGATTATCAACTGAAAATCCACTATCAAGAGTAACCCTCACCACAGAGCATTTAGTAACCCAAAGAGGTGCTGGACACCAAGGTCTGAAGGAAAGAAAATAAATAAACTATATGCCTGTGGTGTGTATGTATGGGGGAGAGACTTGAGTAAGTAAGTCCTTAGGGGTGCTTCAACACCTAGCACCTTGAACCAACTGGTTTGGGAGTGTTGGCTGAAAGCTTATCCTAAAGAGTTGCCCCCTTACAAAACACTTAGCCTAAATAACACAAACAGCCCTTGAAATAACAATAAAAGGATCAATAAATAAAGGTCTCATGGGATGTAACAAAGTGAGTATTTTAGGAGATGATAAAGGTCTGAAAGCCAGTAGTTGAATGAACCTAAGTTGCTATGCATGAAACCACCATAAAATCAGTAATATGACTTCCACAAGAATGACTCATTTCTCTGGAGATTCCATTCATCATTCTCTTGTTCCAGTACTTGCTTAGGGACAAGCAAGCTTTAAGTTTGGTGTTGTGATGCCAGGGCATTTTGGCCAGTTTCACTGACCTTTTCTTTACTATTTTTAGGTAATTTCATGCATTTTCTTAGGAAATAAGTTAGTTTTGGGCAGATATTCACTCAGACCTTGATTCAAGCATACATTGTGCATTTTACATTGTTTCATGAGGAATTTGCATGATTTTAATGACAAAATTGTATATTGCATTACCCATGACTTGGATTAGAACTTTGATGCACTTTATTGCTTGATTTCAGGACCAAAGGAAGCAAGGAATGGGAGGTAACTTGCAAAGTTAAGGAGAAAAGTAATTGCCAAAAATACTCTCAAAAGCCATCAATGCCCACGTTAAAGAGTCACGTTAACTAAGTTAATGTAAACTCTCACGTGGAGAAGGGAAGTAGAGCCAACGTTAGTGACACTCAACATTGCCACTAACGTTGGCAAGCTCACAAATGGCCATGTTAGAAGCCACGTTAACCTAGTTAACGTGGCCTCTAACGTTAAAGGGGGAAGAGAAGCCAACGTTAGTGACACTCAACATTGTCACTAACGTTGGCCTAAGGTGCAAAGAGCCACGTTAACTCCCACGTTAACTTGGTTAACGTGGGAGCTAACGTAAGAGATGAAGAGTTGTCGACAACGTTAGTGACACTCAACATTGTCACTAACGTTGGAGCAACCACACAACCCCCAAGAGCCACATTAACTTCCACGTTAACTTGGTTAACGTGGAAGCTAACGATGAGGAATGAAGAATGAGCCAACGTTAGTGACACTCAACATTGTCACTAACGTTGGGATGGCTAAGAATGGCCACGTTAGAAGCCACGTTAACCTAGTTAACGTGGACTCTAATGTGAGACCTAGGGGCACACTTGAACGTTAGTGACAATGTTGAGTGTCACTAACGTTCTCGAAGGTTGGCAAAAGCCACGTTAGAAGCCACGTTAACCTAGTTAACGTGAGCTTTAACGTGAAGCAAGAAGGGGCACACTTGAACGTTAGTGACAATGTTGAGTGTCACTAACGTTCTCGAAGGCTAACAAGGCGACGTTAAAAGCCACGTTAACTCAGTTAATGTGGGCTTTAACGTGAGGCAAAGGGGTGCATGGCAACGTTAGTGACAATGTTAAGTGTCACTAACGTTCTCGAACTTGTATTCTCACTAAATGATAAAAACCCCAAACGTCTTGAGCTAAAGTCTATGCCCACTTCACACTATCTCTCTGCAAGTAAGCCAAGCCCAATTGAAGAAAGGAACTGCTTCAAACTCAAAGATCCAGAGGCCCAAGACTTGAAGAGCTAACTAGAAGCTGAGAAGAGTAGTATATATAGGAGTAGTTTTGAAAGAGAGAGCAGCTTTTGGAAAGACTAGAACAGAGAACTACTCTTTGTATTTACTTTCTCTGTATTTCTAGCTTTATCATGTATTCTCCATCTTTGATTTTGATTTCTAGAGCTATGAACAACTAAAACCCTTTCATTGGGTTAGGGAGCTCTGTTGTAATTTGATGGATCAATACTAATTTTCTTATTCTTCTTCTATCTTTCCTTTTGATTTTACTTGAAAGCTTTCGATCCTCATCCAATTGGATAGTTATCTTGGAAAAGAAGCTATTCAAACATGGATCTCTTCGGATCCTTGAAAGAGGAATGAAGAGATTAGCTAGAAATGCTTTCTCATGCTGGACCAAATTGAGTGTAGATGGGTATGTGGCTATAACCCTCTAAGCATTTGATTTGGGAAGTGCATGTGGTATAATCAGTGACCACACTTCATCTCTTCTCATGAGCAATTGACCAAAGAATTGGCTATTGATCAAGATTTGAGAGATTGAATTGCAAGAAATTGTGATTCAATCACTTAAGATTGCCAAGGAGATCAATGAGTGCATTGATTGAGGAAGAGATGAAAATGAAGTTGATCCGGAGAATGCAACATCTCCTAAGCCCAATGAACTCCCCATTTCTGATCTTACCCATTCTCTTTATTTTCTGCAATTTACTTTTTTGAGCAATTCCCCCATTCCCATTTACAATTCTGCTATTTACTTTCAGTCATTTACTTTCCTGCCATTTTAATTTCTGCAATTATCAACTCTATTCATGGATTCGTTCAACTAGATTATTCCTCTAATTAAAGTTGCTTGATCAATCAGTCCCTGTGGGATTCGACCTCACTCTATTGTGAGTTTTTACTTGACGACAAATTCGGTACACTTGCCGAATGGGAATTTGTTGAGAGACAAATTTTACCCCGATCAGGCATCACAGACAAAGTCGCCACGGCCTACCATCCTCAGACAAACGGCCAAGCCGAGGTTTCTAACCGAAAAATTAAACATGTGTTAGAAAGGATTGTGAAGCCGAATAGGAAGGATTGGAGCGCTAAGCTCTCCGATGCACTTTGGGCATATCGAACGGCTTACAAAACACCCATTGGCATGAGCCTTTTTAGGCTTTTATATGGTAAAGCATGCCATTTACCGGTAGAAATCGAACACAAAGCTTATTGGGCCATAAAGGAATGCAATCTAAGTTTGGGTGGAGCTGGAGTAGAGAGAAAGCTTCAATTGGTGGAACTGGAATGCTTGAGATTAGAAGCCTATGACAATTCTAGACTCTACAAGGAAAAGATGAAAGCCATTCATGACAAGAACATTAGGAGAAGGGAATTTAGACCCGGTGAGCTAGTCCTCCTTTACAACTCAAGGTTGAGATTACTACCCAGAAAGCTTAGATCAAGATGGGATGGACCTTACCAAGTAGAGAAAGTAGAACCTTACGGGTCCGGACATTTTCAAGGTAAATGGACACCATCTCAAATTGTACCATGGTGAGCAAAGAAGGAACTCCAAGGAATTTGAAGTGTTCCTCTTAAGGGATGCTTCTCTTGAACAAGAACTTTGAACTAGTGGAAGTCCAACTTAAGGACGGTAAACAAAAGTGCTAGGTGGGAGATACCCCACCATAGTAAGATCTACCCTTTGTACATAGCCATTGAATTCTTCTTTGATTAATACTTGACTTCATGTTTGGCAACTAGGTATTTGATGAAGTTGTAGCTAGGCTTGTTTCAAATTTTGTTTCATTTGTTGAGTTCATTTGATGAGCGGATAATTTATACGCTTTTTGGCATTGTTTTTAGGTAGTTTTTAGTAGGTTTAAGCTACTTTTAGGGATGTTTTCCTTAGTTTTTATGTTAAATTCACATTTCTGGACTTTACTATGAGTTTGTGTGTTTTTCTGTGATTTCAGGTAAAATTCTGACTGAAATTGAGGGATTTGAGCAAAACTCTGAAAGAGGCTGACAAAAGGATTGCTGATGCTGTTGGAATCTGACCTCCCTGCACTCAAAATGGATTTTCTGGAGCTACAGAACTCCAATTGGCGCGCTCTTAACGGCGTTGGAAAGTAGACATCCAGGGCTTTCCAGCAATATATAATAGTCCATACTTTATTCGAAGAATGACGACGTAACTTGGCGTTGAACGCCAAGTACATGCTGCTGTCTGGAGTTAAACGCCAGAAAAACGTCATGATCCGGAGTTGAACGCCCAAAACACGTCATAACTCGAAGTTCAACTCCAAGAGAAGCCTCATCTCGTGGATGGATCAAGCTCAGCCCAAGCACACACCAAGTGGGCCCCGGAAGTGGATTTATGCATCAATTACTTACTCATGTAAACCCTAGTAGCTAGTCTAGTATATATAGGACATTTATCTATTGTATTAGACATCTTTTGACAGTTTAATCTCTTTGAATATTCGGTCACTTGATCATGGAGAGGGCTGGCCATTCGGCCATGCCTGAACCTCTTTTACTTATGTATTTTCAACGGTGGAGTTTCTGCACACCATAGATTAAGGGTGTGGAGCTCTGCTGTACCTCAAGTATTAATGAAATTCTACTTTCTTTTATTCAATTCCTCTTTTATTCTTATTCCAAGATATTCATTCGTACCCAAGAACATGATGAGTGTGATGAGTTAGATAAGCCTCATTATCATTCTCACTTATGAACGCGCGTGATTGACAACCACTTCCGTTCTACATGCAACCGAGCTTGAATGTATATCTCTTAGATTCCCCAACAGAATCTTCGTGGTATAAGCTAGATAGATGGCGGCATTTATGAGGATCCGGAAAGTCTCACCTTGTCTGTGGTATTCCGAGTAGGATCCTGGGAATCTGGAAAGTCTAACCTTGTCTGTGGTATTCCGAGTAGGATTCCGGTAATGAATGACTGTGACGTGCTTCAAACTTGCAAGTGCTGGGCGTTAGTGACAGACGCAAAAGAATCAAGGGATTCTATTCCAGTAGGCGCAGGAACCAACCAGTGATTAGCCGTACTGTGACAGAGTGCGTGAGCATTAGTTTTCACTGCGAGGATGGGATGTAGCCATCAACCATGGGTGATGCCTCCAGACGATTAGCCGTGCGAGTGACAGCCGCATAGGATCATTTTCCCGAGAGGATTGAAAGTAGCCACCGCTGATGGTGAACCCCTATACAGAGCTTGCCATGGAAAGGAGTAAGAAGGATTGAGTAGAAGCAGTAGGAGAGCAGGCGTCCTTGGGTCATACAGCATCTTCATATACTTAACTGAAATTCCCACCAATGAATCTACATAAGTATTCTATCCCTTTTATTATTTCTATTTTATTATTTGAATCTAATCAAGTATCATGTTTAATCTGCCTAAATGAGATTTACAAGGTGACCATAGCTTGCTTCATACCAACAATCTCTGTGGGATCGACCCTTACTCACGTAAGGTTTATTACTTGGACGACCCAGTACACTTGCTGGTTAGTTGAACGGAGTTGTGTCCACTCATGCCAAAAATCCTAAGTTCCACAATTCTACAATAAATGCAAATCAAAGAACATGGATCACAATTTCGTCCACTAAGTTTTTGGCGCCGTTGCCGGGGATTGTTCGAGTATGGACAACTGACGGTTCATCTTGTTGCTCAGATTAGGTAATTTTCTTTTCAAAAATCTTTTTCAAAATTTTTCTTTTCTTTTTCGTTTTTTTTCAAAAATATTTTCGAAAAAAATTTAATAAAAATCCAAAAAAAAAAAATTTTAGAAAATCATAAAAACCAAAAATATTTTGTGTTTCTTGTTTGAGTCTTGAGTCAATTTTTAAGTTTGGTGTCAATTGCATGCTTTAAAAATTTTTTTTTCTTGCATTTTTCGAAAATTCCATGCATTCATAGTGTTCTTCATGATCTTCAAGTTGTTCTTGACAAGTCTTCTTGTTTGATCTTGATGATTTCTTGTTTTGTGTTGTTTGTTGTTTTTCATGTGCATCTTTGCATCCATAATTTCCATGCATTAAAAATTTCTAAGTTTGGTGTCTTGCATGTTTTCTTTGCATCAAAAATTTTTCAAAATAATGTTCTTGATGTTCATCATGATCTTCATAGTGTTCTTGGTGTTCATCTTGACATTCATAGCATTCTTGCATGCATCTTGTGTCTTGATCCAAAATTTTCATGTTTTGGGTCTTTTTTGTGTTTTTCTTTAAAAATTTAAAAATCAAAAATATCTTTTCCTTATTTCCCTCCAAAATTTCGAAATTTTGGGTTGACTTGGTCAAATATTTTCAAAATTAGTTGTTTCTTACAAGTCAAGTCAAAATTTCAATTTTAAAAATCTTATCTTTTCAAAATCTTTTTCAAAAATCATATCTTTTTCATTTTTTTATATAATTTTTCGAAAATTTCAAAAATCTTTTTCAAAATATTTTCAAAATCTTTTTCTTATCTTTACATCTAATTTTCGAAAATTAGCTAACAATTAATGTGATTGGTTCAAAAATTTGAAGTTTGTTACTTTCTTGTTAAGAAAGGTTCAATCTTTAAGTTCTAGAATCTTATCTTGTAGTTTCT